>NC_049906.1:5857097-6186014 GCF_001411555.2 Juglans regia | reverse complement strand
CTGTTGATTTCAATGGCATGGACCTACATGACTTTCTTGTCTCTTTGGCGCCTTCTTAATTAGGGCACATAGTGTTTCTTGTATTTGTATCGGATGTCAAATTGGATTGAATACCTCCTTTGTGAGGATTTCCCTTCATCATATAGGCACAAGTGTGCGTGATACAAGGCTAGAATCAAGCCAAATTACAGCAATCAAATCTGTCTACAAAAGGAAACTTGGACTATTTACATAATCTGTCTAAGTAAGGAACATGATCTGTCTAAGTAAGGAAGTATATATATACAGATTAGGAAAGCTAAATAAGGAAGGTCTTATTGTCATCCCCCCTCAAATTGATGCTGGTCGGTCAAGAAGCATCAATTTTCCCACAAGAAACTGACGACGTTGTAGTGTCATGGCCTTTGTAAACACATCAACAATCTAGAGGTCAGTAGAAACATGAGGAAGAGAAATGATACAAGTGTCCAAGACTTCCTGAATGGAATGACAGTCCACCTCGATGTGTTTTGTACGTTCATGAAAAACAAGATTTGCGACAATCTGAATGGCCCTAGTGTTGTCAGCATGGAGAGGAGTAGGATTGAACTGAACACAACCAAGCTCAGCAAGGAGACCACGAAACCATGGAATCTCAAAACAAGCAGCAGACATCGCACGATATTCAAATTCGGTGGAAGATTTGGAAACACGATCCTGTTTCTTACTCTTACAAGATATCAAAGAGTCACCAAGAAACATGCACCAACCCGTAACAGATTGTTGGATATTAGGACATCCTGCCCAATCAACATCACTGTAAGCCACAAGGCGAAGAGAAATCCCAGCAGGGAAGAACAGGCCACGACTAGGAGATCCTCGTAGATATCGAATAATACGACAAACAATAGCTAAATGTGGATGACGTGGAGCCTGCATGAACTGACTAACCCGCTGGACAACAAATGAAATATCAGGTCGAGTAATAGTCAAATAATTCAGGCTACCCATTAACTGTCAGTAGGGTTGGAAAGGAGATCACCCTCCTCCCAACGATACTTCGTGTTTACTTCCAGAGGAGTATCCACAGAAGAAGTATCTTGAAGGCCAGCCAAAGTAATCAAATCCTGAGTGTATTTATGCTGATTCAAAAAAATTCCGGATGGATCAGTATGAACTTCCAGCCCAAGAAGTATGTAAGAGGACCAAGATCTTTCATATGAAATGAGGCTTGAAGATGCTGCTGCAGTCGAGTGATCAAGGCACAATCCGTCCCAATAATAACAATATCATCAACATAAACCAGAAGAAGAACAATGCCAGTAGATGTCTTGCAGAGAAATATAGAAGAGTCATATCGACTCTGCTTAAAAGAAACCTAAAGCAAGGTGGATCAGAATTTATCAAACCATGCTCGGGGAGCATGTTTCAGCTCATATAACGAGCGTTTCAGCTTACAGACATCCAAGGAAGAAGAGGATGACAAACCAGGTGGAATGGTCATATATATCTCTTTTTTGAGATCACCATGAAGAAATACATTTTTGACATCTATTTGATGAGGAGGCCAACCTTGGGATGTAGCAACAGAAAGGACAATCCGCACCGTAGTCATCTTGGCAATCGGAGAAAAAGTCTCCTCATAGTCCACCCCATACTCTTGCCTATTGCCAAGTGCAACTAACCGTGCCTTATACCGATCCAAAGTCTCGTCAGAACGCAGCTTGATAGAATAACCCATTTGCAACCAATGGCTTTAACCTTAGCAGGACAAGGGACAACATCCCATGTATGATTATCCTGAAGAGCCCGAAGCTCTTCGGCCATCACCTCATGCCAACAGTCATGTTTAGCCGCCTCGAAATAACAATGACAGAATGAGAATGGAAGACAAAGTAACATGAAGAGAGGTAAGCGAGAAACCATACCGATCCGGTGGACGAGACACTTTGGTCAAACGTCAAGGAACTGTGGGGTTGTCCGGATCACCTGTAGAAGATACAGTTTGAGTAGGCTCAGGTGGCGGATCAGGTTTAGGAAGGGGCAAAGTGGGGCGTTGTCGTTCATATACAAGTCCAAGTTTGAATCGGTCAGGAGAATGAGTCAAGTCATTCAAGACACTGGACGACAATCTATTAATTAAATAAACTGCTGTAGATAATGCTTTGACCCAAAATTAAGGTGGAACAGATGAGTGGAGCAATAAAGTACGAACAACATCCAACAAATGTCTATTTTTACGTTCAACGACACCATTTTGCTGACGTGTATAAGGACAAGACTGTTGAGAAACAATGTCTTTTTGTTAGAGAAAATCATAAAACTCACGAGACTTGTATTCACCACCGGAATCAGACCTTAGAATTTTGATTCTGGAAGAAAATTGAGTCTCAACATAGGCGATGAATTGTTGGAAAATAGAAATGACCTCAGATTTAGAACGAAGAAAATAAATCTAAGTATACTTGGTATAATCATCTATGAAAGTAACAAAGTATTTATAATTCACATGTGAGATAACAAGAGAAATTTCCCACACATCACTATGAATCAAATCGAAACAACTTTTACCATGACTATCATGAGAGGGAAAAGAAAGGGACTTACTTTTACCTAATTTGCATATGGAGCAATCAAAAGAGAGAAGAAAAAAGATTTTTATTGCCCAACAAACCAGAGTTTATTAAATGAGATAAAATAACAAAGTTAGGATGACCCTACCATTTGTGCCATACTTCATCCTTATTGCTTACAGCATTACAAGAAAATGAAATAACAGCAGGAATGGAAAAATGCAGAGGAAATAAACGCCCAACTTTAGGCCCCTTCATGAGTATCTTCCTAGACACCTAATCCTGCACAAGACAACCATCATGAGAAAAACGAACATCACAGTTGTTATCAACGAACTGACCTATTGATATAAGACTAGTGGAAAGCTCAGGAGATACAAGAAAATCTCTAATTGTGGAATTAACATCCCAATAGCATGAATAGGTAATTGATTACCGTTAGCAATCTGAATGTGCGACGAGCCATTTTAAGTCTGAACATTGCTAAGTGTATCAAAAGAACTAGTCATGTGATTAGACACACCCTTATCAACAAGCCACAATCAGGATGGAAGTGAACCGTTACCTTGCAACCCTAAGGCTGAAAATGCTGAAATAATCATCTGCTGGACCATCTCAGTAGTGAGAGCCGAGGAGTCACCAACAGTAGTGGAAGAAGAGGAACCCACAATAGCCTAACGATTCTGGGGGCGAATAGGACATTCTTTGATAAGATGCCCCAGCTTCTTATAGTAGTTGCAAGATTTCCTCGCACATTGGGCAGCAATATGTTCCTATTCCTTGCAGCTGAAGCATTGAACTTTCCGCATGTCTCGTCCCTTGCCTTTCCCGTGAGCAGCATAAGCTACTGCATTTGGTATCATTTTATCGTGCTGATAAGTGGCCTGTGTCGCAAGATACTGCCCCTCACAAAGTAACTCCCCAAAACAAACATCCAAAGAAGGCATTGGATCACGGTTCATTAAATTGGAGCGAGTGGCCTCAAATTCAGGTTGTAACTTCATTAAGAATTGATCTCGCTTGCTTTGTTCATGAATGTCCTGCACAACAAATAGATATTCTTTCTTCAGGTACCTTGGCATAAATTAGGTGAGTAAATTATCCCCAAAGATTATTAAATGCAGAAAAATAATCTTGAATGGAGAAATCGGCCTGAGTGTAACTAACAATCTCGTACTCCAATTGAAAATGCTTGACAATATTGTTCAGATTATACACATTCCTTAAGTATTCCCACATAGATTTAGCAGTCTTATATGGCCTCAAATTAAGAACAATAAGAGGATCGACAGATCCTAAAATCCATGTCATCACCCAAGCATCTTTGATCTTTCACTGAGCCAACTTAGGAAGCTCAGTAGGAGCCGGATCACTCCCATCTATATGACCCCATAACTCTTTCCCCAGAACAAATAAACGAAATTGAAATTCCCCGGCATAATAGTTCTTACCTGTGAATTTCTTAGCAAAAGAATCGGAAGACATGATGCCCGCAAGAGAGAAATAAAAAACCACAGGTGTAGCCAAAAAAATACCTGCCCAAGCACCACAGAAGGTGCCGATAGAATTATAGCAGCTGCAAGCCAAGCCTAACCTCCACAAATGTGCTGATAGAACCACACCCAACCAAGACAACAATTGCCGATAGCCCAAGGAACTGCACAGAGATCACTGACAATCCAAAAAACCTGCAGAGTGCTTGCCGACAGCCCACAAACAAGAACACACAGGTCCCAGTTTGATCTTCAAGAGTTATTGAAGCCAAAAAAACTTTCCAGAAAGTAAGGGTGGGCAGCGGGGGCTCGCCCCTTACTACCCCTCCCCGCATGGAAGCACCCTAGAGAGGGTGGGGGCCAGCTGACCCCGGCGGGGCCCTGCCATGCCACTCCCCCCGCTCTGCGTCCCCTAATATAAAAAATTAAATTTAAATTTTTATATAAATATTTATTAAATAAATATATTGTATATAGATATATATAACTTGTTGAAAACTTGAAATTATATTCAAGTTACTGGATTGCCTTGGCCTTCTAGGCCAACCTTTATATAAGAGGCCAAAGCAATACAATAGTCATACTTAAGCTCATTAGAGCTATCTACTATTGTATTGCCTTGACCTCCTATATAAATGTTGGCTTAGGAGGCCAAGGCAATACAAAATTCAGCTCTAATGAATTTAAATTCTTTTTGTATTTATAAATTTTAATATAATTCTAAAAAATAATTTTTAGACCTAATGGATTGTGGCTTGGGCGGGTGGTGATTTTGATCCCACCCCCCAGCATCGGGGTTGTGGCCCTGCCCCCACCTCCAATTGGAGGGGGACGGGATTGAAAACCCCTACCCCACATGGTGCGGGGAAGGGCCCACCCCGCCCCGCATAATGCGGGTATCACCCCTACTAGAAAGTTTTGACAGTCTTGAAACTGTCACCCACCAATGAAAAAAAAATCGCAGCCCAGCCACAAGCAAACTGCTCATAGAAAGTGCTGACAATGTCAACACTATTGCCCACCAGCGAAAAAAAATCCCACTAGAAAGAACAAAAAATATTTCTAAGTGATGGCTCTGAAACCATGTCAAATTGGATTGAATGCCTCCTTTGTGACGATTTCCTTTCATTATATAGGCATAAGTGTGCATGCTACAAGGCTAGAATCAGGCCAAATTTACAGCAATCAAATCTATCTACAAAAGGAAACTAGGACTATTTACATAATCTGTTTAAGTAAGGAACATGATATGTCTAAGTAAGGAAGTATATAAAAACAGATTAGGAAAGCTAAATAAGGAAGTGATGAGGACATCTCCTATTAATGCTTTATCTATTTTATTAATGTCTTATCTATTTTATTTAGGGTTTGTATTATCCTACTATTTAAGGACATCTTTTATTATTGTTATTTTATTAATGTATTATTTGTTTTATTTAGGGTTTGTATTGCCCTACTACTTAAGGACTTGTAAGGAACATTGGAATAGTAAGTTTTGAGTTAAGGTTTGAGCCCCACAGCCGCCTCCTTCCAACCCCTCTCTTTGCTTTCTTCTTCCTTTCTTCTCTTTTGGTTTCCTTTTCTTCTCTATTCCCCTATTATTCTGCTTCTATTTCTTGTTCTCACTTCTATCCTACATCATATTTGGTATCAAGAGCCAGTTGCTATTGTTTTCCCAAACACTAGAGTAACCTGCGATCCCCGATTTTTGTTCATTAGTTTCGACAAACCAGAGACTTTTTTTTCCCTGTGCTCGAGCTGCAACCAGTAATGACACTAGACCCACACCACTACCGTCGCCAGCTCATCGACGTCCGACCACAAGCCCACGCCGATAAGCCTCTACGAGCTTCTTCCCCTCCCTTCGACTTCCTTCCCGTCGTTACCCAATTCTATACTTTTTCCCTTGCGATTTTCGGTCCTTGTCGAGTCGGCAGTGACCTTCAACCACAGCTCAACTCCCCTTCGAGACATACTTTGCCGAAACTACCAAACCAGAGACAGACGGTGTTGGAAACACGAAATCTCAGCTCTGATCCTTCTCCCTCCAGTAGACGTCTCTCCCTCTTTTGGTCTCTCCTCTCGCGCGCGAGTTTTTCCCCTAGTGCAGAAACACCCAGAGACAACAGGTGCAAAAAAGAGAAACAAATAAATATATATATATATATATATATATATATATATATATAGCAGCAGAAGAAGCTTCAAGAAAAGCGCAGACCTTGTGTAGACTATTTTCAACCAAGCGTCCAGAAAGAAAGCTAACCTCAAATTCTCAGTGAACAAAAAGGGAGTCACCGTATCCTATCTCTTTTTGGTTTTTGTACTAACTGTTCATTTTAAATGGGTATCAATTTTTTTTTTCTATGTGCTGCTGTTATCCACAATAGTTTTATTCAAAACCCATCTGAATGAACCCCCTTAGCTGAATTAGTCTCCATGGATAATTTTACCCCTCATTTGCTATGGCCAAATTTATTCAACACTTGATTTTGTTTTACTTCCTATTTCCTGTGTTCCTATTCTCACTTCCATAGCCTGAACCTTTACTTTTCATCTTTACATTGATTGTCCTTCCAAAAAAAAAAATTTTTTTCTTCAAACAAAAATATCAGAATTGCTATGTGACTAGATTTGTTCGATTAGCATTTAACCATCGCTTTGTTATTTTAAACATTAGTATTATTTGTTTGCCGTATTTTGGATTTACTTAATCTCAAAAAAAAAAAAAAAAGATTTTGCTTAGTTGATATTTTTCATGACTTGCACTTATTGTTCATTGATCTCTTCATTACACTTCATTTAGCTGCTGTTGCGTTGCATGCAATTGCGTAGTGGTCGTCTTGTCACCTCTAGTTCTAGTACCTTTACCATGGATCCTTCCCAATTTGATGCCATCACCCAACAATTAGCTCAATTAGCCACTAACCAGCAACGTGTACAAACTCAATTAGCGGCTGTCCAAACTGAGATGGTTGCTACTCGTGAGGAGAACAGGGACCTAGCTGCTAGGTTGAACAATTTTGAAGAACCCCTTCATTCGTCTGGCAACTTTGAAGCGTCCCATAATAGACACTATCGTCGTCGACGAGGTATCGACAACATGTTCGACATGATCGTGGGGGTAGGGATTATGATCGTGAGCAAGAACGAGACCATTACCGTCAGGGTACTCAGTCTCCTACTCGCCATGAAGAGCGCTTATTTAGAAACATTAAGCTAGAGGCCCCTACTTTTGATGGTTGCCTAGATTCTCAAGTTTTTACTCAATGGATTAGGGATATGGACCGTTTCTTTACCTGGTATAGAGTCTCCGAGGATCGAAGAGTTCAATTTGCTAGTCTGAAATTAACTGGCACTGCCCAACTCTTTTGGGAAAGTGTAGAGGATCTTCTTGAGAGGCGTCATGCGCTTCCTGTTGGAAGTTGGGAAGAAATGAAATGTCGTCTTCAAGAGAAGTACTTACCCCAATCTTACAGGGGTAATTTGCTGGACCAATGGAATGTCTTTACACAAGGCAATTGGCCAGTGACTGAGTATGTCACTCAATTTGATGAATTCCGAATGAGATGTCATATTGTTGAGGATGAGGCCATGACTTTGAGTAGGTTTAGACAAGGCCTAAAAGATGATCTTAGACGTGAACTTGTCCTTCGCGGTGTCACTACACTTGACCACGCTTACTCTTTAGTCCGAGACTATGAGTCTGTTATGAGGAATCCGTATGAAAGGCGTGGTGACAACTGCCCTCCCATCACCCCAGCACCCACTCTTTCCCCTAAGTCACTCTTAGGGCCTCCACCATCTAATGTTTCCCCCGCATGGGAAAATAAGGGTAAAGGTCCTGAAATTCCTAGGACTTCTTCCCGCTTGCAATGCTTCAAATGTAAGGGTTTTGGCCCCATTTCTTCCAATTGTCCTAGTCGAACCCTAGTCATTGAAGAATATGATGGTACAATTGATGAACCGTTAGAAGATCAAGTCTATGAGCCTAAGCTTGAGGAGTTTGGTGATTTAGGTGATGATGAGGATACCTTCTTAGGTCGTATCCGGACCCTTCCTGTGGATCTAGGTTCTGTGCCCCTTGCTCCTGACCCACCCCAATTAAGTGTTGTACATTGTACCCTTACCCAACCCAAAGGTGCTGATGATTGGCGTCATCATGCCATTTTTCATACTTATATCAAAATCGATAAGGGTTGTAAAATCATTGTGGATAGTGGGAGTTGCATTAACGCAGTTTCTGTGGCTACTGTGTCCTGTCTTGGGTTGCAACCAGTGCCTCACCCTCAGCCGCATAGTGTCTCTTGGGTTGATACTTCTTCCATAGATGTGAAAGAGCGTTGTCTGGTGCCTATCCAGTTCCTAGGTTATAAGGATCGCATATGGTGTGACGTCATTCCTATGGATGTCGGTCATGTCATTCTTGGCAAGCCTTGGTTATTCGACTTAGATGTGACCATCCATGGTCGATCCCATTCATGTTCCTTTGTGTTTAATGGAAAGAAGATTCATCTTAATCCTTTACCCCCAAAACCTGTTGACTCACAACAAAGAAAGAAACTTTTGGAACAAAAAGGGCTAAATATCATTAACTCTACGGAGTTTGAGCGTGCACTCGTGGGTGTTTCTGTTGTGTTTGTTGTGGTTGTTATGGAGGTTCCGTTGGAGTCTCCAATAGTGGCCCCTGATGAGGCCCAGTCATTTTTTCAGGAGTTTAGGGATGTCTTCCCTAAAGACCTCCCTGACCACTTACCCCCTCTACGAGATATTCAACTTGCTATAGATCTTGTCCCAGGAGCGTCCCTTCCAAACTTGCCTCATTATAGAATGAATCCCACTGAGCATGCTGAGCTCTAAAGGCAAGTGGGTGAACTTCTTCACAAAGACTTTATCCGTGAGAGTTTAAGTCCTTGTGCAGTTCCTGCCCTTTTGAATCCTAAGAAAGATGGTTCTTGAAGGATGTGTATTGATAGTCGTGCCATTAATAGGATCACTGTGAAGTATCGATTTCCCATCCCTAGGCTTGATGATATGTTGGATATGATGGTTGGTGCCACAATATTTTCTAAGATTGATTTAAAGAGGGTATCACCAAATTAGGATTCGCCAAAGTGATGAGTGGAAAACTGCCTTCAAGACGAAGGATGGCCTTTATGAGTGGTTGGTCATGCCTTTTGGACTAACTAATGCCCCAAGTACTTTTATGAGAGTGATGACACAAGCTCTTCGGCCTTTCATGGGTAAGTTCCTCATTGTCTACTTTAATGACATTCTCGTTTACAGTAAGACTAAGGAACAACATCTAGATCATCTCACACAAGTTTGTTCCATCCTTCGTGAAACAAATCTGTATGCTAATGTGAAGAAATGCTCTTTCTTCACCGATCGAGTTGTCTTCCTAGGATTCATTGTGTCTTCTACTGCAGTATCTGCTGACCCCACAAAGATTCAGGCCATTGTTGTTGGCCTGAGCCCAAGACTATACATGACGTCAGGAGTTTTCATGGTCTGGCTACCTTTTATCGTCGTTTTATTAAGGGGTTTAGCACAATCATGGCTCTTATCACTGAGTGCATGAAGAGGGGAGAATTTCAGTGGACATCGGAAGCGGCTAAGGCTTTTAAGTTTGTCAAGAAGCGAATGACGGAAGCTCCTGTCATGCGACTTCCTGACTTCTCCAAAGTTTTTGAGGTCGAGTGTGATGCCTCAGGGGTAGGAATACGTGGAGTTCTTAGCCAGGAACGCCACCCTGTTGCTTATTTTAGTGATAAGTTAAATGATGCCAAACAATGGTACTCTACATATGATAAGGAACTATACGCAGTTGTGCAAGCTTTGTGCTATTGGCGCCATTATTTGTTGCCCCAGAATTCGTTCTTTATTCGGACAATGAGGCCCTCCGCTACCTTTAACTCCCAGAAAAGATTGAATTCTAGGCATTGCCGTTGGGTTGAATAATTGCAAGCTTATTCTTTTGCTTTGTAGTATAGGAAGGGTGTTGAGAGCCAAGCAGCTGATGCCTTGAGCCGCCACATCTCCCTTTTGTCTATCATGAATGTCAAGGTCATAGGTTTTGAAATACTTAAGAAAGAGTATGAGTCTTGTCTTAGCCACTGATGGTTTCAGTCTGGAGGCTGGTTATCTTTTTAAAATCAACAAGTTGTGCATCCCTCGGACTTTAGTTAGAGACTTTATAGTTTGGGAAATTCATGCCGGAGGCTTGGCTGGACATTTTGGATGTGATAAGACCATAGAAGAGATTGAACGTCAATTCTATTGGCCCAGCTTGAAGAAAGATGTGGCTAAGATAGTTAGCACATGTAACACTTGTCAATTGGCCAAACAAAAGCGACTGAATACTGGTCTCTGCACACCCCTTCTTGTCCCTAGCTGTCCTTGGCAAGACGCCAGTATGGATTTTGTGTTAGGACTCCCACGCATTCCAAAGAAGTATGATTCTATTTTTTTGTAGTGGACCGTTTCTTGAAAATGGCTCACTTTATCCCTTGTAGCAAAACTTCAGATGCGGCTAAGGTTACTAGGTTGTACTTTAATGAGATTGTCAAGTTGTATGGTCTTCCTAAGACTATTGTTTCAGATGGGGATGTTCATTTCACTAGTCATTTTTGGAGAACCCTATGGCATTTGGTTGACACTAAATTGAAATTCTTCACTGCTTACCACCCTCAGACAAATGGTCAAATTGAAGTTGTTAATCGTAGTCTTGGCAACTTATTAATATGTCTGGTCCAGGAAAATCTTAGGAATTGGGATTTGATCCTCCCTACAGCTCAGATTGCATATAACAGTTCGGTGAATCAGTCTATAGGTATGAGTCCCTTTGAAGTTGTTCATGACTACAAGCCTAGGAAGCCTTTAGATCTTATTCCCATGTCTCCACATGCTAATGTGTCTGTATCAGCTGAGACATTTGTTCAACATCTTCATGACTTGCATATTGAGATCAATAAATAACTTGAGGCCAGTAATGCATCATATAAACTTCGAGCTGATTTGCATAAAAGACATGTTGAATTTATGGTTGGAGATTATGTTATGATCCGAATTAGACCGGAACGGCATCCACCTGGATCCACTTCCAAATTGCAGGCACGTAGTGCTGGTCCTTTTAAAATTTTAAAGCGTGTTGGTCCAAATGCATATATCATTGATTTTCCATCACATTTTAGTTACCACTTTACTTTCAATGTTGAGGACTTAGTTGCTTACAAAGGCCATTTCAATCCCTCCAGTGATCCTTTTCTACCTCCATTTGTGGATCCTGACCTTGAACCTTTTGTCACTCCTAATCCAATACCATCTATCACAACACACAAAAATAAAATTGATACTATTCTAGATGAACAGATGGTGTTGACCAATGATGGAGAGGTTCAGCATTTCCTTGTTCGTTGGGTCGATCGACCAGATTCTGACTGTACATGGATTCCCAGAGAGACACTCCAGCAGCTTGATCCAGATTTATTGGAGCTTTATCGGAGCCAGCAGGATCTTCCTTTGCCCGGGTCACTAGCCACTTGTTCCGGAGAAGTGGGTAGGGACACCAGACTCAGGCCTCCACTCACACTTGTTTATGGCCGTCAGAAGAAGCGTGCTCAACCACTTAGCTTATGGTTGGGTGATTGATTGCAGCCTTAGTGTGACTTGTCAACTCGACAGAGTCGAGCTTTTTTCACCCCGGGAGAGTTGATGAGGACATCTCCTATTAATGTTTTATCTATTTTATTAATGTCTTATCTATTTTATTTAGGGTTTGTATTACCCTACCATTTAAGGACATCTTTTATTATTGTTATTTTATTAATGTGTTATTTGTTTTATTTAGGGTTTGTATTACCCTACTACTTAAGGACTTGTAAGGAACATTGGAATGGTAGGTTTTGAGTTAAGATTTGAGCGCCACAGCCGCCTCCTTCCAACCCCTCTCTTTGCTTTCTTCTTCCTTTCTTCTATTTTGGTTTCCTTTTCTTCTCTATTCCCCTATTATTCTGCTTCTATTCCTTGTTCTCACTTCTATCCTACATCAGGAAGGTCTTGCTGTCGTTGGGCTTTGCCTAATTCTTTGATCAATAAAATTTGTTTACTTATAAAAAAAAAATGAATGTTCTTGAGCAATGCTGTCCATATGAAAAAAATGACTTTAGAAGGCAAAATAGACCTCCAAATACGATTCCAAGCAAAAGGAGAACAATGTTGAACAGTCAACGCCTTATAATAAGATCGTACTGAAAATTTTTTACTACCCGTATGCTTCCATAACATTCTATCCCTCTCATTACCCCCAATACCAACTCTTAGGGGTTGACTTAAGTGATAAAGGCCTTGGGCTTGAGGGTATGCTCCCCCCAGGTCTAAGGTTCAAATCCCATTGGGTGCAATTAATCTCTAAGGGCCATCGGACTGGAGGATTTTTTTCTTGAATTAACCGAGGTGCACTTGCAGGAAACTCCTTGCCGAGGGCCTATGTATCCCCAGATTAGTCGGGATGCTGTTTCCTAATACCTAGTGCCAATAAAACAAAAAAAAAAAAAAAAAAATTCCCCCCAATAACCAGGGAGTATAAGAAGCCGAAAAAATCAGAAACCTCATGAAGTTCTCAATCCTGTACAACTCTAGCAAAATAAACATTCCATTGCAAGGTTCCATTTGAACGGACTAGCATGTTAGAAATGGAAGTGTTCCAATGGGCTGCCATACGAAAAATAACCGGAAACACACTAAAAAGAGCCCGATCACCACACCAAACATCAAACCAAAAAGGATCCTTGAACCCTCACCAACAACAAAGTTAATATGTTTAACAAAATTCTCCCATCCCTTTCTAATAAATTTTCAAAGACTCGCATCATAAGCCCCCTAGCCTCCTTAGAACACCAACCCCCCAATCACTCCCATATTTCCGATCTATAGCCCCCTCCATGACTCCCCTTCCAATTGATACCTCCACAACCATTTCCCCAACAAATCCTTGTTGAAACTACTCAAATTATGAACCCCAAACCTCCATTTGAAATAGGAGAACAAACTCTATTCCAACTAACAAGGTGGTTTTTAGTCTCCTCCCCCATTCCACCCCACAGAAATGTACGAAATAATTTTTCAATCTGGTTTGCCACCCATGTAAATGGAAATAAAGATAGGTAATAAGTTGGGAGGTTGGAAGGAGTACTTTTAATAAGAGTAATTCTACCTCCGTTTGATAAGTATAACCGCATCCAACTCGCTAGCCTTTTCTCAATCTTGTCAACTACCCCATCCCAAATAGACTTAGGGGATGTTTGGAAACATATCTCATCCCATCCTATATCATCTCATCTCATCTTAGTCCATCTCATTTTCTTCCCAAATATCATTCAAATACAAACACTTTCAAACTAAACATTACAACTTTTTCAAACTAATTATTACAACATTTTCAAAATTTCAAACAAAAAACAATTCAACTTTTTCAAATCCCAAACAAAATTGATATTAAAAAATTATATTCTAACAATATTTTAACTTTATAATATTTTTTATTTAACTTTTTCTCTCTCCTTTTACAAAATCCAATAAATACTTAACTCAAAATATTTTACTACTATTTACAAAATTCTCATATCATCTCATCTCATTCTCCAAGCATCCCCTTAGCCTTGAAATAAGCCCCCAAACGGAAGGTCAAGATATTTCATAGGTAAAGAAGCAAATTTACAATCCAAAAGAGCCACCACAGTTAATATTCTGCACCTCCCCCACTTAAACCATCTCCGACTTACCCAAATTCACCTTAAGGCCTGATACAGCTTCAAAACATAATAACACTGCCCTTAAGGCTGAATCTGCCCACGATCAGTATCACAAAAAATAAGAGTGTCATCTGCAAAAAGAGGATGAGAAAGTGTGATAAAACCATCATTAGCATTTCCCACTGAAAAACCAAAGAGGAACCACCCGTGGCACTTACAACAGCCTCCACCATACGAAAGCCTCCATGAGTCGTTACTTGAGTTTGTTACTAGAATTTATGTTAAATAATGTGTACTAAACAATAAATGTGGTTGATTACTTAGTTTAACTTTATCTGTATCCTTCAATCATCCTTTGGGAACCTCCGAATATTTCTTCTGTCAAAGAAAGAGTTGATCCTCCATGCTTTTAGTAATTTCAAGTGTACATTATTACAGGGATGGGGCACGAAATTTAGACCGATTCAATATTACTTTATATGTCCCCCTTATGAGGAATTGCAAACATTTGTTCCACCCATTATAGAGATAATCAAGACTAATTTGTTGGTGCGGGAAATAGATAATAATGATGACATTGACTCTGTGACTCCTTTTGATGGACATATTATTTTTCATTGTTCCATATGTTGGATTTCATTGTTGATTTATTTATAACTGAATTGCTACATTTATGTCCCAAATTTATTAATTCTTTTCTGTCAACTATGTGCAGGGTGGTTGAGTATCATGTGGATGGATTCAGGTTTGACCTTACCAGTGTTCTTTGTCGAGGAACAAATGGTTCCCCACTTAATGCTCCCCCACTTATTAGGGTAAGAAGTTATATATATTGTTACAAGAAATAATGAAGCATAGCAATGTAGTGAAACTTGTGGAGATTTGAAGGAATAAGTGGAATGGTGGAAATTTTTCAGCAAAAGAAATAAACACCTCTCTGTGATACTTCATACATATAGATCTGCATATTATCGCAAAGGTTATATTGAAGCAACTTTGACCTTGTTTTTTAAGATTGCGTGCTGTGTATATTTAGTTCTACTTGCATTCATACACACAAAAAATCTCTGACTACAGCAATAGGATGCTGCTGTATATTCCTCATCATTTACAGTCTAGAACTGTTCTTTGGATATCTTACATATAGACATGTAAATTCTTGTGGAAAATGATTACAATACTTTTATTGATTGTGTATCTGCATTGTTTTGCATTTAAGCTACTACGTTGAAATTATAAAGGAGAGTTACTATGATATGTTTTGAGATGCATTCATTCTAGTTGTTGTATACTTCTCATTTACATTCTTTTTATCAATCATTAATAATACTTATCTTACTTATAAAAAAATATGTTTTGAGATGTGGATTTGATTTGTTCATGTAATACCCCGATTCTATATAGGAAGGTGGTGAATAAGATTCCCACATTGCTCCGTAAGAAGAAGTTCTCACCCTTTATAATGATCCTAGTGGGCTCCAATTGTAATATTGACTAGTCATTTTAGAGTATGGGCCCAAATGTGGCTCGGGCCGTTACAGTTCATAACTTAATTTTCAAATAAAGACTGCTGTGGACTTTTTGATAGCTGGCAATAACTCTGTGTAGCATGTGGAGTTATGTTAATGTAAAAAGTTTTCTGGTTTTTTCCACATCTTGATGAATTTCCAATGTAATGCACTGTTGTTGTGGAGTTCTCTCTCCCTTTTTCATTTGAAGAATGCATCATATGCAACGTTTATACAGATTTTCCTTCTACTCACTCTAATAGCTCTGCATAAAGACATTTGGTATCTTGGTTTAGCACTAATCTTATTATTGTTTATTTGACCAGGCAATAGCCAAAGATGCCGTTCTATCAAGGTGTAAGATTATTGCAGAACCTTGGGACTGTGGGGGTCTCTATCTTGTTGGAAGATTTCCAAATTGGGACAGGTAACTTTAATTTTGTATCAATTTTTATTTTCTTGTTTCTCAACTGGGTAGGGTATTCATAATTGTAGACATTCATGGAGGGAATTCATACTTCATTCATTCATGTACAACAATATATATACTACATACAATTGATGATTATACCCTCACAAGTTACACTTATTACAAATAAGCTTTAACCGACTACTACAACACTCCTGCGAAACAACAGTGAGCTCGATTTCAGTCGCTCCTAGCTGAACCACTGTACACCACTTACCACCAACCGACTACACGTCTCTGATACCATGTAGACATTCTTGGAGGGAATTCATACTTCATTCATTGATGTAAAACAATATATATACTACATACAATTGATGATTATACCTTCACAAGTTACACTTATTACAATCATGTCCTCTAACAATAATATATAATTTTAGAATCTTCTACTACAATTAGGGAATCGATCTGTTGTTTTAGTGAGATCAAATTACTAATTATTGTGAGTTAAAGGAGTATCCTTCCTTCTTCTTGTTGCCATCATTCCTGCTCCTACCCATCATATCATGGGAACATAACGTGCTTATCTTCCTTGGCATTTTAATTAGTTCTATTAGGAAATATGATTGCTGTCATTGTAATTGGTAAAACTTTAGGCTAGTGAAGTTTTCTTATTCAGGCTCCAGAAAGGGTGTATTTTTCTTTTATTAGTATTGATGTTGCCACTACATTCCTCATATTACACCATCTTCATTCATTTGCTCTTTGCATTTTTTTTCCTTTTTTAAACAGGCATTTAGTATCTTGTTACTTCTTTGTGAATGGTGTATCATTGTGCCTTTCTTGGGCCAGCTTGTCATATCTCAGACTGAGCTTTAATGCACCTAATTACATATTTTTCCCATGGATACACATTCTATTTGTGTTTTTATGAAGTAGTTTTACTTCAAATTTTGGAGTAAAACGAAAGTGTTTTTTTTTTAATTGAAAAATGAAAACTGTATGAGAGTGTGCTATGTGGTTGTTGACCATATATAATGTCTTCATATATTTGGATTTGTCATCTTTTAAAAATTTTGTAGTCCTGTCCCTACATCCATTGAAAAAAATGTAGTAAAATAATAGAGAAATGTTTTAGCCACAAAGAGATTCCCACAAACTAATGCGGCTTGATGTGGTACATCAAATTGTAAAACTACTTTTATCATATAGTAGATCTAATGTATCACATGAAGCCACATCAGTTTGTAGGTTTATTTTGTGAAATCGCTTTGTGACTGTAGCACTTCTCTTGAGAACTATGGGCAACCTGTCAATCTTTGAAATATTTACTCCTGGAATTTTTCCAGATGCTCTTAATGTTGCTTTATGAATAAAATTCTTTCTTACTTGTAAAAAAAAATGTTGCTTTGTGGGATTCTAGTGGTTTCTTGTAGTCTCTCGATCGATTGAGTTTGAGAACTTATTTTTTCTCAACTTAATGCGCATCCTCACCTTGAGTAACGAACAATTCTCGCAATTAACATTTGGTTCAGATCATCTAAGTTTTACCCTGTACTGAGATTATGTGAATATTTCTTTTTCATGTGTGGCATTTTACCTCTGTTACTTATGAGTTTCTTATGCAGGTGGGCTGAGTGGAACGGGAAGTACCGTGATGACATAAGAAGATTTATTAAGGTATACATGGAAGCAATTGTCCACTGCAGATGGTTTTATAGCTTCTTTTTTATTTTACTTTTTTTAAAATGGTTAAAAGCAATAACAAAATATACATGTATGAAGACAAAAAAAAAAGTCTAAAAATTGAACCATCGATCCTGATTGAAAGGGATCTCTGAGCCTCACTTGTAAATTCTATGATTTGGTTGGTTTTATTAAAAATTTTAGATTTAAATTGATTTTTAATCTTTCTTCTTATTTGCACGTCGAATAGGGTGAATGTGGCATGAAGGGGATTCTTGCAACTCGTGTTGCTGGCTCTGCTGACCTTTACAAAGTAAGCATCATTTTGTTTGTGGTATCATTATGGTTATCTTTAGCTATTTATATTTTACATTCAATTTCTTGATTGATTAATAACTTTACATCATTCATTTTATTGCAAACTTTGAAATTAATGAATGGCATTCACAAATATTAGTACGTAGGACTAAATTGTCTACCATCAAAATTTCATAATCTGATCTAGAGATAAGATTTAATGTAGAGATTATGGGCTCATTACTAATATTGAGACTGTTATGTCCAGTTTTGGTGTTCTGTGACAAAATTGGAGTTAAATACTAACCTTAATATTCTCAAATCCCAAAGATCCAGCTTACCCTTATTTTCCCAGATGGGATTTTTTTAGCAAACCACTTGATCGACTGTGGCACCTTGTGTCCATAGGCTGCTGAAGTCAATGGCTAATACTAATGATCACATGGTCAGAACATCATTCTACTCACACTCATCGTGATTAAATTTTGTTTAAAACCAAATGTCCTGTTTTCCACATTGCAACTCATTATTTTCAAATTATAATTTAAATATAACGTGCCCTCCTTCCCACAATAGATGAAAGATGTAGCTTGTGCTCAGTAGGGACGTGCTTTTTATTGTTAGTTGCTTGCTGTAAATACTATTAGAATTAGATTACGTTCTTAGTAGTTTGAATTAGATGCCATCCCCATTTGATTACTGGAAGGAAAATAGAAAGCCCCTAAACCTCTGCATCAGGTTATTGTTCTTGTCAGTCTTGTCATTGTGCATTATGGATTTCAAATATATGTGGCTACTGTTCTCTTATTTTTTGCTTGATTCAACAGGTAAATAAGCGCAAGCCTTATCATGGTGTTAATTTTGTGGTTGCACATGATGGCTTCACACTACATGATCTTGTTTCATACAACTTAAAGGTGTGTTCTAATTTTCTGGCCACCAGTTTATTTTCTGTCTTATCCTATAGCATGGGGTATTTCCCTTGAAAGTTTTGGTTTTGTAGCACAATGATGC
Organism: Juglans regia; assembly: GCF_001411555.2. Taxonomy (NCBI): domain Eukaryota; kingdom Viridiplantae; phylum Streptophyta; class Magnoliopsida; order Fagales; family Juglandaceae; genus Juglans; species Juglans regia. The sequence goes on along the minus strand of NC_049906.1, from coordinate 6,167,300 downwards.
CAATGGAGAAGGTGGAAATGATGGAAGCAATGATAATTTTAGCTGGAATTGTGGCTTTGAAGGTGATGCATACTTTGTCATATTATTAATTGTTGATTTTAGCTTTTGAATATATATGTACTGATATGATGAAAATTCCATGCTCTTGCATTTTTACCTTTACACTGCCACACAAGTACATTATTTCTGTATTCAATAGAATCTTAAAAACTTATCAATGAGCACCATTTGTCTTTTTCAATTGTCCAATGATGGATTTTAACTGCAATCATGTTACATTTATCACTTACTGGTGATGCTTTGCTGTCTTCCCGACCTGTTAGTATTGCTGCTTCTTTCTTTCTTTCTTTCTTTTCCCTGCACATTTGTTGATAGGCACATTTATTATCATGGTCATTGTATTGGTCAAGCAGCATAATGTATACAGTTTCATAATTTCTTATTGCTAATATTAGATGATTAAATTAGAGTAACAATTACTAAATATTGGTAAGTCTTGTGGCTACAGGCAATGGTAAATGCGCTAGCACTTATTGTCTGATTTTCTTGGAAAATTTTTTGGGGAGAGGGAGAGGGAGAATGAGCGGTGGGTGGGGACAAATATGGGTTCTGAAGCTTGTGCCTAAATCTGGAGGCTGTAATACATGGAACCAGTGTCACTTCAGCTAGGTTTACTCAATTGTTTGATAGAGAAACTGGAAAATTTATTTGCAAGCTCGTTATTGACACACCAAACACACTATTGATGTGGAAGCCTAACATATCAGCTAGCATAAGAAAGTATCTGTGTTTTGGATTTTGAACTGATGTGGAAGACACACCTTCAACACTGTGTACACGGCAGGAGCTGACTTGCATGAGAAGTTTAAAAATTTGAATTTTGAACTTTTACAATCTGACGTGTCAGCAATGTGGAGGGTATGTCCTTTATACTATCTTGCAGATAGAATATTTCTTTTTAATGACTAATGGGGCCCGTAGTAAGTGATGTTTTTACACAATGACTTGAATGCAGTAGAACTCAATAAATTGGTACGGTATTATTTTCCTTTGCTGTCTAGATGTATTGCTTTAATTGATTTTTATTAATTTGATAGGAGAAACTGATGATCCCAGTATCAAATCTTTACGCTTCCGGCAAATGAAAAATTTCCACTTGGTATTAATGATATCTCAGGTAAAAATGTGTTTGAAACTCAACTTCATGTCTCGTTTACTTTACGGTCTCATTCTCTATTTAACTTCTTCTTGCTATACAAAACAACCTTCAAAATAAGATTAGACTGGACAAATGGTTTACACAATTCAGATTCAAGTTATCACACCCCGCCACCTCAATCATTTTTTCTCACTAAGATATTGCTTTTGAAATTTAGCACTGTTAACTGTCATTGCAAGATGTCAATTGTCTGTTTCATGCTACTAGTGAACTTGCAGCAACAATTTAATTTTGAGTACATATAATCAGGGGACCCCAATGATGCTAATGGGGGATGAATATGGGCATACTCGCTATGGAAATAACAACAGTTATGGACATGATACTAGCATTAACCATTTCCAATGGGGACAGGTCATTTTCTATTTATGTTCTTTCTTTCTCATTACCTGAATCAATATTAATTACCAATTTCTTTCTATTATTTTGTAAAACAGCTGGATGCAAAGAAGAGTAATCATTTCAGGTTTTTCTCAGAGGTCATTAAATTTCGGCGAACTCATCACCTATTTCAGCGGGAAAGTTTTCTTAGCAAAGTAATCTCCTTTCAGTTCTCTCTTAAATCAATCATATTATTACTGTACTTGTATCTTTAAGTATTCTCTGTAAGGCTTATGAAACACGTTTTTTATGCAGGATGATGTGACATGGCATGAAGACAACTGGGAGAATTATGACAGCAAATTTCTTGCATTTACGTAAGCAATTATAAATATCTTCTCAAGTAGAATAAGAAACCATATCTTCTGAGTTTAATAGGATAAGTTAAGTATAGTAGAACCTTTGACAGTGTTAAGATCTCCTGTAATAAGCTTAAAGCATATGTTCCCATAGTTTCTCTTTGACTGGGTATCTGCTTTGGGCTGCTTTCATTCTTTTCCCTTTTAAGGTACCTTAGGTTCTTTAGATATAGCTCTGTAGTTTTCTCCCTTTTTTTATTTTCAGGGGACCTTTGATATACTCCCATGTACTCTGGCATTCTTTTTTTTCGTTTTTCTTCTTTTGGCAAAATTTGTGCAAATTTTTATATTAACATCTAGTTTTGGTTTACCATATATGTTTCCAAGATGTTTTGAGTTGAAAACATGCATGGAATATCATTTCATCGCAGAAATCTATATATTAGCTTATGCCTTATGGACATGAAAATGGAGAGCTGAACACGGTGCGTTGGGAACTTTGATTTAACTATTAATTTTGCAGGCTTCATGACAAGGGTGGAGGGGACATCTATTTGGCATTCAATGCTCATGATTATTTTGTCCGAGTTTCATTACCTCGACCACCATTAAAGAGGAGCTGGTTTCGTGTGGTTAGTTTTCTCCCCTTTTTGGTACATAAGCCAAGCTTTTTACTGCTTCAGTTGATTGTTAATTGAATGTTTGCTATTAATTGTCCCCTGGAAAAGCACTTCAAACCACCGATTTTTCTGTTTCTAATTATCATACATGTCTCATCAACTTGCTTAATTAGTCAGTTCATTCTCTTCCCATTCGTTCTTTGGATTCAATGCACATTAATTTAAAGGTGGCTCAGTGATTGTTCACTAGTTTAGATCTTCACATTGTCCCATTCATTTTTGGAAAGAATTATTCTGTGGACCAATAGGGTGTTTGACCTCACAGTAGTATTTATTGAAGCTTTCCTTTATGTCTGACCCTCGTTCTTTAATCCTCCTTGGCTTTTTTCTTTTTCGGTTTGGGAATGTGTTTGTGCGCTAGTAGAAGACCTATTGGGTTCGATTGTCTGTTCATTAGAATCTCATTGGTTTTAACTCAATGAAGACTATACTTATATAAGAGACGTATCCACAAACGACACAGCTATCTCTGTACAATGGATTAGGAAAAAGAACTGGAGTAATCACACAATTTCTACCTCTCTTCTTTTTTTTAATCTGTTGGGAGATTCTTTTATGACCTTGGACTGCTCAAATTGATGGTTTGACTGACTTAAACTCATGCTCATTAAATTTGTAGGCTGATACTAATCTCCATTCTCCCCACGATTTCGTACCTGATGGCGTTCCAGACATTGGAAGGACCTACAATGTTGCTCCTTACTCCTCAATTCTTCTTGAAGCCAAGTTATGAGATTATTTCAGTAAGTTCTTGCTGATCAAATTCTCAAACAGCGTGTTCTAATCTAGATTATGAGGTGAGAGTAGAATCAGGGCCCATGCATCAAGGACTTGATTAGAACTGAAAATTGTCGATAGAAAAACTGCCACATACGGAATGCAGATATTGAATAAAAACCCACACTTGAATTTCAAGTGAATAAGAGAGCAGCCATTTATAGTATAGGATGGAGGAATATAAGTATTTGCTCTTGTACAAAAATAAAGAAACACCTTAGATAGAGATATAAGCTATCTGTTTATGTTGGTGCATAGATCATCAAGATTTAGAAGCAATGTATTATTATTCATATCTCATTCATCATTGTGTGTGTCCATTGATCAAACTGATCACAACCAAATGAGGTTTTATAATCGAACTTTAGGACAGACTTTCTAGGGTTTATGTCCAAGGAAAATTGAACAGGTAAAAATAATTGGGTTTCTGAGAATGATCATCTTCTATAATATTTTTGAGGTTTCTGAGGTGTTGTGGCCTCTCTGACTATGGCCGAAAGAGAGAGAAATCATTAGCAAAGGGTAAAGTGATTCTGATTCTCTCTTTCCTGCCCTCACACAAACGATCATAATTCACAGCTCAACAGGACCACAAGCAAAATTAAGGACTAGTCTTTCTTATGCAAGTTCTCAGACCCTTTCGGTGTGAATGTGCGTGGAAGGTTCTTGCAGGAAGGTCACGTCTTTTTCGTGCGTTGGGGGAAACATGACAAAAGAAAATAGTCTTTTTGATGGAATACTTTTTGAAAAATTATATTTAGAAGCTATATTTTTTATATACCAAACATAAGAAAACGATTGGTGTTTTAATTTAGAGGAATGATATTTGCAGTCTTGAAATGTATAGTTTTCGATTATTGATTTTAAAAAAGTGAATAAATCTAAGATTTACATAAAAAATAATTTTTTTCATAGTGGTCTTCACTCATTTTTAAAGGGAATATGCGGAAACTATATATCTCAAGATTGTATATAATATTATCTTTTATTTTATTAAAAATAATTTTTTTTATCAGTTATTATTCATCTCTTCACTTCAAATCCTATGAAGAAAAAAAAAAAAAAAACTATCAAGTGTAAGGTATGGATAGTGAAAAAAAAAATTATCAAGTGTGGAGTGGGGATAATGGCTTATGTATAGAAAATCTCTTTATTAAAGTTGGTTTCATATTAATACCCTGACTAGTAAGAAAGCTCAATTTTTTTAAAAAAAGTGAATAAATCTAAGATTTATATAAAAAATAATTTTTTTCATAGTGGTCTTCACTCATTTTTAAAGGGAATATGCGGAAACTATATATCTCAAGATTGTATATAATATTATCTTTTATTTTATTAAAAATAATTTTTTTTATCAGTTATTATTCATCTCTTACTTCAAATCCTATGAAGAAAAAAAAAAAAAAAACTATCAAGTGTAAGGTATGGATAGTGAAAAAAAAAATTATCAAGCGTGGAGTGGGGATAATGGCTTATGTATAGAAAATCTCTTTATTAAAGTTGGTTTCATATTAATACCCTGACTAGTAAGAAAGCTCAATTTTTTTTAAAGCATTGATAGGTGTATTGACACTCATGGACCCTCGACCTCCTCACATTCAAGTACTGCTGTCAATATGAAATTTTAAGCCTAACTGGTTAATATTAAAAGCGAGTTATTTTTTATTTATTTATTTATAAATATCTCTATAATATTGGTAAAAGAGTTTGAAACTCTATTTTCTTGGGACCAACATCAGGGATCCGATAATTGTCCAGTAGAAATGAGACGTTGAGATTAAACTTGTTTCATGTTCAAGGATTAGTCGGATAAATATATATAGTAGAGTGATCAGGGTACATAATTTTAGATACAATATCAGAAAACAAATGCATATAACTATGGGCATCATTACAATCTAAGCCTGAATGTCTATAATCATTTTTTCATTAATGACTAGGCAATGATGTCATAACTCGGATCACTCTCCAATTCTTTTATACACTCAAGGTAGAAATCAAATATTTAGAACTTTCAAATTTGAAGAATTCTGACAAGGGATCCCTCTTATGTCAATGTGATTAAAAGTGCTTGGGAAACCAACTAGCCTGACACACCTTTCATTCTCAATCAAAAGCTTAAAGGTCTTAAAATCTAGAACATACTCAAAATGCTCAAGCATTCAAGCAATGCCTTGAGATTTAGCAATCTTGGTCTGGCCAAAAGATCAACTTAGCCAAGTCCTCCATTCAATTTAGTAAGAACAGTAGACAGAACTTGATAAGAGAAGTTAAAGCAATCTTTAACTTTAAGCTATCACAATAAAAAAATAAGTAGTTAGGTCTGCCACTCAATGTTGTGGTCCATATGAAACAACATTGTTAAGAAATCATAGAGAAAATCCAAAATGAGCTAATTGGATTGAAATCAAAGCTCCCCTCTCAAGCTGGCAAAACAACTCTTATCAAGTCAGTAGCTAGCATAATCCCTTCCTATACTATGGCTACCACTTGACTTCCTAAGAAAATGAGTTCAAATGAAGTTCTGGTGGGGGTTTAATGCTAACAAAACTTACAATCTTACACCAAAATCTTGGAAGTCAATTTATCAACCTAAATTCTCAAGAGGTCTAGGAATGAGAACTGCAGCCAATTTCAATAAAGCCCTTCTGAGCAAAGCTGTCTGGCACCTTATTAATAAGGAAATAAGCACATGCAAAGAAATGCTCATCCAAAAATACATGAGAAACTCAAATTGGAACAATATATCTGCAAAACCAACGGACTCTAGATTCTAGAAAAGCATTCTCAAACAAAAAGACTTCATTCTCTCGAATCTTTGCATCCAGATCAATAATGGGGCAAGAACTAAAGTTGGGTCAGACCCATGGGTACCTTTTCTTGATAGATTGACTCCAAAACCAAAAACACCCGATACATGGAAAGATCCTCAACTAAAAGTATCTGAACTCATTCTTGAGGAGTCAAGAAGATGGAACATAATTTTGCTACATGCTTTTTTTACTCAAGAAACAGTAACTGAAATCCAAAAAATTCATCTAACTGAGCACCATTATCACAATCAGCAAGACAATCCAAGATGGACTCAGCACTCATTAGGTTTTTTCTGGTAAAATCGACTTATGCAACTATTGTTCTCCAACAAAATGACCAAAATACAACAAATCTTATTCACTCATGGAAAAAACTCTGATCCCTAAAACTCCCAAGACAGGCTGAAGCTTTTCCTTTGGAGAGTGTTAAATGACATTGTAACTACTAAGAACCTCCTTAGTAGATTTATAGCACTTTCTTAGGATCAAAAGATCTATCCCATTTGTCATCAGGAGGAAACTACTGAGAACCTATTTCTAAGTTGCTTTTTCACAAGAATTCCTTGGAGACAATCACCTTGGCCATTAGACATAGAAGCATTCAAACCCCTAGGGATTAGGACTTGGATTGAAAATATTCTTAACCCTACCAAGCTAAATCTCTTTGATCAAGAAGCACATCATTTTCAGATATTTGCTATTGTGGCAATGGATAATATTTGGTTCATTAGAAACCAGAAAATTCATACAAGCAGCAACATAGTAGTAGATCAATTTGTCAAAAAAACCTTAGACATGTATCAAGAACATTGCAAAGCATGGGAGTGAAAAGGTTCAGAATCCAACTCCAATTGGAACCCTCCTGAATCTGAGGACACCTACTCCATTACATTTGATGCTGCAGTGAGGCAACAAGGCAGTACATCAACAACAGCTTGCAGATCAAAAAATGGTGAAATTCAATTTGTAGTGACCAGATTTGTATTGAGCATTGACCCAAATCAAAGTGAAGCGATGTCAGCTTACATAGGAGTTCAAGAAGCATTTAAAAGAAATATCAGAAAAGTTGTCATTGAAGGGGATTCACTAAATGTTATCAACAACATTAATCATCTCCAAAAAGCAAGCAACTGGGAATCAAGAGTAACAAGGGATACCAGACTTCTATTAAAAGAACTAGAAGAATGGAGAGCAGTCAAGATACATCAATCATAGAATCCATGTGTGCATTTAATAGTGCAATGGGCATATTCTAACAATAAGTTTGGAAAAATCCCTCTTATAGAAATCCCACCATGTTTATTAGATTTTCATAGTGGGAAGGATCCCCCCATTAGGTACAAGAAGCATGATCTGATGAAATGGTTTGTAATATGATCTACTACTCTTGTATTAATGTTGTTTCACCAATGAAGTCACTTTAGGAAGAGAAGAAAAAAAAAAAATAAAAGACTAGGCAATGATGGAATAGGGTTGAGATATCCTAAAGTGTGAAGAGTATTTTCTTCAGTTAAAAAAAAGTGATTATTGTCGTATGTTGTCAATAATATATAAAATAAAGTGATAAATATATAAAGTAAGTTCTACATGTATTGTGAAAATTGCTGCGAACAATATTAAATGTTTAATAAAAACAAAAATTCACCTCTTAAGCTTATCTCTCATGTAATTAATTACTCAAATGTTGCGAAAGGCTTGATGGCACAAGCCCACATCTCAAAAATGGAGATCATGAGTTCGACTCCTTCTCCCAATATATCAAAAAAAAATTATTCAAATGTTCATTTATGAGGTTTTTGTCCATCAATACAATCCACAATGAATCTAAAAAAGGTGCTTTAGTTCCTACACTTATCTTTTGCTATCTCCTTTTGGGAGGAATACAAGGAACGCCAACAAAGGAAGTGGATTTCCTGAAACCAGATTTGTAGATCTTTGGATGAAGGTGGACATGGCACTCAAAAATTTTCATGACGTCGCATTCCGATGCAAACTGACCTGGAGGTTGATTAATTACACCTCTGCTTGGGTTGAATTGAATAAACCATCTCACATCATCTTATCTTATCATTACAAATTTATAAATTTATTAAATTTTTATACAAATATAATAAACAATTCAATTTTTTCAAATCTCAAAATAATAATAATATTAAAAAATAATATTCTAACAATATTTTATTCAATTCATTTAAAATCATCTCATCTCATCTAATTTCACAATCCAAACAAGCTCCTACCTCACCATTCAACTATTTGGGAATCCCTTTACAAATGAAAATTTGGTGAACGCTCTCTCGGAGGTTTGGATAGTGAGTTAAAATGATATGATTGAGATGAAAGTTGAAAGTTAAATAAAATATTGTTATAATGTTATTTTTAATATTATTTTTATTTAAAAATTTGAAAATTTTGAATTGTTTATTATATTTTATTTAAGAATTTAAGAAATTTGTAATAATGAGATAAGATGAAATAAGTTGAATTCTGAATCCAAATAAGACCTTTCTTGTATGAGAGCTGAGTTGAGATGATTTTTTATTAATTCACCAACACTGTAGCTGAAAGAAGTTTGCTCTTTTAATGGATGAAACCTATAAAAAATGGTGGTTGTAAATCAAATCCAAATAAAAATTATATTCTAATAATATTTTAAATTTATGATATTTTTTATTTAATTTTTTCTCTCTTTTCTTAAAACTCTATAAAATATTAACTCAAATTATCTCATTATTATTCATAAATTATTTTATTATTATTCATAAAATTTTCGTCTCATTTCACCCTTCAATATTGTTATAAGTGGTTTAAAAAAAAGAAAAAAAACTGCTTTGGAGGTTATTTGAAACCATTACGCGTCCTATTTATTTTAAGCTTTATTTGGAAGCTTTGCATTTTCTCTCAAAAATGCTGTTTTTTATTTTTATTTGAAGTCAGGGGCACAATAGTGTACCCATAAAAATCATTTTAAACATTTACTTAAGCATACCTACCACTTTAATAATAATAATATTTAATTTATAATATTTTTATTTTAAAAATTTAATTTAAATCAAATTATATTATTAACGTGAGACGGCTTATATATAAAATTATATATATATATATATATATAATATTTCTACACAAAGGTACTCCTACCGTCTTGCAGTACGCCGCTTGCTCTCTCTACATTTCTAGTTACTGTCCAGAACTTTTCCTTCTACAGGTCTGAGACGACGAGCGCTGAAAGAGAACATCAATGGCTTGCTCTGGTTTTGTGTGGTTGATGCTGCTTTTCGCTTTAGTGGCTGGTTCGGCTTTTGCTCAAGCTCCGGGAGTGGCGCCGACAGGTTCGCCGACCAAGTCCCCGCCGGCTTCTTCTCCTAAAGCTGCTCCTCCTCCGACTCACACCTCGACCCCTACTCCTTCTCCCACTATGTCTCCACCGGCCTCAGCTCCCGCTCCGACCTCCTCTGCCACGCCGCCCACCGGTGCTCCGTCCAGCTCGCCTCCGGCTCCTCCCACATCACCTGCTAGCGCTCCGGGCTTGGGCCCCTCGATAAGCGCACCGCCGTCGTCCGAGTCCCCAACCGGCTCTCCTGGCAATGGCGCAGCCTTGAACACAGTCTCTGTCACAGGATCTGTAGCTTCGGTCATCTTAGCTGCAACTTTGTTGATGTAGATCCGATCGGAGCCACGTCTCTCTCCTCCGCCACGCCACCGTAGTCCCAGATTTGCTAGGGTTTGCTCTCAGTACTAGTTTTTTTTTTTTTTTTCCCTTTATAATCTCTATATTTTATGGAGTTCCTTCTTATTTTATTGTACTTTAAATTTATCAGGAGATAGTGATGCATGATTGTTGTTGTTATTATTATTAATTATTTGAGTCTCTTGTCTATTTCATTTTTATTGACTTTATTATCATTAATTTACGTCGAGTTTGCATTTTAGTTTATGGCTTAGTTTGCATCCTCAATTCATCTCAATTCATCATTATAATTTTTTTTAAATTTTAATATAAAATATAATAAACAATTCAATTTTTTCAAATTTTAAAATAATAATAATATTAAAAAATAATATTTTAATAATATTTTATCAACTCAATTCAACTCAACTTACTTCAACATCTAAATTCAACCTATATTTTTTTTAAAATATTGAATGTCAAATCACTGGATTCTGTCCTTAATTACTGTTCTTGTAGATTTATTTATTTAAATTATATTTTAACAATTTTTTCATGCCCCATATTTCTTCCTGAAATATTTAATAGAAGTTTATTTTATAAATAAAATATTTAATTAAATGATGTAGATCGTGGATTCCGTGATTTTCAATAAGGGTAGTGATAGGCTTACAACCTATTTACTACCCATCTACTACTTATAGTGTTTTTATTTTTTTATTATTTTATTTTAAACATTTTTTTAACATCCTTAATCATTAAGAAAAAATTAAAAAAATATATAAATTTACTAATTATCACTTCCTTAACTATTAAGTAAAATAAAAAATTATAAAAAAAATTAAATATAAAAAGAGTAGTAAATAAGTAGTAAGAGAGTAGTAATCCTATCATTTTCCTTTCAATAATATCATATATATAAATTTATTTATTTATATTATATTTCTAACCTAACTTTCATCTTTTGTTTTAGCTATATGGAAAACTTTCCTATTTTCCTTACTTTATACAAACTCATGATAAATTATATTTTGATTTGTATTTTATTTTATTTTTTAATTTTTTTACTTCATAATTAAGAAAGTAATTTTTAATTTATTGGTGTATTTTTTTTTAAATCTTTAAATATGTTAGAAAACATGAAAAGAAAACAAAAAAAAAAAGATAAATTTGTGCTAGGAGCACCCTAGCACTACTCTTATGCCTTTTGTTGTGACATCACGTAGGATTTATTAAATAAATTTAAATTATTATAAAAGAATAGAAGAAATTTAAGATTTTAGTCCTTGTGATTTTGAGGGTGTGCTACTAGATTATCTTCTTAAACTTATTACTGGTGTAAATTATGTTCTTTATTTTATTTTTTTAAATATATTTTAAAAAAAAAAGAATATCTAAACAATAACTTTCAGACCCTAAACTCACCAAGTACCAATTTCCTTATATTTATGGCTCATTCTCTATAGTCTTTGTATTAAATGATTCTAAGGTACGTTTGGAATTAAAATTCCTCTTAATTCATTTCAATTCATCATTATAATTTTTTCAAATCTCAATACAAAATATAATAAATAATTCAACTTTTTTAAATTTTAAAATAATAATAATAATAATAAATAATATTTTAATAATATTTTATTATCTCAACTCAACTCAACTCAACTCATTTTAACATCCAAACGCAACCGAAGAGAAGGTGAGGGTAATTACAGTGAGAGCGGTGTTTACACAAACAGGTGTTTTTGTGCTTTGTCTTTTTGTGTCAGATATTTTAGGACAGCTGGCAAAAAGACAACGTGTTTCGCCATTTCGGTTTTTCTGAAATCAACGTAAATTGTTCTGTTTGTTTGTGAAATCAAGGAAATGGTTGTTTGTTTGCTTTGGATGGACGGATGGATTTGTTGATGGATGATGACTAAATATATTTTTGTCTTCCAATCATTGATAAGATAATTGAAGGTATTATTTTCTACCATTGTTTATTATTTTTTAGTGTATTTGAAATTTTTTATTTATTATTTTTTTAACATGCTTAACTATTAAAAATATATACAATTTCATTAACAATTACTTTTTTAACTATTAAAATAAAAAATAAAGAAAATAGCAAACAAGTGAAATGGAGTAGTAATGAAATGAGAAAAAAAAAATACTTTTATTCATTGTTGCAAAGAAGGTTTATATTTGTAAATTGATAAAACATTTTTAAGAATATGTATATATATGTAAATATAAAGTATTAGTTTTTAGGACCTACTTTTATTTCCTATGAATTATGTTTTATGAGAAGAAAAAGGTGGAAAGCAAAATAGTTAAAAAATTAAAAAGAAATGGAGGGAGGAGTAGGACTTTACCTGCGTCACGTGGTCACAGCTGTCGTCAAAACTGCTTTACATGTTAGTGACCCATGTGCCTTGCCACAGCCACGAGAGACACATGTCCAAACTGATGTTGACCACAGCTTTGCATTGCCTTTCCTTCTTTCTCTATCTTTCTTTATTTATATTAAAAAATGTGAAATCTCTCAATCGTTAATATATTTTAAGTTTTTTAATTTTTAATTTTTATTTAATAATTAAAAAATGATTATTAGTGAAATTGTAATTTTTTTTATTTTTTATTTTTTTATTCCTAATGATTAAAAATATTAAAAAAATACTTAAAGATAAAATCAAAACAAAAAGAACAAAAAAGTTATTACTAGCAGTACGATAGTTGGGTTACCCGCTAACATGACGCTTTATATATATATATATATATATATATATTGTATTTATGTGGGTGTGGAATCTGGATGGGTATTAAAAAACCCGATTCGATTCTCAAATTAAAACAAAAGGAAATAGGAGGAGGATGTAACCTCTTTGATTAAGATTCGTACACAGTTAAACGAATGATGCTTTAGATTCTTTCAAACCTTTCGTCTCATCTGAGAAATCTTTCTTACCATCTCATACTGTCACACGGCATGGCAAAAGGGGGTTAGCCTTAGGGTTCATGTGAAGATAAGTGAAGTGAAGTGTGGTCTTGGGCCATGGGCCTTAGGGAATTTCGGGCTTGAATAGAAGAAGGGACAAGAAGATTGCAAGAGGATGCTGGCTTATGGAAGATTGGGCCGTCTACTTAATGGGCTCTCGCAAGCCCAAAGTTATCTTATCATTTGCAGTTCTATTTACGCACAAAGTAGTATTTTACTGTTATTTACCTATTGGCAGAGGGCATGTAGTGGAATATGTCTGGAAATTGTTATATCTCACAACAGAGATTTGTTAGAATATTATTGTTAAACTTTTCTTTGTTTCTTGGAGGTGCTTCCCTCTAAGAGAGCTGTATCGTTACGTGTGATTTTTTCTCAGTTTCTATCCATTTTCCTACTCATTTTCTATTACAATCCACTTGGGTTTATTACACATCTCATCTCAACATCTAAATACTATTTAAATATATTTTTTCAATTTTTCAATTTTTTCATCTAATTATTACCTAATTATTATAACTTTTTCAAACTTCTAAATGAAACACAAAAAATAATTCTTTTTCAAATCCTAAAACAAAATTAATATTTAAAAGTTATATTTTAACTCTCTTTTAAATTTATAATTTTTTTATTTAATTTTTTCTCTCATTTTTTAAAATCTCATAAAAATCTTAACTCAAACTATTTTACTAATATTTATTTTTTATCTCATATGTGTAACCAAACGAGACTTTATTTTCTTTAGCATATGCATAAAAAGGGGGAAGACAGAAGTCAAAAACTTGAAATGGTGGTCATCAAAACTGACAGTAAACCTGGGATTAGATAGGGCAGTAAAACTATATCAAAAACTGGTCAGACCGATTCAGACCGATTGAATCGGACCGAACTGGTAGATTTAGTCCAGTTTGTAATCGATCTGGTTCCTGTTTCTAAAAACAAAAACCAGTTGGAAATTAGTCCAGTACCAATTTTTAAATTTTGAAAATTGATTTGAATTGAACCGGATTAGTTTCTATATATATACATATATATTATTTTTTATATAATTGTTTTGTATTATATAATTGTTTTTTATATTATATTATAGACATTTTGTATACTAAATTGATAATGAATATAAAATAAAATTTTAATCTTATTATTCATTTCTATTAATCTTATAACATAAAATTAATATTAAATTAATATACATGAAATTTCAATTTTAAACATGAACATTAATATTAAGTTATTAATATAAACTTACTTTTAATATATATATATATATATATATATATATATTTATCAAGGATAAATACATTTTTACATATTTTATCTTATATACTCGTATAAAAAGTCTAGAATTTATATAGAGTATAATTAAATTTAATATTATTCTAGTATGTGTTTATTATTATAAAATAATATATTTATACTATAATACAAATAGACTAATAATTTATTATATGTAAATATCATATTATTACTAACATAGATAATCAGTAAAACTGGAAAAATCAAACTTGATCAAAACCGAAAAATATAAGAGGTTTCAGTTTTAGTGGTAAATTAGTACAATATCAATTCTTAAATTTTCAAAATCGGTGTCAGTTCTAAAAAATGTCCAAAATTGGACCAAATTGGTTCGGTTACACCCTATTAGGCAATGGTGGAAGATCTTAAAAGTATAAGAGATATGAATGTTTTCAAATCTAGGATTTGTTATTATCCATTCCCAAACCAATTTTGATACTCTCCTATAAATAGGAGATGGTGATTTGGGGATGCGTGACACTTCCAACTTGTGTCATGAGACAAATCTAAGGATCATATGACTTCCTACAAATCAAAGTCTAGAACTGTAGTTATGGATCAATGATTAAAACAGTCATTTCATATTAAAAAAAAGTGACGCAGTCAATTATATTAGTAGAGTGGATAAAAAGTATGTAAAAATGACTGCACATATGGTTTTTGATTCTACAATGGTCCTGCCTCAGCATCTTCACTGTGGGGGAAAAGGCCTGAGTTATATTTTGAGGTAGTTTTGTCTGGGAAACAAACACGTTCGACCAAGTATGATGCATTAAGTTTAGTCACGGGCTTCTTGTCCCATCTATTAATCTCTTTTCCCTTTTGAGTATGTTGTAGGAATGGACCTACTCCAACCATTATTTTCTTTAGGCACTACTTCTTTGTGTAGCTACAGTTTTCGAATCCCACCAAGGAGTTGATCTCTCGAGTTCTGAGTTATCTGTAGAGGCAATATCGCAATGAGGCTTGTTGGGCGTAGCTCCGATGCCTAAGTTAGTTGAGGGGCGAAGATAAAGCTTTCTCTGTCTATTGAGATAAGAGATCAAACCTTATTTTTGAGGTTTTTTATAATTGTGGATCTCCCTCTGTTTGAGGCATTTATCTGGCTACCCCGTGGTGGCTGCTGTGTTGTTTGGAAGATGAGTTTTTTTTGTGTTTTTGAAAATACTATAAGAAGCTTTTATACCGTAAATGTTTTCTGTTTGGAAAAGAGAACTGTTTAACTGTCAAATATCCCAAGAGAGAATCAATAATAATTTCTTAGAGGAGAATGATCTGTGAAGAAATCTTTGCTTGAGAAACACCTCCTGGTTCAGCCCAGTCTGAAAAGAGGAAAATATGATTGGTTGAAGTATTTCTGTCGTTTGGGTCAGTGGGCCTTCTGTTAAATTCTTAGGGGTTGGAGCCGAGTCTAATCCTGGTTGCAGAAGTTGACAGAGTTCCCCTCTGTTAATCAACCAGTGGACCCCATCTTTTCAAGAATGGTCCAGCTCTTGTTCAAGGGCTGCAAAGTTGTAACTTGTGGATCTGTAACGTCGATGGATTTGGTGAAAGGCATCAACCCCACCAAAGTATTTTGAAAGTAGAATTTTCAGAGTCTAAAATGGCATTTTCTCCAGGATGTGACCCAGTTCAATTCAGATTCGTGAACCTGCAGGTAGGGACCCATACCAACCCTCCTTCCTTCCAAGGACTAGTACATTTACTCTAAGCCAACAGAGTGTTTATTCGTTGCTATGGATGTGAATAGATAGAAAAAAGTAGTATAACCACCCAACAAAATTGAGATCTTTCCAAATTTACAAAACATAACAACAACTGAAAGATGTATTTGATCTGTTGATTTAGTCAAATTAAATGCTACTGCAACTTTGTAATAGTAAGGTGTAAAACTCCAAAGTTCAAAGTATGTTTTAAATTATTTGTGCACTACATGATCACATCATATATCTGATCTATATCTCTCATGTTCATGCGAATGCTCTGATTCCAAGAAACCCACACAGGTTTAGTGACACGAACTCAATGATGCATCATAATTTTACATACCAATACTATTCTGTCTTTTTGAATTGTAAATAGCCTATTCATAAACTAAGAAAATCACCATACAAAGATGACAAAAGAAAGAATTAGAAAGAGCACTGCCTCCAACCTGGCTAGATTCTGCATTCTAGCCAAAATTTATGTGAGAGCCAACACAGAAAAAGTAGACCAGGCCATTACAAATAGAGCCACAATAGGGGAGAGGGTAGTCCCTGAAGACGAATGTGTTGAGGTGGTGGTGGGGGTAGTGGTAGTGGTAGTAGGCGTGCTACCCGCTGGTGTAGATGGTGTTCCTGTTCCAGATGGTGCAGTCTCTGATGCTTTACCAACAGTCACAGCAAGCTTCATGCCACTCCCACAATGGCCAACAACACCACAAATGAAGTAGTGAGTCCCGGCGGTCTTGAGAGGGATGGTGGTGGTGCCGCTACTATCGGTGGAGAGGGAATTGCCCACAGTGCAAGAGTTGTAGTCGCTAGCGCTCACTTCATCCACCGTGTGTCCACCTCCATAGTTGAACACTGTCACATAAACAAAATTTGAAAGTTGTAGAGAGCAATAATGGATCACACTGTTATATCTGAAATGCAGAAGGCATTTTGATTTGTGATTACACTCGAGTTTAGGAAACTAGAAGTTTTGTTTCATTCGAAGTGTAGAAGACATTTTCATTTCTTAAATACATGTCACCCATTTCCTTACACTGCAAACAATCACATGAAATTTTGGAAAGGTACAAGTTTGAGAATGGAGCAGAGTGTTTCATACGAGGCAGATTGATTTGTGGAATATTATGCTTAATTCACTCAAAAACATCTCACTATTCATGGAAATGATAAAATTTGTGGTGGTAATGTCATGTTTTGGTATGTTAAAATACTCGTCATAGGGGGCTGAAAAGTGAAAACTTACCAAGGCTATCACCAACTGCAAAGGTCTTGCCACTAGTCCAGGTGCTATAATCAGTACCTATGGCCCAACCTGAGGTATCTCCAACGGTGTAAACAGTGGCCAAGCTTGGCACAAACATGCACAAGACTAACAAAGCACACACAACTCCGGCATTGAAGCTGGCCATTTTGAGGAACTTACAAAGAAAATGAGGCTTGTGCAGAAGTTGGCGAGGATTGGGGTTGCTTATATAATGGTATAAAGGGTCGGAGTTAGTAAAGTTTGGTCCACTTTTTCTCATCACTAGCATGATTTCTATGTACGAACTCATTCCAAAGAGATGACTTCAATCATACTCTATACCTAATGCTGCAGAAAGTGGGTCCTCTTTTCCTGTTAGAAGCTTCACTTGAAATGTGGTTGTTGAATGAAGATCCTCATTGTTATATGTTATGTTTTCAGAAACCAGTAATTAAATTGGTAAAGAAATATTAAAGCTAGAACTTACTTGGATTAAGTTGTTACGAACTCTCTTACAAATCAATTACTGTCATGTCAATAGACTATAGTGCAAAGAGTAGAGACTCGTAAATGTAATTTTTTTTTTTTAGCAATCCTTGCTAAGTAATGATGTGTAATGAGTGGAGGATGGCAAAGAAAGTTTCTGTTATCCTTTTCCTTCTTAGCCATTAATGAATTGTTGCTTTCAGCCGTTGCTTTCGGTGTTGTGGTTATGGTATTAAGGTCTGCGAGTTCATCAGAGACTTGTCCAAATTGATTGGAATTCTTAAACATCATAATAGATTGACATTATTATGCCCAGGAAACAGATAAAAGAGTATTTGCTTCAACCCTACGCACTTTAGTTTACAAGTTAATGAAAATATGAGCTGTTAAAGGAACGAAAAGACATATATATATATATATATATATATATATATATATATATATATATATATATAAAACACAATGGGTCCTTTGAAGGCCAGCTGGGTTTGTTGCAAGCAGACATCATATGGATGTAAAAGGAAGCTCATGATTCTTCTTTAGGGGCCAGAAATAAAGGCACTCTCCTGCCAATATTCCTAACAATTTTAGGCATTTTATCGTATGGATTTTTATAAATCTTAATCATTGTTTTCAAATCAAATGATTGAGGTTTTTTCATCCCTTATCCATTTAGGGTTGGTTTGGATTAATCAGAGATGAGATTAGATGGTTTTGGATGAAAGATGAATAAAATATTCGTAGAAAATATTATTTTTGAATATTATTATTGTTTTGAGATTTGAAAAAGTTGAATCGGAATTTTAAAAAGTTGAATTGTTTATTATATTTTGTGTAAAAATTAGATAAAGTTGTAATGATAAGATAAGATCATGTGATACTTTCTAAATCCCAACAGGACCTTAGTATTTACATTACAACAACTCAAAAAAATTGAACATGTCTCTCATAAGATCATGAAGGGGAGAGAGCTCATGTAAATCTTAACCAAAGATAATCATGATATTCATACAACTATTTTACAATTATAACTATTACTTCAATTTTATTGAGAAATGAAATAAATACACCATTTTTATAACTTTTACTTCAATTTTATAAAAATAATGAAACAACTATAACTATTTTACTTTCCATTGATATTAGCCTAAGAATTGGAGAAAATTGCTGTTCTATTATGACCTCATGGCCAAAGAATTATGACCTAAGTATTTTGCATTAACAGCTTAAATGGGATTTAGTGGACGTTAGGTATAACCCACCGCTAATAGAAAGGACGGCTCCATGGCTATCAAACTCAAACAGTTTTCCCACTTGAATACGTACCCACCAAGAAAAAGAATGAAATTAATAATATTATCTTCCAATGCTCAATTACTCAATTAAGAATTTGAAAAAGGACAAATGCACAGCATAAATCACACCTTTTTCAACCCCCCTTTACAAGTTGTATGTATGTATGGAGCATAGAATGTCATTAATTGCTTGTATTTCAAGCAAAGAAAAATCAAAACCAGACAAGAAAACCCAATAAACAATATCACAAAATTTGTTAATTTCAATCAAAATAAAATAAAATAAAAATACTACAAACTACACCATTATCTCGTCACATTCTTTCGTAATGGTATTTATAAGATAAACGATATTTGTAATCATAGAATACACAAGTGCCGTAGAATATCTTTAAAAAAAATAATAAATACGAGATTCATATAATAAAAAATTAATTTTTTTAATAATAAATTTTACTTTCTTTAAAAAAAATAATTAAGCAACGCTTACACATTTTAAAATATAAGAACTATTAAACACTGTCCCATCCAAATAAGATAACAAAATAATTACTTGCTTTACTCGTGGAAATCACACTTTTTTTGGGACAGATAATATGAAGGGGTTGGAGTGTCAAAGATATTAGTCCAAATCATCACCTAACCCATGGCAAAAAGTGGTGAGATTCGTGAAGGGCATGAAGTGTTGCATAATTTCTCGAACCCACTATAACCATCATATTTGAGTGGCATGAAAAAGTGGGGGGTTCGGTAACGTCGTAGGGTTTGGTTAGGGGGGGGGGCTTGGGGTCTATCTGTCAGACAGTCACCAACTGCGTCCATTTTGAGCGTCCCATGTCTTCTCTTTGCTTTGTTTCTTGCTTATTAATTAGAATCTTCCCACCTCCAACCTTGCTCTCAAAATTTAGATATGTGATATTCTTATTCTATCATAAGATGTTATACTAATTAAAATTGATATTTGCATAAAAAATTTTAATTGCATGACATGTCCTAATAGGAATACCACACCATCTGTGCTCTAAGAATACGTAAAGAATATGTAGCATTATCTATAGACTCTTGAAATTATTTATATGTAAGAAATGGACAATCATAGTGGGCACACATTCATTTCTCTTGAGGTTTGATGGCTGGCCCTTGCTAGGAGGTTACACTAGAGGGGCTAGGCTGTGGAATGTGAGTGTTGTTTTGGTATTACCATATAGCACACACCACCATCATGTGACGATTGTGGACGAACAACGATGTTGGAGAATCCGTGGAACAACCGCACTAGATCTATGATTTACTAACGAGGTAATATCACTTCCACTACGTATTCTGATCTAGTATTTCTAACACTATAGCCATAAAGTGCGCAAAACGACATGTATTCGTTTTGAAAAAAAATGAGATCTATTATTAAAAAATTAATTTTCTTTTCATGTGAGTCTCGTATTTATTCATTTTTTTTCAAAGTGATTACGCGGCGTTTGCATATTCATAATTGCAACTATCATTTCTCATCTATCAAATATTTGGCTTAAAAGCTAGAAGAAGGCCTACGCCTACCCTTCTTTGGTATTGTAGCCAAAGAAACAATTGATTGCATCATTACCACGAATCCACTGATTAGTAGTCGTCCCTGCAGTTTTACGAATGAATTAGACAAGAAGTTAGGGTGAACCTCTCTATCATGAATACTTTGACCATAGAAATCTTCAATAAGCCTATACCTAATGATTTGGTAGAATTTCAACATCAACAGGATTTTCACCCCCAGTTTTCCTTTCCTGTTTTTCTCCCCTCTTTTGAAAAAAGATGAGGTACTGAAACATCAAGAAAACCCAACAAATCACTGTCCCAGCTACATACGGACAGCTACAGAAATCCCATTTCGCCCATTCTGTTCTGGTCTCCGTATTATCAAATGATGATCAAAATTTCAACACCTGAAATCAAATTGACATCCATTTGTTGTTTTGTAGCAATCACTTTTCAGAGTTATGCAAGCATTTTAGAGAGAGAGAGAGAGAGGGGGGCACCAAAAAACAGGAAAAAAGAAAAATTGACAACTAGAACTTCACAATGAAGATAGCCATGTCGAGGAAGCTCCTTGTGGAAAACAACACGCGTTTTGAGGCACTAGAAAGGCATCAGAACATGAAATTGGAAAAGAGAACCCTTTTTTGTTGATCGGTAAATAAATTTTTATTGATCAAAAGAATGCAAAATGCCCGAGTATACGAAACATATACAAGCGCAATGCCTATGCATGCTAGTTTAGAGATAGAAAAGAAAAGAGAACCGTTAAATGAAGTTAGTTTATTTTAGCATGTAGGATGTCCTTCATTATTTCTTCATAGGGAAAAACACATTTTACCCCTTCCAAACTATAACCCCCTTTTTAACATGACCACCAAACTATCAGAATTATCATTCAACACCCTAATTTTTATCATAGGATGTAATTTATCACCTTGTTAAGAGATTACTATTAAGGTGGATAGGAGACACCCGATCTTAACAGTTGGATCTTAAAAGAGGAGATAGACTGCAAACAAGTGGTAGTTTGGGGACTAAATATTAACTTTGATAGTTTGGTGGTTATATTGCAAAATAAGGGGTAATTGAGGGGGATAAAGTGTAATTTTACTTTCTTCTTAGAACTATAATTACCAAAAGAGTTAGCACATGATATCACACCATGCATTTTGATCTAAGACTTTGAGGTTTAAAAAATATCATAGGAAAGTGAATTTCCTAAATGCCAAGGTTTCTGATCAAGTATTTGACTACAGACATAAATGATCAGGAAATTTTAAGTTTTCTGTAAATAGAATAGATATCCTAAAGTTTGAGATTGATTCTCCAGGAACTCAGTTCTCAGAGGGCCGTTTCTATCAACTGCATCAAGACACTTTTCTTTTTCTCCTGATCAGACAAGATTCAAGAATTTTCATTCTTGCGGTCACTGTTTTTAGTCAGCAACATAAAGTAACATAATCAGGAACACACAAAAAAGTGCAATATGAGAACAAACAGAAACTTAAAGACTAAAAGATCTGGAAATTGGACATGAAGCTCACATTATATCTATTTGAGAAATGTGCTGAAATCAGGAGACAAGTTATAGCATTATATTGTTCATTCTTGCAAGTTCAGCGGCCAACACCCTTTCCAAAGGGGGGAAAAGTCAAAATAAACATTCTCCTCATTTTCCCAGTTTTATTTTCTTTAGGTTTGCCAAAAGTAACTAATTCATTCAATCTTTATTACTGCCCCATCCTGCATCCTGTGTTTTGTGGTTTTACATTCTTATTCCCTGAATCTTGGGTGTGATATGGAGTTTATGACAATTTTGATTGTTGTGGAAATGGATGGAAAGGAAACAGGTTCTGAGGCAACATTCTTATTCCCTGAATCTTGGGTGCTATATGGAGTATATGAAAATTTTGATTGTTGTGGAAATGGATGGAAAGGAAACAGGTTCTGAGTTGAGCCTCACTTATACAGATCTCAGTTTGGAAACATATTGGCACAAAATAGAAATGATTGTTGTGGCCCATAGCACGAACTTTCCATTGCTTCTCTAAGAACTCCAAACCAATGGATTTCAGAAGTGGAAATGTAAACACTTTATGGGCCTCGTAACTACAGATTATGGACAAACATCTATTTCGGAATGATTCGGTGTAGTTGTATGTGCATTTTTGTGAAAACCCATCCCGACAGAAGGTGCTCTCTTTTGCTAATATATGGATTCCACAAATATCTTTCATTTGAATTAATGAACCCAGAACTAGCAAAGTGGAATTCAAACAGCAGTGCTTACTCTTGTAAATTATGTGACAAACTTTAACCTGTGACATAGGAATGCTCTATCTCACTTAAAGACCTTACATTCAACAAACAAAATAAAAAATAAAAAAGCTATCAAATGATTGAAATACGCATACTACATCAATCATTATATAGCTTCTGATTCACAGGATTGAAGTTAAGAAGCTTTACCAACTAAATCACAAATTGAAGAAATGAAACAGATTCACTGTCCTGAAAATTCACTTTCAATTCTCATCAGCAGCGTCTGCTTGCTCCACACTAGAGGTTGATTCAATTGATGTGTCTCCAGACTCTACATTATCCTCTGCTCGTAGTTTAATAAATTGTTTACTCCGTGCCACCCGAAGTGGTCTTCCCATAAACATCTGCAGGAAAAATTCTCAGAAGCTCTTAACTAGCAATAGCCTTAGAAAATCAATAAACATGCTCCCAAGCATATTCACCACTCATAAATGCAAATGATTCAGCACAGCCAAATTACCTTCCCTTCGAAAGCAGGAAGAGCTTCATCAGCCTATTTCTTGGATTTGAAAGCCACAAATCCATACCCAGAAGACTTTCTTGGATTTTCATGAAATATAACTTCGGCAGAAACAACATTACCACTTCCTGAACTAAAGAACTCTCTAAGATCTTTAGACCTTGCTTCAAAAGGCAAATTAGCCACAAACAAGTTGAATGTTACTGGCTTTGGTTGCACACGAGGGGAAGGGGAAGGTTTCTTCTTTCGTGCCCTGGCATAATTGACCTTTATAGTGCGGCCCTCTAACACCTAGCAGACAGAAGAAAGACCAGTAATTCAACAAGAAGACAAAGAAAAGGAAACAAAATTGTTGCAGAAAAAGTGGTAGAATGTTAACTAGAGTTTGAATCCGATTCAGTGTTTCTAATAATAAGATCCTGACAAGGAAAAACCAGCAGAAACGAACTTTTATAAAACAAAACACACACACACACACACACAGCGGCATGAATGAGCCACCTGAAAAAACACAAACAAAAACAGATGGCCACCATTATCAATGAGTTAAATTGTTAAAAACACTTGATACAGACTAGTCTTCCAAGTTTTCTCAGGTGTGCCAAATGATGCAAGAATTTGAAACTAACTATTCTAATTGCCTTCTTTCCCGAATTACTCTTATCTCAGCAACCCGACTAATCGAAAACCTAGAGGTATAAGAAAAAAAAAAACTAAAACTAAAAAAATAGCATGCTTACATACGATTCGAGATTATTGAGAGCCGTACGAGCCTCCTCAGGTGAACCCATAGTGACAAACGCCAAACCTCTATTTCTGATCTTGTTATGCATAGAAAGCTTCACCACCACAGAAAAACACCACAAACCCAGATCAGAAAAACAAACAAAAACCATAACCCATCTGAGACAACAGATACAGTATTGCTAAAATAAAGAAAAAGAAAACCTCCACATCTAGCACGGTCCCGTGCTTCTCAAAAAGAGCGCAAATGTCTTCAACGGTACAATTCCAAGGTACGTTCTGGGCAATCAATCTGTTTCGGGAAAACTCTTCGGCCGCTGGCTCGGATTCTTTGCTTTGGGCGGAAACAGAATCGAGAGCTTGTTCTTGAGCGGTGGAAGAGAAGTGCAAGACGAAGCTCTTTACTCTTTTACTCTTAACGGAAAGGGAATGTGTATAGGCGAGAGAGAGCGAAGGGAGAGACCAAGAAAAAGAAAGATTGTAGGTACTAGGAATATTGGATAAAGGCGTTGGGGAGAGGTGTTGTTCGGAGGGAAAGTGAGCCGTCGAGGGAGAGTGTAGAAAACGAAGAAGCGCCATTAACGTTTGCACTCTGTGTTCCTTGGAAGAAGATTCGCAACAGTGTTGCTTTGGTAGTGTTTTCACCGACGGACATACACTGGCTTTGGATAAGAGAAGTACGTCGGGGCCGGGCAGAGCTATCGAATTGGAACGTCGTCGTTTTGAATAAGAAAAACATTAAATATTTATTGAACTTATTTTTAATTTAATTTTTTAATTATCCACACAATAATTTTTAAGAAAATTCTATTTAGAAACCGGTTTAATAACACATCTAGCAAATATCTTAGATGGTATAATTTAATTTAGAATTAAAATTTTAAAATTTAAATATTACAAATCAAATTTATCACGTAAGTGACGTGGATGGTATGCTTTACAGGTTAGCTTACCAATATAACATATCTAATTTTTAATGCCAATATTATAAAAGTTGTATTAGTTCCAATATCACTCTTGAACCAAATCCTCTCACTTTTAGGCTTCGTTTGGAATCACAACTTCTCTCAACTCATCTCAACTCATCATTACAACTTTTTCAAATCCCAACACAATATATAATAAACAATTCAACTTTTTCAAATCTCAAAATAATAATAATAATAATAAATAATATTCTAATAATATTTTATTATCTCAACTCAACTCAACTCATTTCAACATCCAAACGCAACCTTACTCAATTTGTCTAGGGAGATGGAAAAAAAGTCTTGCCTATTATTCTAATTTCGATCTCTTTTGAGAGAATGCACCCCATATAGTGGCCAAGTAAAAATGCTACCATGTTCACATCCTGACAGAGAATTCCCACATTGTTCTTCTTTTTGTCTTCTTTGCTTACAAGATAAATAAATAGATAAAACAATCAAACACCAACAAAGGGGCATTTCCCCAGAATAAACTGCCTGTACAGGTATAATAGACAGGGCTCACATGCCAGAACTCGACAGAATGCCAAGCATTATGGCATCAACATAGCACTCACTAAATTGCAGATAACAAAGGCATTAATATGATCATTTCACCAGCGAAATGCCCTTTACTGGTGAGGGTTGCCGGCATTCAAACACCTATGGGCTATGAAAAGCCTTCTGTAGACTTGGTAAAAAGATTTCAAGAATTGCACATAAGGAGTACTTTAAGGTCATTTTCCAGCCCCAAAGAGGTCATAGAAAAAATTAACAGATAAATCAATGAACTGGAAAGCAAGATAAGTTCAAAATGAAAGCGGATACTGTGACAAGATTTGAGCACTAAATAAGATCATGCAGAGAATCCCCATCAAAAATCATAATTCAACTGTTAACCTTTCTCTATAGTATACCTCCACAGACAAATGACAAACTCCATAAGGAAGAAAGCCCTTCCTTTACTAGAAGTCATTGTGACAGGAAACTAAATCTTAATTCAAGATCTTCTAAATTGTAGTTGCCACTGACATTTTGTTAGAACATCAAACTTATTTGCGAAATTTTGTTAGAACCGGTGCATTGTAGGGTCAGGAGTTATATTGCAAGATTGACAGGGGCTGTCTTGACAAATCTAGATCATTAAAATCAAGCTTCTTCTCAATTGGGCTGCTCATCGAGGGGATTGATTTTCGCTTGTTTGACTGCAAAGAAGTAATTTACAATATTAGATCACACAAAGAAGAAAAATTATGCGAAGATGAAAGCTTGATATTTTTTTTTCTTTTTGGTTGTAATAAGTAAAGATGTCTTGCAAGCTTTACTTCACTACTTTTTCTCACCTTGGCCGTGGCAGAAGCACTGCCGGAGTGTTTCCCACCAGAACCATGGCTTCTTTCTTTCTGGTATTGCCTCAGTAACCTTGTATTCTCCTCATTCAATATGTTATTTTCTTCAAACAGCACTTTTACCTACATATATCATCAACATTTATTTGGGAAACACAGAATCCAACACACGCACACACAGAGAAGGTGCCTGCCCGGGGAAGGGAGGGGGGGAGTGTTCGGGGAGCTCCTCCAACGGTGAATGGATTTGCAACACTTCTCACCTCCTCTTTAGCTCTAGTAAGGTTAACCCTTAGACATTCCTTATCTTTCTCAAGTATCTTCACTTCAGCAGCTAATGAAAGGACTTTTTGGGTTGATGGCCTCAAGCTGCAACAGTATCATACGAAATTTTTAGTAAGAATCAACAGCAACGACAACTCAAACGGGCAACAATATATGATGGAAAAATCTCCAAAATATGTTGTAGTGGCACAAAATACAAAGTGAGAACTAACTAGTTCAGCCAAGAAAAAGGAACAATACCTAATTGAAAGAAAAATACTCACCAATTCCACATTTTTAACATCGTTTGACATGACTCATGCCTGCTATTGGCCTCCAAGAAACCATGTACCGATGCAACATCATCTTTAATGATCAATGTTGTTAGCACTGACTCAAGTAAATTGTTCTCTATAACTGTTTCATCGGTAGATGAATCAACCTTCAAGTGAAAAAAAAAAGTTAGCCTCAATTTAATTCAGGATAGAATCAAACTCTCTACGAATTTATATAAATTTATTTTTAGTTAATATTTTTATTAGCAATATTTGACATCACCACAATCATTTGCATCTATTTACTTTTCTTCAAAGTACCTGAAAAAGAACTGACCAAGAGGAAGAAGCAAAGAGAAATATTAAATCGGAGAGATAGAGGACGTATGTAATATAAAAAGGAAAGATTTACTATTTATTATAGGTAAAATAAAATTTTATTGAATCAAAAGAATAGGCAGGACCCAACTACACATTATACAAAAGAAAACACCTACATAGAGCGTAAGTGCTAGAGAAAGAAATAAGAAAATCGTGAAAACTAGCTCCATTGAAATCAATAACAGATGCCTATAACAATAGAGTAACGTAAAAAATCTTCTAAGGTCCTCCAAAGACTGTTCCACATCTTCGAAACTCCAGTCATTCTACTCCATTCAACGGCACCAAGTTAGAAGTAAGGGTACAATCTTCCAAACTGCTGCAATTTGGAGATTACCCTGAATACCTCTCCAGCTAGCAAGGAGATCAACCACCCTCCCAGGTATTACCCATGCAAGTCCAGTCCTGCAGAAAATATCATCCCAAATGGCCCTAGCCACCTTACAATGAAGTAATAAATGACTCACAAATTCACCACTACCCTTACACATACAACAAAGGAAAAGGTTTACCATAAGATGTAATTCTTTACCTTTCCTTTTTAAATCAAATACAAAACTAAAAAACTTGAATGCAAGGAAATGCATATATTAAAAGCATTAAAATCATATCTTACGCATTCACAACTCTTTACATTAAAAGCATCCCTGATTTGAATGTAAATAGCGCACGTGTGTGTGTGGATATGACACGCATGTATATTGTAACAATATGCACAGATAGTACCAAAGATTCAACCAGCCATTCTGAAAGATATTGCAAGACTGAAATGTCTTACAGCACATTATGCCCATTTCTTCAGATAATGCAAGAGTATCTCATAATTCTGTGAATAGTAGTGAATATGAATAGTAATGAAATTGTTTGACTCAAGATATTTTATTATATTTTAAAAAATTAGAGAAAAAATTGAATTAAAATATTATAAAGCTAAAAAAATATTTGAATATAATTTTTATTTTGAAATTTGAAAAAGTTGTATTGATTTTTGTGTTTTGTTTGAAAGTTTAGAAAAGTCAAGAGATGCTTGGAGAATGTGATGAGATGAAAATTTTATGATTAGTAGTAAGATGGAGTTATAGAATGCCAAAGTGTCGCACATGACTGTATATAATATTATTCAAGATGGTTTGAGTTAATGTTTTATGGAGTTTTGTAAAATGAGAAAAAGAAATTGAATAAAAAAAAATTATAAAATTAAAATATTGTTAAAATATAATTTTTATTTTGGGATTCAAAAAAATTTGAATTATTATTATTATTATTTTCTCTTGCAAGTTTGAAAAAGTTATAATACTTAATTTAAAAGTACTTATTTGTATTTGAATGATGTTTGAAAAAAAAATAAGATTGGATGAAATAAAATAAAATGAGATGAGATAAGATGAGATCAAAATTATTTTCAAATATCCCCTTCTTGATTTTTGTGTTTGGATAATTATAATGAAAATATTAAAGATTTAAAATTAAAAAATATTTTGTGTTTGAATAATTTTTAAAAAAGAAATTATAAAAAATTTTAAAAATTTATCATCTCATCTTGTTACCCAAGCATTCGTCTTCAAATGATTCTGATAATGATTTTACGAACTCCTCTTCTTACAGTACCAAAAAAAAATCCTACGAAATCCACTGAAAGATATCACCCATCAAAGTTCCCAGGTACCTTTCTCTTTCAACTATCACAATTAAGATGGAAAAACACAGATATATTTAGAAAAGGATGGAAGAGAGAGAACAGAAATTACCGCACGCATGTTGTATTCATGCTTGTAGAACTGCAATTCGTCCCAAATCCTTCTGACCTCCTCCTCTAACTCATGAACTCGAATCTCGGCCTCCTTGGCACGCTGATCGGTCTCATTCCCAAATTCCATCAAGGCTTGGCGGTCACGATCGTAAAGCGAGCACTCCCTCTCCCACTTATTACGTTGACGTAAAAGATTTGCACACTCCATAGCTAAGTTCTGATTCTCCTCCACGAACTTCTTCAATGCTAACGCATTCATACTCGCTTCAGCCTGAAAAAACAAACGAATAAATTAAACCAGGAACGAAAAAACAATCTTTAAATAAAAAAAATACATATTTAGTTCGGGAAGTTGCAACGAACGAACCCTAACGCGCTCGATGACGTCTTCTTTCTCCTGCAATTGGGTCTGTAGGGAAAGGCACCGGTTGTGGAGTCGGCGCTGTGCCTCTTCGGAGGAGTGAAGCTTCAAATCCAGAGTCCGCGTGGATACGGGGAGCCCTAGGGAGTGATCAATGGATTCTTTGATGTAGTCGTCGACTCCTTGGGAGGTGTCCATCTCGAGGAATTCTTGGACCCCGATCAAAACCCTATAACCTCGAGAACCCGAATTCACAAGAGAAAACTGAACCTCTCAAATGCGGTGAATGGACTTAGGGTATGAGTTTGGAGGACGAAAACAAGGGCGTCTTGGTTTTCTTTGAGGGCGAATGAAGGCCAAGAATTTGCAGAGGATAGGAGATTGCAAGCCCTAGAGAGAGTTACACTGGCAAGGCCTAATCTTTGGGAATCGAATCGAATCGAATCGAATCGTCGAGGTTTCTTGTATGAAAGTAGTCTTTTTTTCGCAACTTTTCTCAGTCGGATTTCGAAAAGAAGAGGGCTAGCCGTTAGGAATCAGGATTCAAAAGTTAACTTCTCTCTTTCCCTTTCCTTTTCCTTTTCTCCCTTTTGTTTTTTTTTTTTTTTTTGGCGCTAAATAAAATTGGTACGAGAGGAAACCGGAGTTGGGCTTCTGCCTAGGCGTGGGCCGTGGCTGTGATCGAATCTTATTCACGGAGAATTGGATTTCAGGGATTTTAGGGGACTTCGGAGGAATGAAATGAAATTAAAATTTAATAAATATTAATAAAATAATTGGTGGATAATAATAAAATTATTTGAGTTAAGATATTTTATTAAATTAAAAAAAAAATTGAATAAAATTATTATAAACTAACAATATTGTTAGTATATAAATCTTAATATTATTTTTATTTTGAAATTTGAAAATATTATTTTTATAATTTGTTTGGAAGTTTTGAAAAGTTATAATAAGTAATACAATATGATTAGATAACTAAATTAAAGATTTAAATTTGAAAAGTATTTATATTTAAAATAAAATGAAATAAGATAAGATGATTTGTGTTCCTAAACAAGCCCTTAAATGGCACGAAATCACAAGGGTTCCTTCACATTTAAGTGACTTTAGATTAATTATATAGATGAGATGAGATAAAAATTGAAAGTTAAATAAAATATTGTTAACATATAATTTTTTTATATTATTTTTATTTTAGAATTTGAAAAAGTTGAAATGTTTATTATATTTTGTGTAGAAGTTTAAAAAAATTGTAATAATTATATGAGATAAGATAATTTTATCTGTGTAATCAAACCAGGCCTCAAACTCATCGAAAATTAAAGAAATTCTCAAGTGATTAATACAAATTATAGTCTATCGAATTTAAATAAAAAAACTTAGCATATGCCAAATTATACGAGACTAATCCACGGATGATCGAGCCACTCATTAGAGGGCATTCATTAGGGGTGATACACGCATATGCGGGGCCGGGGCTGGGGTCGGGGTCACCCATTTCCTGCATATGCGAGGGGTGGTTTTCCACCCCTGCACCCTGCCCCAATGCCAAGGGGTGGGGGCGGGGGCGGACATCCCATCTATTTCGCCCCCGCCCACTTCGAGGGTATTGATACCTCATTGGGATTAAAAATTATTTTTCGGTCCAAAAATATTTTTTTAGACCCAAACCCAAATTATTATATAATTAAAATTGTAAATTAAAATTTCTATTTATAACAATAATTTAAAAATTGATAATATAAAAACTATGTTATCAGTTTTTAAATTTGTTAGACTTGCTTACAAGTGAGTCCCACATTGTTCAAGTAAAACTCTTGTATTGTCTTGACCTCCTATATAAATGTTGGCTTAGGAGGTCACTGCTTGACATGTATAATATTGTGAACAAACCTAACAAATTTTAATAAAAAATAAATAAAAAAAGTGTGGTGTGTGAGGATAATGAATAGAATTTTTTATATTTATATATAGAGAAAACCTGGGAAACAGCCCATCTGCTTATCTCAAAATATCAACACACCAATCAGAATGCAACACGTCAGTTGCTTAGCATCATTACCATGCATCCCACTACACCCGAACAACCCATCCAATTCCACTTTCTTCCTATTCAAACCCACCACCTGACGACACCCACTCCATCTCAACCCAAACGCAATGGCACCCACTCCATCCCAACCAAAATTTGACGGCACCCCACTCATCCTTGAAAACAGAGAATCGGTGCAACTGCCTCTTGACGGCACCCCTAACGTCGCATTGCTAGATTTTCGCCAACTGGTAAAATGTTTATATTTCAAAATTTTCAATCTTAACAGAACTTGTATTGGAGTTCTTGTATTGGAGTTAGATCTCATTTCGAAGTGATTGAAATCTGGGCTATGAAAATTATCTTGGCATATGGATTGATAACTCATCTACTCCATGAATACCAACTGTTTGTAAAAACATCTCAAATGCCCTTTGGCCACTGCACATTATCTATCATTGGTGCATCTCGGCCACTGCTCATTATCTATTATACGTGCATCTCAAAGGCCCTCTGGCCACTGCTCATTACCTATTATTGATATGATTGAAACTACTCTAGTCTAGCAATATCAATTTTTTGCAAGTATCTGATGATTCAATTTGAATTCCAATCACTTTATGGTTATTGTTTTGCAATATCATGGTATTGGGTCTGTTTTAGAATGAAACCTCTAGTGAAGTAGATTCCAAGTCTAATAGTTTAATGGTTCATGGCTACTAGTTTAAGAGTAACCCATGCAGGATAATGTCTCAATTGAAAAAACTGAAGCAAGGCATCTGGCATAATTTACTATTAGCTTATCTATTAGTTGATGGCTACCATAATTTACTTATTTGATTTTCAGCAATAACATACTTGGGGAGAAAAAGAGGCTGAGAGTAACTTTATATGGAAATGCAAAGAATCAAATTATGTTATTTTGCTTATTATTGAGTTTTCCAAGTAGAAAGCATGTAAAAGGTAGTCTTAAAATTCTTTATCTATGAACTTAGATATTCTTTATCCTTTATAACATTACCATCTAATTTAATGTTTTCTCAGTAACCTTTTTTCTTTTTTCTTTTTCTTTTTTTTTTTTAATTCTGCATTAACAATTGTATTGCTACCCTCTTTGCATTGTCGATTAAAAAAATACGCATATAACCTTTGTGCATCTCCTTCTTCAAAAAGTTTCCTCCTTTGGTTCCCTAATTAATTTTCCACATCTTTGCCGATACACCCAATATTAAAAAGCACCATTTGTTTCTTTACTCAACACCGACATTATCTTTATTGTCGGTACATTGGATTCATTTAAAATTATAATAAATTTTTTTTGGACACGTATCACTCCCCTATATCTACGAGCCAAACTAGTACTTCTCAGTATAAGTAGCATGTGATTATGTCAAAACACAAACTTACATACTATCCACTTTTTACATTTTTTTTATCCACATCAATGCTTTAAAACCAATCTTTGTCTCAGCGGGTTCCGGAATTATTCGTTCTTTTTGTTTGCCTATTTCTCGTCGAGATCCATCCCTTGAGCAAACGTAGTCTACAACACATAGTTTTTTCACCTATTTCAACAATCGAGTATGTTGGGTCCGAATGACAAAACCTTTTTTTTTTCCTTTGCATATGTCTTGTAAAATGCTTGGGCGTCTTCTACGTTATCAAATACCATACCGATGAATGGCTCATTCAGACTACTATTCGAACAAGGTCTCAAATTCACTACATCTTCCATATTCACTAAATTTTCTACATTCACGTCGTCACTCAGACAAACTTCATCTTTCAAATTCACAATATCTTCTACATTCACATCTTCTGCATCTTCCAAATTTACAACATCTTCAACTTCATCACTATAAGAACTCCAAATTTGATCTTTTGTTAAAAAGCAAGAAACAAAAAGTCAGTGCATAAATCACGTCAAATCAAGTTTAATTGATAGACTAGTTTATAGCTAGCTTATGTTATATGTATGCTTTCACTTATATATATCAAATTAAAAGGGTCGAACTAGTACTGATGAAGACGCTCAATTTGACCAATAAATTAAAGAAATGATAATATAGATAATTATGTTGATAATCAACCTCTCAACTATCATCTACTATAATTAATTAGACTGATCATACTTGCTGCTTGACCATATATATATGCATGATGCCTTGGATGGATTAATATATATTATTTCAGTACCGTTGCAATAAACTTGAAAGGTATTTGCTATAATTTTTTTTTATATATGTAAAACAAGACGATCCTAATTGTTGGAAACCAGCAATGAGAAAACATGTAAACTACAAGAAAAATGTAATGAGATGCATGACGATATTACTGTCCAGGTAAGAGACCTATCGTCTATATTACTGTCCAGAAAAGAGCCCATAAACGATGGGTATGCTTTTCTATTAATGAGAAAAAATGTATTAGACCAAACGTTTTTAATATTCAATTTTTATTTATATTTTTCAAAAAATTATTTTTGAAAATAAATAAAAATCGTTTTTACAAATGTGTTAGCAGTTAGCCTATGAGAGAAACAAATCCTCAATTTTTATTTATATTTTCTACCACATTATTGTTTTGATAAGTAACAGGGAACTAATCGGGCTTACCTTCTATTGTGAAATAAGAGCGTTTCTCTTATAATTACAAATTGTAATTGAAAAAAGTAAAAAATAACACATTATTGCTTGTGTTTAATTGTGCTTAGGATAATAAAGAATTCGGTCCGGATCGGCAAAATCGATCAAACCAAACCGAATTCTGGACCAATCAGTCCCGATCTTAAAATATGTGGATTGATGAAATTCAGTCCGATCTCAGAGTGTATAAATTTTGGATTGGACCAGACCGAAGACCGAACCCCTATATATATTTTAAAAAAATTTAATATATTATTTTATATAGAAATTATATAACTTAATGATTTAATTTTTAACTAATTTATTATTATTAACTATATAAAATATAAAATAATATGGTGCGGTTTAGATAGTGAGATGAGATGAGATGGTTTTATATGAAAGTTGAATAAAATATTGTTAGAATATTATTTTTTAATAATACTATTATTTTAAAATTTGAAAAAATTAAATTGTTTATTATATTTTATGTGAGAATTTAAAAAATTTATAATGATGAGATTGAATGAGATGAAATATTTTTTTTATCCAAATGAAACCTAAGAAATAATTATCTTTTATATTTAATACTTTAAAAGTAATAATAATTATAAAAATAATTGAATGCGGTCACCCTATGGTGGCAGTAGGAATAATTATAAAAATAATTAAATGCGGTCACCCTATGGTGGCAGTAGGGGTGGCTGCTACTCATCAGGGCTAATTGGGGGGCGGGGTAGTGGCTATAGGGGTGGCCATTAGGGCTAATGGATGCAATTTGCCTCCTCTATATAAATATATATATATATATATATATATTTTTTTTTTTTTAAGTAAAAAAAAAAAGAAAATATTTAGTTCCATATTAGATTTTGTTTTGGTGATCAACTGATTGATAGATTTAGAACCTATTTAAATAGTGAGATAAAATGAGTTGATTTTAAATGAAAATTAAAAATTGAATAAAATATTATTAGAATATTTTTTTTAATATTATTATTATTTTTTAATTTAAAAAAATTGAATTATTTATTATATTTTGTGTAAAAATTTAAAAAAATTATAATAATAAGATAAGATTAGATAAATTGAGATGAAACTATTTTTATATTGAAACGGACCTAGTAATTTATTACTCTTACAAATCTTGCATTCTCTATTCGTTTGGAACAATAAAATAGCATCATTAAACTAAAAATTAGTCATTAGTAAAAAAAAAAATTGTGAAGTCATAGATTGGTGAGAATTGATTTATCATATGTAAAACCTGTTCAGATGTTTTTTTTCTTTTCTTTTTATTGTCGTTCATATTTAAATTTGTATATTTTTTTTATTGCACTGAATGCATAAGTTCGAATTTGGATTGCAAATTGTATGGTATTTTAAAATTTTTTGAAATTCTTGTCCAATCAATAGGTTTAACTCGTTTGTTTTCACAACTCCTCTCAACTTTTTTCATCTCATCTCATTTAATCATTACAATTTTTTCAAATTTCCTCACAAAATAAAATAAACAATTCAAATTTTTCAAATTTTAAAATAAAAATATATTTAAAAAATATATTTTAATAATATTTTATTCAACTTTTAACTTTAATTTTAATTTATCTCATATCATATCATCTTATCTCATATATGAAAATAAACGAAGCTGACTAGGAGAAATATAAACATATGAAGTGGATGTTATAATATTTATTATTGTTCATACGAAAATTTTCAAAAATATTAAGTTCCTAATAAATCTTCCAGGACCTATAAAGTTTGGATTAAATTCTAAAAGAAAAAAAATATTAAGTTCCTAATAAATCTTCAAGGACCTATAAAGTTTGGATATTAATTCTAAAAGAAAATGAAAATCGACGGGTATATAATAAAGAAGATAAATGCTTGAACCACAAAGAAATCTTATAAAAGTAAATCTAAAAAATGATGTGATTTGATTTAAAACTTGCAATTATAAAGCTACTTTTATTATAAAGTAAATCTAACGTATTATATGAAATCATATCCGTTTATGAACTTATTTTTGTGGAATCTTTTTAAGCTATAACACTTTTTAATTTATCCACTATGCATATATAGAAAAGATGAAAAGTCCATCAAGAAATGGTTAAATCTTTGTACTTTATTTATGTATTATGACTGGAAATAATTTCCATCTTTAACAACGATTATGACTGAATACTGAATACAGGAATTTCTAATTGAATTGCAGCTACAATTAGAGAGATAATGATGAAGCATCTCATTTCAATAATATTTTCTGTTCAACAAATTACATGTCAAGGCCACCACCAGCTCTGTAATGGTATTTCTAGTTTTGCTTTTGACTATTTGCTTCTTTAGGCGTCTCTTTCACTTGATCAGTGCCTGGTTCGATGAATGAGTCCACCTTCTCTTCCACTTCCTGAACCTGTAAATGGTGCATGACACAAACTGTTACTATCCAGAAATGTTTTGTTTGTTTCCTCAGCTTTATGATTGTTGGATTAAGATTTTTTTTTTTAATTTAAATATGATTCTAAAATTTATAGTGAAATGAATAATATTAAATACAGTTATGAGTTGTGCAAACTACACTTTTGAAAAAGAGTAAAGTCTATCATTAAAAAATTAATTTTTTCATGCGAGTTTTATATTTACTCACTTTTTTTCAAAAGAAGTGTGTAACGCTTACGCACTCTATGACTGTAAATATAATTTCTTATTTGAGATTTCTCTAGAAGTTTTTTTTATCCAAACACTTTTCGCAATTCAAATATATAAACATACTTTGCAAAGCTCACTGTATCAAATTTTTGTCCATGGATGATGTGAACTCAATGGTGTCCAAAATCCCCATCCCTCTACTATATGTTAATTCATAACTATGTGCTAAACTCGAAAACCACATCGCAGCCATAAATGAAGGAAGCCATCGATCTTGTCAATGGTCCCAATAAAATGGGCCCAATACGAAGTTGGAGTTCTTATTGGTGCAACTTGCGAGAAAGAATCACTGACTCTAAGTAAGTTATATATTTTTTTAATTTTGTTTAAGTAACCTTATCACTATCCAAAAAAAAATACTGCTACCTTCCACAAAAAAAAAATTATACGAAAAAAAAATTATATGAAAGTAATCATACAAACTGATGCGTTAGATCTATTTTATAATAAAAATAATTTTATAAATTTGACGTCAAATCATATCAATTTGTGAGATTATATTTTTATAATTTTTTTTGTGACTAAAGTATGTTACAATTAAAAATATTCCCCTTTGTCGCAAACCATGAGACTATTAGCCGGATATGGACCCTTTAAGATTCGTTTTCTAATGGTATCCCCTGTGATTCTAGGGGATGCATGTGACTAAATAGTAAATCCCCAAGAAAAAGCAACATGAAACTTTTGCTGCATTCTATCATCTGAGAGTAATGGAATAAGATCTGCAATTACAACTGCTCAAGAAAAGTAGTGGGTTAGGTAAATACCTCGTCAATTAGTTCATCTGCAAGATGGGCAGCCTTGGCTGTTTCCTTGGCTAAGTTTTCAATAAAAGTTGCAGCATCTTTAAGTTTGCCGCTGCCCGGGAGGTCATCGGCAATGTCTTCTGCAACTTTCCCCACTTGATCAGCCACCTTTTCTACGGCCTCTGCCACATCTTCTGCCATCTGCACCGCCGAGTCAACTTGCTCTATACATTCAAGAATCGAAGCAATGGCAATGAAAATGACAAGTTCATAAAGATGCAAAACTAAATTTAATGTGCTTTATTATTGGTAGAATGGACAAGAACAGCTTTGAGTTCCTTACTTTTAAATTGCATGAACGGCCCAAATTTGATCCCCAGAAATGGAAGAACCACAGTCGCAATCACCCCAACGACCCAGATTTTCCTGGTGGATATTGCCATAAACGTTTTTGTCAGAAAGAACAAGAAACCAAACAGATAAGAAGATATATATGTCTTATTGACACTTCCAAAAAACGGGGAAGAAAAGTCTTACCATGAATCAGGAGAAGGATCAGAAGGAACCAGAGGTCCTGGTTGTGAACTGCTATCAACAGCCATGTCCCTACATGATTAGATTCATAAAGATCAACATAAGCTGACAATCATTTGTATAATATAATGATCATCCAGAAGATTTTGGGTTAAAGTCGAGAGATGATTACCCCAGCTTTGTACTGCTGGCAATTAGATCTCCCAGGCCGATGCTGAGAAACTGAACACTCCGGCCGTTTCCAAGAAAACAGCTTCTGATATCGCGCTTTGAAGTAATCAGAACACGACTAGGATTACGAAATGAAACAGGGCATCTGCGAGAAGTTCCAACGGGAATACCAGAACAAAGAAAACCTGATCTTGAAGCCGACATAATCTACTTTCTGGTACTCTACAGCTTCTGCAAGAGCCAAACTGATCTAAGTTTCTCTGAAAATAACAGAAAATTTTCGATCAAGATGGAGACTTTGCAAGGGGCTAGAATTTGAGGTAGGTAAAAAGCGTGCCTAGCAGAGAAAGTGTTGGGAAAAATATGATTTGCAGGAACGGTCGATCGAGAGAAATACATAATATGGTTTCTCAAGACACGCTTTGTTTGCAGATTAGTCAAGGTCAATTGGGTTAATCCTCGTTTTCTTCACGTTACTTGATGATTTTTGTTCATAATATAGTCAGACATTAGGTGGAAGTTTCTTAATTTTCTCGCAGAGAATCAGTAAAATAATAAGACACAGTCCACCCCGGGTTGCAGAGAATTTAGTAAAACCGAAAACGTGCTCTTATCTACGACCTGAAAAGTTCATTACCTTTTTCTTTTCGGCCAACTTGTCCTTGCACTTGCGCTGGCAGATTCCCTTCTATGATTATGCTATTGGAACGAAATATTTAAATATTTTTATTTAGATAAGATGAGATAAAAATAAATTAAGATAAAAATTAAAAGTTAAATAATATATTATTAAAATATATTTTTTAATATTATTTTTATTTTAAAATTTTAAAAAATTAAATTATTTATTTTATTTTGTATGAAAATTTGAAAAAGTTTTAATGATGAGATGATATGAGATAAAAAAATTAAATTTTGCTATGTACAAGCAAGTTTACGTACTAATTTACGTATTAATATTGTTTCATTCATATTCTAAATTCAAATTAATATTGTTTTTAATAAAATCTACTTTCAGAATAATCATATTAAATAGGTGCGCGTATTAGTACGTAAAATTACTTACAATTAGATTTTTTTTAAAAGATTTTGTGAAAGTGAATGGAACCTAAAATTATTGAAAAATATAAATTATATAGACTTTTTAGATTTTAAAATTGTAATTCCATTTAGATTTGAAATCTATAAAAATACCATCCAAACACATGAATATACAAAATTTCCATTAAAGCAGTTCGGAATATAATGTAGTACGAAATTGGTTGAAACGGACCGGAATGGGTCGGGATTTAGAACGAAACAGAATAAGGATATATAGTATACCTGATACTACACTGAAACAAAAGATTTGGATCATTTCGATCGTAACAAAATGGAATTCAAAACTATGCATAGAACAACATTTATAAGCTCTGTGCGACAATACAAAAGTATTCATAAATGACAAATTATATTTTCAAGTTGATACACTGTTAACATTATTAAGATTTGGCTACAAGAGAACTTCATTTTAAACTTCTTTTACAAACTAAATCTTATTACCTATCGCCCTCTATATCGTTTTCCGAAGAAAGTGACTAAAATATTATATTTTATGTTTTGGGAGTGAGATGAAAATTTTATGTTTTATTTTAGTGTCTAAAATATTATATTTTAGTATTATTATTGTATTGAAATTTGAAAAAGTTGAATTGAGATTTGAAAAAATTGAATTGTTTATTATATTTTGTATGAGGATTTGAAAAATATGTAATGATGAGATGGAAATTTTGTGTCTCATCCCACCCCCAAACCTGTCCTAAGAAAACAAAATAACTTCAAAGGAAAGCTAGTTTGGTCAAGGCATTTTAAACAAATTTTATCCGGGAGGATTAGCTTCATTTTTCTATTTAGGCCAACGACTTTTGCCTCATTTGTTTACTCAATTCAAATAAAATACGATGATCTGTTTTGAATAATAAAGAAATTTTTAAATTAAGATGAAATGAGATAATTTGTAAATAAGTATATTTGGATAATGAAATGAGATGAGATAAGATAATTTTTACTTTTTAGGCTTGGATAAAGGTGTAGGTCCCACCAATAATTGAAGATCATTTTATAATTATTGAGTAATAGTTATGAATATATTAATAAAAATTAATATTTATAATTAATTAAAAAATATACCATAAATATATTTATATCTCAAAAAATATTTTTTTAATCAAAATTACTCTATATTCTCATCCAAAATTAAAATGGTGGGTTTCAGCAGAGTCTCAAGAGGCGTGAACAGAAAAGAAGAATGATTTCGAAATGCGATGTCAAAAAAAGAAAAGTGTATTGTTTACATAACTTTTTACTGTTTAGGTCAGTTGTGTACTGTTTATTGTACTGTTTATGTCAGTTTTGTTTTGTTCTGTTCATTTTATTGTTTATGTCAATTTTATTTTGTTTATTGTATTGTTTATGTCAGTTTTATACTATTTACTTAATTTTTTACTGTTTACATCCGTTATCGATTTCAAAATGTAAATGAAGGCTGTAATATAGAGATGAGATAAAAATATCCCACTGGCCGTATGGATAGCCAGATGAGATTTGCCCTACAATCTAGATGAAATACAAACCTTTTTACTTTTCTGTCCAAAAAAGTAGGCGGAAATTAATATGATGGAAAACTCAGAAGTCAATTAATTAAACAAGAACTCTTCAAGTGCATGTGTTGACTTTCTGATCATTTAATATCATCACAGAAGAAATTAATATAATACTTTTTTTCTTTTTGTTTCTTTTCCCTAAATATATATAATATAATTTGAGATTTAGGTGACGTTTGAATTTACAGGACATCTCAGATCATTTCAGCTCATCTCAACTTATCTCAGCTCATCTCATTACTATTCATTACTATTCAGCAACTTTAATTCATAAATCTCATTACTATTCATAACTCATCTCATTACTATTCACAATCTATCTCAACTCATCTCAAGTCATCTTTGAATCCAAATGTCTCCTAATATGCATCATTAGCCTATATATCACATATTATATTTTTATTTATTTATTTTCTTTGAATTAATTAAATTTTTTTACTTATCATACATATAACACATATTTAGTAAAAAAAAAAAAAAGTAAAAAAAAAAGTTATGTATAATTTATGATATAAAAATATGAGTAGAATTTTTTTAATTTTGATGGCTTCCTGGGATCCACAACTGGCTTGCCTGCCCATTTTACCACCTCGGATAAGTTACTTTGTTTCAGAAGGACATCTCAGATCATTTCAGCTCATCTCAACTTATCTCAGCTCATCTCATTACTATTCATTACTATTCAGCAACTTTAATTCATAAATCTCATTACTATTCATAACTCATCTCATTACTATTCACAATCTATCTCAACTCATCTCAAGTCATCTTTGAATCCAAATGTCTCCTAATATGCATCATTAGCCTATATATCACATATTATATTTTTATTTATTTATTTTCTTTGAATTAATTAAATTTTTTTACTTATCATACATATAACACATATTTAGTAAAAAAAAAAAAAAGTAAAAAAAAAAGTTATGTATAATTTATGATATAAAAATATGAGTAGAATTTTTTTAATTTTGATGGCTTCCTGGGATCCACAACTGGCTTGCCTGCCCATTTTACCACCTCGGATAAGTTACTTTGTTTCAGAACTGTTTGGGGGCGTAAAGAGACGATCCATGTCATTTTCCTCGTGACATGGCAATATTAAGCATTCCCAGAAGACACGCATTTAAAAATGAGTATTAATGATAAATATAATTATGGAGTACAGTTATTTTGAAAAAAAATATAATTTATTATTTAAAAAATTAATTTTTTTTATGTGAGTCACGTATATATATATTTTTTTTAAAATAATTATACGATACTTACGCACTCACAACTGTACCTATAATTTTTTTTAAAAATACATTTGATTTCAATGTCATGGCCGGATATTGGCGATTTAACGTCTTTGATCATTTCCTCGGAGATCACTTCAAATGATGCTTGCACAAGATGAAGAAAAATGAACCGACCAATACGCCATTATCTTTATGACTTTTGGCTGCCACTCGGGGACATGCTTATCCAAATAACATATTCAATTGCTTA
Source organism: Juglans regia (assembly GCF_001411555.2). Lineage (NCBI taxonomy): Eukaryota > Viridiplantae > Streptophyta > Magnoliopsida > Fagales > Juglandaceae > Juglans > Juglans regia. The sequence goes on along the minus strand of NC_049906.1, from coordinate 6,125,096 downwards.
AAACGTGTACAACTGTGCTAGCTAAGGTTGAAACTGTCAACCAAAGAATCAGAGAAATATGTACTGGATGGTGAAAACTCATGACAATGCTGCTATACATATGGGCCCCCGCGAATTGATGTATACCAACCTGAATCTCTGCCCCTTTGCTTTTGCTCCTATTGGGCTTTGCTCTTAATTCATGATTATAAACGGATTGAACCTTAAACGCATGCAATTGATGGGAGATGGAAAAAAGAGAGGGAGAGATATACCATGTGTAAATACCATGCGTTTTCTGAAAGAGATATGCTTTAGACACGAAGAGTTTTTATAAAAATAAACTTATAAATAGATGTGACTTGACGTGGTACATTAAAGATGTATTTGAATGTTAAATTAAGTTAAGTTGAATATTATTAGAATATTATTTTTTAAAAGTAGGCTGAGTTGAGTTGAGTTGAGTTGAGTTGAGTTGAGATTTGAAAAAATTGAATTCTTTATTATATTTTGTGTTGAATTTGAAAAAATTGTAATCATGATAATAAACGAATTGAACCCTAAACGCATGCAATTGATGGGAGATGGGAAAAAAAAAAAGAGAGATATACCATGTGTAAATACTATGCATTTTCTGAAAGACATATGCTTTGGACACGAAGAGCTTTCACAAAAGCAAATTTATAAATAGATGTGACTTGACGTTGTTCATTAAGACTGCATTTGGATGTTAAATTGAGTTGAGTTGAGTTGAAATGATAAAATATTGTTAGAATATTATTTTTTAAAAGTAAGTTGAATTGAGTTAAGTTGAGTTGAGATTTGAAAAAGTTAAATTTTTTATTATCTTTTGTGTTAAATTTGAAAACGTTGTTATCATGATAATAAACGAATTGAACCCTAAATGCATGCAATTGATGGGAGATGGAAAAAAAAAAGAAAAAAGAAAAAGAGAGAGAGATAAACCATGTGTAAATACCATGCGTTTTCTAAAAGAGATATGCTTTGGACACGAAGAGCTTTCACAAAAGAAAATCTATAAATAGATGTGACTTGACGTGGTACATTAAAGCTACATTTAGATGTTAAACTGAGTTGAGTTGAGTTGAGTCAAGTTGAAATGATAAAATATTGTTAGAATATTATTTTTTAATAATAGGCTGAGTTGAGATTTGAAAAAGTTAAATTCTTTATTATATTTTGTGTTGAATTTGAAAAAGTTGTAATGATGAGTTGAGATAAATTTGGTAGCCAAACTTAGGGCTGTGCAAAAAAGTACATAACCCGATCCGTCCGTAAGACCCGATCCGATCCGACCCGAAAATGCGGGTTGAAATAGCTTGCGAGGCGAACCCGCTGAAACCGACTATACATTTTCACAATTGATCACAAACCCTAGCTGCCATCCCTCCTCATTTCTCTCTATCGTTATAAGCACTTGCAGTTGATTTAAAGCACGAGTTGGAGCATCGTTCAACCACAAGGAAAATCCTCAATTTTATGCCAATTTGGAAAAAAAAAGAAGAGAACAAACAGAGCATTTCATCACAGAAAAAACCCAACCTTGTGAATACACGAACGAACCAACGAATTAAATTGAAGAAGAAAAGCAAGGCTTGCTTGCATCAACCGTAAGGAGCTCGGTCCAAGCACCATCCTGGAATCCCCATAAAACCCATATCGGATGCTCTGCAAAAATGCCCATTTCATCACAGGTCCGATGAAAACCAACATGAAAGTGACGAAACTAACACCTGAGAGGAGAACCCAAATTGATATCAGGGGGCTCTTGTGGCCACCACTGTCACCGTCACCCGCGAGTGCCACGGCTAGAGCCGCAGGATCCACACAGCGATGTCGTCGAACGCAGCTCCAACCACGGCGAGCTCTCCCACTCTGTTACAGTTGAGGTTATGGCGAGCTCCAACCATGGCGACCCATCCCTTCTTGTCGAACATCCGTCCCTTCTTGTCGAACGCAGCGATGTTGTCGATTTCCTCTGTTAGTTCCTCTCACTCTCGCTTTCTCTCTACGTTTATGCCCCTGTACCCCCTTTCGAACTCGATCTTACATCAACCCGTTTGTATCTCAATCTCTTGATATTAAGGTCTTATTACTCTTCAAACTTGAGTCGGGTCGGGACGGGTCAAACCGCTTATTTTGTTCTGCGTGACGGGTCGGGTCGGGTCGGTCCTAAATACTAATCGGGTCAGTCGGTGCTCACCCCTAGCCAAACGTACTAATTGTAAAATTCTTTTTATTATAAAGTAGATCTAACATATCACATGAAGACATGTCAGTTAATTTATGAATTTATTTTTGTGAAATCTCTTTGTGTCTATAGCCTTTCCTTTTCTGAAAACTAGAAGCAAAGTTTTGGATTGATTTTGTTAACTAAAAATAATATATTTTGTTAAATTATTATATAATAAATAGAACCTTTAAAAATGTATCATAATTATATATTATTCATGTTTGAAATTTGATTGAACATCATGATCATCTAATTGATAGTAACGATAAATCTCACAAATTAAACTCCATTAATCTTATGATTCCTTGAGTGGAGAGAGGACCAAAAGACCTTAAAATGAAGTACTGTAAAAATAATCCCACTCATGATCAATAGTCATATAAACATAAAAGCACTTTTACTTCCTCAAAATTTTGATAATGTTTATGAATTTGTTGGTTATAAAAACTAAAACCAAAAGATTTCATGTGTTAGAAAAACAAACAGATTTTATTGATGTTTGGGAACGTATATACAGACTGTAATTATCCGGCCAACATCATGCATGGGATGTACATGCATGCGGATGAAGATGACATGCATGGATGAATAAGAGCAAAACTCCCTAAGTATTAATATTGCTTCTAAAAACATATACAGTAGAATAAAAACGAGTATTTGTGACGAGAATTATTGTTTACGATGAAAATAGATTCATTTGACAAGAATTAATTGATCACAATTAAGCAATTTTCTTGTAGTAATATTAGAATACATATATTAATAGATTATGTTGCATACAACTTAATTTATAGTATTTGTTGTTTGGATTCATGGAATCCTTACACACTATGATCAATTTATTGGGATTTGTGGTTCTAATTCGGATCAATTTGCTTCTATTGTATTTAAGAAAAGTCGTATAATTTTGATATAAAAGTGTACTTTTTAAATAAATAAAAATAGACGAAAATTACATGTCTATGAGTGATCTTCTCTCAATTTTATTAAAAAAACCCTCACTTAAAATAGAGGAATACCAACATTACAAAACCAAACAATAAACCAAAGAGCCTAAAACAATAAAACAATCAAAAATATCTACGGTCAAAAACTTTGTAATCCTGACTTATCCATCCGAATAATTCCCCTTAACAATTTTGGCAAATTTCGATCACCTTCATAACAAATGGACCTCCCTTCCTCACCTTGTCTTGCAAGAAAATCTGCCGCTTGGTTTCCTTCATGAAATTGATGACCCACGATGTAATTAACTCCATCAAGCTCCTTGAGTAAATCTTCCCAAAAATCTCACAAGTACCAAATCGAATAACGACCCTGAATGAGCCCGTACACCACCAATTTATATTCACTCTCAATAATCAAATTAAAAAAAAAAGTTGTTTACACAAAACCACACCTTCTCGAATGACTTTTAACTCAGCTTCATTATTAATACCAAAGCCAAAGTGAGCCGAGAAAGCCCGCTGGACCTTGCCAAAATTATCCCTTATCACTCTCCCACCTACGTTGCTCTCCAGATTTTCACGACAACTCCCATCAGTCTAATTTACTTTTAAAAGTGTACTTATAAAGAGTCAACAATTACCTAGAAATTATAGATTATATATTTATGGGTCTAATTAATTGTAATATCGTTGTATCTGATCTCTTGTTGAAAGAGGATCGAAAGATTTGTATGTTTTCGACGAATTGATAGTTAGCCTAAGTCTCCACCATATGGTCCGTAATTATTGAAGTATGAAATTATAACAACTTAATCTCTAAGTTACCCCCACAATGCATGACATGAACAAGTTGGAGCTATACATTAATTAATTACTAGTTAAATCATATCAGTTTCTTTAATTAGTATTATATTTGTTTAGTTTGGTTGGATACATATACACCAAATAGAATAATTTATAAACATCCACATACACGCGAGAACACACACACACACACATATATATATATATCTATGAAAGTCGATATGATTTTATATATATATATATATATATATATATCTATGAAAGTTGATATGATTTTATGTGATCTATTAGATCTACTGATCTATTTTATAATAAAAAAAATTTATAATTTGACATACTCCATCAAGTTACGTTACTTCGTGAATTTAGTTTATGTAATTTATTTATACATAAAGTATTTTTCATGTCCAAAACACGATCATGAATGGCCATTCTCGTGAAATGTGATTAGTTGTGATGGAGTTTCTCAAAGAACCAGCTTATTGTATAAATTGCTTGCTGATGGAACAACTAATTATAATTAGTCGTAAACTCATGATCAGCGCATGGACCGACTGTAGGATAAAATGCAGTCATCATGATTAGGACTTGCAACCAAAGTCATTAAAATAACGAAAACAATATATAATAGGATATAAAGCAGAAGAATTAAAGGTAAAGGGAAAGGTGAAGAAGAGTACTGAAGAAAATTATAAAATATAGTAAAGGTAAAGATCAAAGTAGTAGAAGAAGAAAAGAAAGAGAATATTGGGGTTAAGAAAATCATACACATATACTTGTAAATAATAACAAGTGGCTGGGTGTCTTAATTTTAAGAATTAATAAGAAATTAGCAAAATTAATTCCTTTTTTTTTGGCTTGGTTAGATGTCACATGACCTGCGCGAAGGAAAATGTATAAGGGACGAGAATATATATATATATATATATATATATATATATATATATATTCTCAAATGGTTGTATAAAAGGTTGTAAAAAAGATTATATGTCTATTATTTTTTTTTTTTTTATGTTTTAAAAATTATGAGATGCATTTAGGCCTCATTTGTTTTCACAGATAAGATGAGATGAGTTGAGATAAAAGTTGAAAATTGAATAAAATATTATTAGAATATATTTTTTTAATATTATTTTTGCTTTGAAATTTGAAAAAGTTGAATTATTTATTATATTTTGTATGAGAATTTAGAAAAATTGTATTGATTAGATAAAATAAGATGAGATGAGATAAAAAATTTTATAAAAGTGAACAAGGCTTTAGAGTTGTGATAGAGTACTCGAATATTATAAAATAATATTTAAGTTCTCTTATTACAAGTACCTGTATTCAAAGACGAGTCGAATTCAAGTTTAGATCATACAATTTATGAATTCATTTAGTTTCATCTATATAGTTTTCTAAAAAACTTGAACTTATAAATAGAAATAATAACTTTATAATTATTTTACAACTCTATATGAAATGTAAGGTAATTTTGTAATATTAAGAGTAATGCTATATACAGTTGTAAAGTTCGTAAGCACTGCACAATTATTTTGAAAAATAGTGGGGTCTACTATTAAAAAATTATTATTTTTTCATATGGATTCCGTATTTATTCATTTTTTTCAAAACGATTATACGACGCTTGCATACTTCACAACTGCAAATATAATTTCTCTGTAGGTATATTGTTACTCCTTATAAATTACTTGATTAATTTATTAATTTCTTAGGTGATATAAGTTTCTTTACTTGAAAGTTATTTATCTCATATGGCCTTATTCATGATCTCATATTGAAATTGGTTATGTTTGGTGGTTGACCAGTAGTTCAATGTATATTGTATAATCATTGGCATGCATGACGAGTCCAAATTATATTTTAAAAAAGAAAAACTTTTAATTATTTTCAATTATTTCAGCTAATCATATAAAAATTAAGTAAAAAAATTGTTGACGGCCGGCCGAGGGATATAAATATATATATATAAAATATATAAGCTACGAACTTCAATGAATTCTCTTCGAGCTAAAAGGAATACAATATTGCAGTAATATACAATATTGTGAAAACTTGAACTAATTAATGCCATATTTGATTAAGGTGGTTTTCCAGAACAAAAAAAATAATCAACTTCAAACTAAATTCTCCAATCATTTTGCATAGGTTTTAGTGAAAAAAAACAAAAAACAAAAATATCATCCAATTTTTTTTAACTCTTCTCATCCAATTTTACAAAATCCGAATAAAAACACATAAAAAAGTTTATTTTTTTTTTAAATTCTCAAAATTTCATTCTGTTTGTAGAAGTAAGTAACCAAAACTTAGTAGTGCTGAAAAGTATGCCGTCTCCAAAGAATAAGATGGCGTAATTATAAACAACTGCCAAACTTGATTTATAAACTTACAAACGACTTTTCAACCAAAAGAAAAAAGAAATAGAAATGATGCAAAATAATTATTAGGCAAAGGAATGCAATAATTGGGAGCTTCTTGATCAGTTGGTACCAAATACCAAACACATGAACTTACAAGACTACAAAATATATATATATATATAAATATTTGTGACGAATTATTTATAATAAAAATAGATTATTTTTAACAAAAAATAATTATTTTTATAAAAAATAACTAAATATAAATAAACAGTTTATATATATATAATATATGAAAGATATGTTTCTTTACCAGCCTTTTGCATTGGAAAAATGAATTCTTTAGTTTTTTCTTTTTGGTGGGCCATTCGGAAAATTTTATTTGCACAAGTTAACATCTCCCTTTCAATTCGAGTTTTTTTTTTTTTTTTCTTCATTTTTTCAATTGGAATCAAAAGTTAAAACCTCCCTTCAAAGACTGAGCCAAGAGGGTACTCTAGATCTCTCTGATATATGGTAGCCTCTTTTTCACCTTTATGATGCTCTTTTTTCACTTCAATGGCTAGGAAGCCAAGAAAACTCTTCCCTGCACTATCTTCAACAGACCAAAATGGAGACTGCGAAATTTATAACTGTGAACCTTTCCCAGATTACTACTACTTCCCACCACTACCTCCTCCTCCTCCTCCATCTCCCTCAGCTTCCCATCACTCAAAATCACTCCAACTCTCACCTTACCTCATCATCTCACTTTCCCTCTTAGCCGGCGTTCTTGTTCTTGTTAGTTACTACGTTTTCATAGCAAGGTCCTGTCCCAGTTGGTGCAGCCGGAGAAATAATGGAGCGGCGGCACCCTCCCAATCGGACGGCACAGATCATCAAGAGTTTCTCGACGAGACTACTGACCAGGCTGATCACCCCATCTGGTTCATCACCACTGTTGGTCTGCAACAGTCAGTTATAAGTTCGATTACTGTTTGCAAGTACAAGAAGGATGAAGGGTTGATTGAAGGGACGGAATGTTCTGTGTGTTTGAACGAGTTTCAAGAAGACGAGTCGCTTAGGCTCTTGCCTAAGTGCAATCATGCCTTTCATCTTCCTTGCGTTGATACTTGGTTGAGGTCTCACACCAACTGTCCCTTGTGCCGTGCCAATATTGTGAATGAATCTATGACTCTAGACATTGTTGGGCATCCTCCGGCTTCTGCAGATCAGAATGTAAATAATTTGGATATAAACGAAGAGACCCAAATGACGAACTCGGCGAATGATGTTGAATTGCATGATTATCAGGTAAGAAACCGTGAGATGTCTGAGAACCGGGCTGGATTGACAGCAGAAGAAGGTGAAATACTACGTGTTAATGGTGAAAGTATACCAAAAGCGGGTGTGAATTGCAGTGGAAATCATGCTTTGAGGGTAGTCGATGATGCAACGGATAACTCTAAGGATCTGGAAAATGGCATACAGGTGAGAAGGTATGTTTCAATGGATTCTTGGCAAGCTGCAGCTAATTTTTATCGTGCTAAATCTGAAGGGAGCTCGATTATCAATCAAATTGAGGTCGCTGAAAAGTCCCATCTGCATATTATACAGAAGAAAGTTGGTAAGCAGTACTCGAGCATGCATAGATTGATGGTTCACTCTTCAATTAAGCAGTGTCTGCACATAAGGCCTGTATCCATGAAAAGATCTTTTTGCAGCAGTGGGAGGTTTTCGCCATTGAAATATCACCGGCGCTTGATGACAGTTCTATCTTTGTAAAGTTTCTTTTCGCATATTTTTTTACTTAATACAGCTCAAAGTTAGAAATTTGAGATACTGGGATCGATGTCCCATATGCTCTCAACAAGCTGGGGGAAGTACAAACGAAGCTACTAGGAAAAAGAGGCGATCGAGTTCTTGCGAGAAGTAGTCTGCTAGCTTTACAACAATAAACTGCGTTTAGGTGCTGCAGTTTCAAATTCTGAAGATGAGAGGAACAAGTCTTTCTGTATCACAAATGTGAATGCAGAATAGAACTGATGCCTCAAAAGGCAAGAAGGGTATCACTTAATTCCGTTTCCGAGTACTACTTTGTAATTGTTGCTGCCATTGCGGTTGACTTCATTCTGTTTCTGCAAAGGGGTTCACCCATTGATGATTTTGGCTTTGGCTTCTTCCATTCAACGATAAAACGTTGTCACTTCAGTTTGCAAGTACATACTTTGTCATTGCTGCTATCCATCGGTTTCTTTACTATATTTCTGCAAAGGAGTATTACAATTGATTTTGGCTTTTGGCTTCTTGATATATTCAATGATAAAGGATCTGTGAAAATATTCTTCATTTCTGCACATATTCTAATCCTTGGATCCGGTGTATGTATGGCCTGGGTGTATTTTTGTGGTTGGCATCAACAATTTTTGAGTCCTTCTGCAATTCTCTTACTTTCAAGATCCCTAGTCTCCCTTTTTTCCCCTGGTAAAACATGGAATTCATTGAAACCAAGACTATATATCTTTCTAGCCACATCAATCTGATTTACAATATAACGTGTCACGTCAAATCATATCAATTTATGAGTTTACTTTTTTATAATCCGCTAAAATATTTTCCATCTAATTTCTGAACAGACAAAAGTTTCTTGGCTGTCATGTTCCATGGCCAAGAGATTGATATTGCTTGAAACATAAGATAACATAAAACAGAAGCAACAAGATATATATAAAATCCTTTTACTGATCTTCACAAGAAACTGAACCTCTTCTTTTCATTATCCCTTTTTGTTTAGGCTAAGCAGATGCCTGACAATTCCAACAAAATCAATCAACAAAAGTGCACAATGTTGGGCTGGCCCTCCAATTAACAACGTTATGAGTGGATGATTTCTCTTATTTCAACGTCATTTTTCCTTACTAATTCATCTTTCATGCTTCGTTATGGTGTCCATAGGAAGATTGAACTATATATATACGTACGTTTCCAATGGAAATATTCAACCATAGATATATATATATATATATATATATATTTATATATATATCCAAAACCAGTCAGCTATCGATCTCAACCACCACACCTTCCAAACCCCATTGAAATCATGGGGTTGCTTCTGTTGCCAGTTTTCTTAATATCCATACAATGAATCTATATATAATTTAGAGTCTGATTTAAACATGACATTATCTGACTTTCAAGTCTCTAGAGTCAAGATGATGTAAGCCTAGCTACCTGCTCTATGGATGTTGCACTTCACCAATTTCTAGAGCAGGAATTATATATATATATATATATATATATATATATATATATATATATATATATCGGCCTCATTTCCACCTTGTAATGGCTACCATTTGTCTCAAGGTTGACTCGTCCTAATTAATTTTGATTTCTACTTATAATTAAGCCAAATTTGGTTTAATTTTTCAGCTATATTTTGTGAATTTTTTCATCCATTTTCATTTTTTTTTATAATAATTTGATTTATATACCACTATCAAGTATGAAAGTCTTTGACCAGTAACAACAATTTAAGGTGTGATTTGAATAATGAGATGAGATGAGATGATTTTATATGAAAGTTGAATAAAATATTGTTAAAATATTATTTTTTAATATTATTATTGTTTTGAGATTTTAAAATTTTAAAATTTTAAATTTTTTATTATATTTTATGTGAAAATTTAAAAAAATTATAATGATAAGATAAAATATTTCTTATATCCAAACGGAAATTTCCAAGAGTAAGTATAGCTGCGTCCTAAAAGAACGAACAAATTTTGTGAGTATATATGTGTGTAAAAATCATGATTATTTAATCTTAGAATTCCAATTCTTCTTCTAAAATGTGAAATTTCCCTAAACTTGCACAGAATTTATGATCCTGGACATACAAAAGTTTCCTTTATTTTTCTGTTCTTGGCATCTTGCCTGGACCAAGAAACTCATCTTAAATTCCAAACGAAGATGTGATGGCCCAATCTGTAAGCTTTTATTTTCTTAGTACCTAACCCAAGATGGGCAGATGTCAGGCCTTGAACTTTCTATCTAGAAGCCTGAGAATCCCAAAAGCTACCTAGCCCAATGGAAAACAACTTGAACAGACAAACAGACAGACACCTCATGTATATATTGTGAGGGATCTATTGCTTAATCTTGGAAGCAGCTGAACCGTATCTTTTGTGGTAAAAAAGAAGATAAAAATTCGTTTTGATGGTTTATATGATCACACGTAACTAAATATGAGAAATGATATTTGCAGTCGTGAGTATGCAAACGATGTGCAGTCGCTATGAAAAAAATGAATAAATATGGAATCTATATGAAAAGAAATTAATTTTTTAATAGTAGACCTTACTCTTTTTCAAAGCGACTGCATAGCGCTTGCACACTTCACGACTATACGTAGCATTACTCGCTAAATATATACTAGGCCAGTTTGAGATCAAAATCCTTTGTAGAATATCTTTTGATTTTCAATGACTATGATTGCGCTCGGAACGCAAACTCACATTAATTGATGGGATACATTACTTTTTCTACTTCTTATAAAAATATTAAATCAATACATCTCAACTTACTTCATATATTTAAATATATATCTCAATCTATTTATATTCAAACATATCTTTTTATATAAAAAAAGAAAAAAGATAAAAACTCGTTTTGATGGTTTATATGATCACACGTAGTTAAATATATACTAGGCCAGTTTGAGATCAAAATCCTTTGTAGAATATCTTTTGATTTTCAATGACTATGACTACGTTCGGAACACAAACTCACATCAATTGATGGGATACATTACTTTTTCTACATTTTAAATATAAATATAGCATCAACTTTTTCATATATTTACATACATATCTCAATCTATTTATATTCAACACATCTCAATAGAGCCACTATTACTATTTATATATCTATCACCTATTTCCCCCCCCCCCCCCCAAATCGATCCTCCTTGTCAAACGTATTACACGCCAAACATTACTGCATGACTTTATAACCTCATATTAACCCAACCACACACCCCCCCTCCCCCAATCAGATCATCTATCTCCAAACGTATCCTACAAGTCTGCTTGAATATCATGCATGACTTTATAAACTCGTATTACCCCCCCTCGCTGTTTAAAACAGATGTTGTATCATTGTTTTAAAAAACTTGAATCACTTTGAATGATTTAGACCAGTTCACTTCGAATTGATTCTATATACGTATGTACTTGCAGAAGTATTGGTACTAGGGAAAAAGAATCTGTTGGAATATTTTGTAGAAAAATGGATGAAAATTGAACCAAACTTCAACAATACGGTGATATTTCTGTTAGGGTATTTATCTTACAAGTTAGTGATGGACAAATGAAAATAAGTACTTTCGTTGTGCATCAATGACCTTATGTATAGGCTATGAGACACTGATTGGTAAATGGCACAACTAATAGTAATACAATCGTTGACAAAGGACACAACTATTAACAAGTGACACAACCTTTTGATCAAATTAAAAGGTTGTGTCTCTTGACATTTTGTCAACCATCATCCTTAATGGGAACCATTACCACAAAGACGGTGTCATTCTATGAAGTATACTGTTTGATGCTCACACCCTTTAAAATTATATATTTAATCATGTACATGCATATTCCAAGAACTTGCTGCTACTGTTCTTAAAATAGGTTTAAGATATGGGATTTATGTGGGACCTTAATGTATCATGAGGAGATCAGGACATTGACATTTGCCCAATATTTCTACGCTGCTAAAGTAGTTAGGGTATCAATCAATCAATGACTGCATGGAATGATTAATGAATGGAGCAAGAACCCGGTGGCTTGTCTTGATGAATTTAGCATGTATGCATGGCATCTAGGTTTCGTCTTTCTCGTCCTCTACCTAGTCCTTGTAGCTCTCCTTTTCCCCTAAAGGCAGAACATAAATCATCCAAAATCTTTGTGATACGGATATAAACTTTTATCTTTTATTCAGGATTCGGTATAAATTAGGGTTATTTGCATCATTCACAAGAAGACACCCAAACTAAATAGAAATCTTTAAATTATAAAAAAAAAATTTAAAAATCGGATAGTTATCTACCCTATAAGCACTACGTGAACCATCCCGGCATGGGAGGACCAGAACCTCCTCGCATGGGATGGATCATCTACAATCATTACAAGAAAATTACTTATATGTGATTAGTTATTTGTGACAAAAATGATTAAGGTAGATTTGGATAGCAAAGTCTTTTCAAGTCATCTCATCTCATCTTCTTTAAGGATTGGTTTAATTGTTTTTAAGACTAAAATCTAAAATTTTGAAAACCTCTCATCTCATCATTACAAATTTTTCAAATCTCAAAATAAAAATAATATTAAAAAATATATTCTAACAATATTTTATTCAAATTTTTAACTTTAATCCCAACTTATTTCATCTCATATCTGAAAACAAACGAGGCCGCAAATACAAATACTTTTCAATTACAAATTTTTAACTTTTTCATCTAATCATTACCTAATTATTATAACATTACTAAACTCCCAAACAAAATAAAAAAAAATATTTTAACTTTTTTAAATCTTAAAACAAAAGTAATATTAAAAAATTATATTATAATAATATTTTAATTTTATAATTTTTTTAATTAATTTTTGTCTCTTTTTCAAAAATTCCATAAAACATATTAACTCAAATATTTTATTACTATTTATAAATTATTTATAGATCATCTCATCTCATCTAATCTAATTATTGTTCAAATGAAGACTAATCATCATAGATAATTTGTTACAAAAAATTCTTTTTTTTTTTTGGTAGTGAAGCATCTTGAACCAGAAATATGGCCATATTTACCCGCTCAAGGTGACTTTGGCCGAATGCAGTACCGTAGGTACACAGTGTGTATCTTCAGGCACCTGAATGGAAAATTTTTTAGTTTTATTTTTTTTAATAAAGTTTGAATAGAGGTAGTCCAGTTAAGAGCCACTATCACTGGCCAGGGTAAATCCTAATTTTATTAAAAATTAATTCCAGCAATAAGGTAGAAATATCAAGTCCAGCTAGCATATATATTAAATATATATAAAAAATTCTACTTATTTTTACATATTTTATATGTATATTACTGAAGTGATTGACTGTATTTTTTTAATATAAAATAATTATTTTAATCAATTACATTAATAAAATATCTAAAAAAATATCTAAAACTGATTGTATATAACATAACTATATATATATATATATATATATATATATATATATTTTGCCGGCCGTTTGTTTGTAGCCACAAAAGGAAACTGAGAAAGCCGAAAAGTCATCACATAAAATGCAAGTCGTTGAATTTTTAAGTTCCTCATGATGTCTAATCGTCTTGAAAGCAAAAGTGATCATGGTGGAAATGGCCGGTGCGTTCAACTTGTCTCTTGGGAGTATTAGTATTATTAGTATTGGACTCAATAAAATTTAATTTTATAATTTTAGTTAGTTATTTTTTAATAATGTTAAATAAAAGATTCAATAAATTTATTATTATTTTATTAAAATTTTAATTTTAATTTTTTTTATTTATTTTAATTGTAATTGTAATTGTAATTGTAATATACAAGTTGTCTAGCCTAGTGCCTTCGACGAACGCAAGTCTGCGAGGTAACACACCCGTTCCGGGAATTCTGTCTGCTCAAGCTCTAAAAAAAAAATAATACTAGAGTTCCAGCTGGGAGCTCCCGCTAAGGCTCTAATATGTATTTTGATGTATTTTATTTTAAGTTATTTTTTATATAAATTTTTTTAATAATTTTATATATTTTTTAAAAATAAAAAAGTTTATAATATTATTAAAAAATACTTTATTAATCATGAAGTAAAATACAAAATATTTTTTATAATTTTTTATTTTACTTCTTGATTAAGAAAATATTTTTTAATGATTTCTTTTTTACTTTCTAATTAAGAAAATGTTTTTAATAATATTCTAAATTTATTTTATTTTAAAAAAATATTAAAAAAATCTATATAAAAAATAACTTAAAAAAACACATGAAAACATATAAAAACACGCTATAGCTCCAGCGGTAGCTCCCAGCAGGAGCTATAGCATCGTCCCTAAAAAAAAAAACCATACAAGAAAACTGTTTATTTGTAACTAGTTAATTCTAACAAAATGACTATTTATAATTAAAATTAGTTACGAATAGCCTTTTAGTTACAATAAATTAGTTATAAAAACTCATTTTTCTTGTAGTGGTACACAATTATATTTTATGTTTTTATTTCAAGCTATATTTTGGCAATGGGAGCTTAGAAGACCGTCTCTTCGATGAGGTAATATGCCTGTTCTTCCTTGGCAATTAGTTTGTTTTTATATATAGAATAAGATGTGTTGAGATTAAAATTAAAAAATAAAATAAAATATTATTAGAATATATTTTATAATATTATTTTTATTTTAAAATTAAAAAAAATTAAATTATTAATTTTATTTTATATTAAAAATTAAAAAAATTATAATGATTAAATGAGACGAAATTAGATATTTTTTAAAAACGATCAAGGCCCTCGAATCGCAATAGAGATTGGCACTGGCCCAGAAAAAAAAGAAAAATGAAGCAAACCAGGAAGTACTTCTTTTCCTTCGTGCTTCACGCGCAAAACTGTGATTTTTTCTTCGAGCTGGAAGGTATTTTCCTTCGGCGTCTCTTCTTGCGCGGGAATTGATTTGGCTAGTGAACAAATGATTTTAGGTTTGTTGAGTTCACTATAAATTTTGATCAAATTTTAATTTTATTGAATTCACTGCTAATACTTTAAAGTCGATCGTTGTTAATAAAAATACAAAAGCTTATTTATTAAAAAACTTTTATTTGTTTTTGAAGTGTTAATCAATTTTTAAAAAATATTTTCACTTTTTTTCAAATTTGACCAAGTTTAAATCATTTATTTCAAATAAGAATTCGAAGAGATCGATCGATCGGATTGCATTGGGTAAATTCTTTGTTTTATCAAGGAAAACAAGAAACAAATAAAACAAAATGAGATCAATTCATTCTGAAAGAGAGAGAACCTCAATTACAAAAGGCGAGAGAGAGAGAGAGAGAGAGAGAGCTGTGGCTTTAGGTGAAAGCAGCTTCTTCTTGAATTCGTCGTAGCATTTGATTAACAGCAGCTGCTATTTCATCTACCGTATTCATCTGGCAGCCTTCCTCAACCTGATCCCCATTTTACAATACAATCAAGGACATGATCGTTATCAGTTTTTTTTTTTTTTTCCTTTTAATATTAGAGCTGTAAAACTTCCAAAAAATAAAAGAGAAAAGAATATTGAAATATTTATTCGTTTCTTTTCCATTGAATTGAGTACTAACCTTGACGCTAAACGAATAGAGGACCATCTGATCAGCTTTACTGGTAACAACATTAAGGTGGAGAACAGTGAGTCTCAGAATTTGAAACCCAGACAAAATCTTCCATAGCTGTCTGGGATGTACTTTCTTTGACAGTATCTTGAGGTTTGCATGGCTCTCCACCATGTTCACTTCTATGTCTGCCACAGCTGCACAGTACTGATGATCATTAATGTTCTGCGCCATGGATTCGTTTTGATGATCTGTAGCAGACGACTTGTTGCAGTGATGTGCTGTGCCTGTCGAGTATTGTGGAAAGATGAAAAACTGAGAAAAAGGTGGAGAAGATTGAGATTCTTGTTCTTGCTTTCTCCTTTTGTAGACCTCCATGGACTGCAACAGCTGCTCTAGTTCCTTCACAAAATTAATGGCACCTCCTACTATGGATGCTTGGTCACTCTATAATAAAGAAAAAAAATCCATGACTTTGTGCAGAGAAAAAAAAAAAAAAGAATCTTTGAGGAAGATGCAAAAGGCCGATCAAAACAGATAACAATGTCTTCTTTTGCATGAGTTCTCTCCTTTTCCTTTTTCCTTTAATGATGAACATATATATGAACAAAGTGATCACCAAAATCTTGGGTTTCTGAAATAATTACGTACATAGATAGTAAAGAAATAAGGTACTTATTGGGGAAAGGGAAAAGACAAAAGTGACTCACCCTCTGGACATAAGAAGGTGGCATCAAGGAGCGGAGCAGAGCGAGATACTCGTTCATCTGTTTACGACGATTGCGCTCAACAGCAATGTGGGTCATCCTCTGGTTCTCGATCTCCACCTCGTTCTTGCTGCTCTTTGTGCGCCTTCGCTTCCGCCGAGCTGTCGTCGCCGCCGGGGTTACTCTGGCGAAAGACTGATCATCCGTGCAGGTCTCTGGGGAATTAGAAGAATTGGGATCCCAGTAGTACTCCTTAACATTCTGCATAAGTGAAGGAGATGATGAATCCATATTTGCATGCTCATGGACGCCTTCCTCTATGTTAACTATGTTGTGGTGGGAAACCCCATGAAAGGCTGAATCATCTTCTTGTAAAGCCAGATTTTCACAGCCCCAAACTCCTCCTGCTCCTCCTCCTCCTCCTCCAAAGTAGTAGAAGTCCTTACAGCCATAGCTAAATGGATCTTTTGGATAAACCACTGCTTCTAATGCCATTTTTTATGGGATAAAGTTAAGGTATAGAATACCAACAAAACTCAAACAAAAAGGAAACTTCGCACAGAAAAACAAAGAAAAAAAGCAACTTTGTACGAGCCCAAAAGAACTACCAACCCAACAGACCAAACAAATTCACCTTTCCATCATCTATATCTATATATCTATATATATATACTATATATTCAAACCATGAAGAAAGACCAGAGGTCCAGAGCCTTTTATAAAGCAATAATCAAACTAACAAAAAAGAGAAGCTACAGCGTGTTGCACGTGAGATTGCAATATTGTAGACTTGTCAGTAGTCAATACGATCGCTAGCTAGGAGACACAGAACGAGAGAGAGAGAGAGAGGGAGAGAGGGGGAGAGGGAGAGATTCTCTCGGCAATGGGAAAAACAAAAGTTCTGCCAGACTACTGACGAGACAAATATAATTCTTAAAAAGGCAGTTTGATCGTCCACCACACAATTTTTTTTAAGAGCGATTGGTAACTTGCTGAATGAGACAATATATATGGAGATCTTCGATACAAAAATTTCTTTAGGCGTTTGGATATTTAGCTATTTGAATTGAGTCTGAGCTTTTATAAATAATAATTAATTGAGATAATAGAATAAGTTTTGTGAAATTAAGATAAGTTTTAAATATGTTTAGATATTAAGATAAATTTAAATATATTTATGAAAAGTTAGAAAATATTGTGGATCTCATGTGTAAAGAAGTATTAAATTGAAAAAAGTTGTGGATCCTAAAGAGGTTTTGAATTGAAATAAATTTAGTAATTTAAATTGGGTGTTTGGATGTACTTAGACTTAGCTTAAAATTAGATTGAACTGAATTGAATTCAGATGAGTTTAACAACTAAATGAAGCCTAAATCTTCTCACTTTATCTCGCCTTAGTTAATTATTATAATTTTTTTTAAATTTTTAAATTTTTATATAAAATATAATAAATAATTTAATTTTTTAAATTTTAAAAAAATAATAATATTAAAAAATAATATTCTAATAATATTTTATTCAATTTTTAACTTTCATCTTAACTTAACTTATCTTATCTCAACTTATTATTCAAACCTCCCAATCTCGAAGGTAATCAGGAGAGACCTAGGTGTTGTTAGGAAACTAAAACTTTTCATTACTCTTTAGAAAGATTTTCTTGATGATCTTCAAGTATCTTTGGCCAAAGAAAAATGTCACGCATGAAACTAGATTTTAAAAAATATATATTTATAAATTAAGATGATTTTATTTATTATATTAAATTTATTTTATAATAGAAATAGACGTTAAAATACATTAATTTATGAGTTTCAATTTATAATTTTTTTTTATAGTTGAAGCGTTCCTAAATAATCATAAAAATAATTTTTAATAAAAAAAAATCTACTTTGATTTTCGTAAATAAAAAAAAACAGAACTTTTGCCCAATCCATATTTTTCACAACACAGCCACTTTCTCAAATCGCAATAATTAAAGATCTTTCTCACTCAAAATATTATTTTATTTTTACATGAAAACACTATAAAATCTCATTAATTTTAAACTTTTTCTCGTGTCATGCATCAATCACACACTAATTGTTACCTTCTACAACTATTTTTTTTTCCCTACAAGGCTACAACTAGTCAAAGTTACGTATAAACTCCCTAAAATTACTTGTGTAGGTGCACTCCAATGATCAAGATTCCTTAATAAGGATTAGTTTATATCTAGTTCTATAAATCGCAATCACTAATTAAAATATAAAATGATACACGAAGGGTTAGGATACTGTCATTTCAATATATAGTCCACTAACCATGACTAATTAGGATTTGTTTAGACACATTAATGAAGATTAATTTAAAAAATAAGACTTTGAAAAATTAGAAAAAAACAAACAAGGGAACTATCCATACGATCAAGCTGGTTGGGATGATCATTTGTCATATGCTGCCAATCAACCCATTTGAGAGGGTGATCAGCTTCTTCTAAGTTAAGTTTTTGAGACAAGTGGTGATTTCACAATATTATAAAATTTATCGAAAAATGGATTGTTTCTCCAATTAATCACTGCCATCGCGCCGAGATATCTCGTTCTAAGCCACCCATGCAAGGTGGCAAGATCTACCCCATATATCATGATCGTAGGACCGATGGCTAATTATTTATTTATAAGTCCAACTCTTGGCCGGTTGCTGAACACCCTTACAGGGTCAAGATTTATAAAATTCTAGGTCTTAAGAATCCTATGAGACTCTAGATCAGGATCCTGATCATCTTGCTGTTTCATCTTATAATAAATGACTGATATATACAAAATTTAATCATGCACTGCTAGCTATCATGATCTTCACATGATTCTATGATATCGTATGATCTGGGTATCACATATATAAGGTGATCTTGTAATTAAACACAAATTTACTAATAAAACTCATTCCATAGAGTACTTAAACTTGCATATATCGAATAAAAAATTGTATCATGTTAAGTGAATGTACAGACTAGATTGATTAATGTGGTGAATGAATAAGTTAATCATGTCCATTAATATTTCTTAGCAATACAAGATTTGTTTTCATTTGGTAACAAGAGAGAAAGGGATCATATTGGACCGACTAATTAGCAAAGAGATCAGATTGTGAACATGAAAAAGAGAAAGTGGACGAAGAGCTGGCGATAAGATCATAGAGAGAGAGAGAGAGAGCCAGTACTACTGTTTACTTGTCGTTTTACTCTAATCACTTTAATTAAAGAAAAAAGACATTCTCTATAGTTTCTTCCCTTCTTTAATTTCTTGGGTTCTTCCATGGAATATTGTTTCGTTGTTTGCACCCGTATTTGTTATATATATACATAAAGCAGCTTAATTATTCTGGTTTGTTCCAAAGCTAATTAGCTATTCTGTTCATGAAAATATACTACTTTATTGTCATGATTCTTTGATCTACTTATAATAAACAAGTAGTTTGAAATTAGTGTAAAGAAAGATATTAAAATCCATACCCAACTGCCATATATTCCTTTGAATGTATCACCAAAAATCGTAGTTTATGAGATTCGAAAACTGATTAAGCCTTTAATTAGAAGGCAACTTGGCTATTCTTATATGTCTTATATAGTCCTAGTCTCATTATCTTCTATAAGATCTCTATGGAAAGCATAAGTTACTCATATTATAAAGAATATTCGATCTTAACATTTTTTAAGATCAGTAATGATGTTTTTCATTTTAGATTGTATTACCATAATCATTTCCTATATATATATATATATATAATATATATATATATATATTGATGTGACATATTTTAAGGGACAGCAGTGACCCATTAATACAGATTGAGGCCTAAGAAAAAATTTAAATAGAATGAGGTTTTATCAGAATTTAAAAAAAAATTAAAGTCTTATATTTGCTATAATAATTTAAAATATGGTCTGGTTATGAATTCTGTCTTAAGTTTCAATTTAGGAAAATTATAATATATTTACGTACATAAAATTTTGTATCAAGGGCCTTCGACACAATAAAAATGATTTAAATTAGGGCTTTATTTAAATTTTGTTTGATGTAATGGCATTTATATTTCTTTCACAAAAACAAAAAATACAATAAAAATCTCACTTTTTTTTAAGGGGTTTGCTTTGAAGTGGGGTCTTAGGCAATGGCGCGTCTAAGCGGCCAGCTTACCTTTGGGTCGGCCTTGCCTGCAAGTGACTTCATATATAGATCAATCGGGAAATATGATACATTAGCTAGCTGGTATGAAAATGATAAAATTTAAAATAAGAAAAATATTTTTCTTCGGAATACTTTGCAGCTTGAATATTCCAACTGCGTTAAAATAACAATATTCTCGAGAAAATCCAATCTCAAGAAAGACTATTTGTAAGTTGGTATGGAGAACTCACATTAATTATAAATGTCGATAACATGTAATGATTTGATTTGCAAAAGAGATTTAATTCAAGTATAAAATCTTGAATCTTTCAAATCAAATCTAAACACATGACATGATTATAGTCGAGATGGTACTATGCCCTTCACACTAACTTACAATTCACATTGATTAGAATGAACAGTATTCGGTGATGCAATTGAGTTCTTGCTTAAGAAGCTAAGAACACAAACCCTAATTTACACGTCTAAGTCTCCATTTGGTTGTTAAACTCATCCGAATTTAATTCAGTTTAGTTTAATTTTAACCTAAATCTAACATTTAAATACCCAACTCTTAAATTACTAAGCTTATCTCAACTCAAAACATCTTTATATGTGGGACCCACAATCTTTTTCAATTTAACATTTCTTTACATATGGAACCTACAACTTTTTTTAACTTTCCATTAATATATCTAAACTTATCTTAATATCCAAAAATATTTAAACTCATCTAAAGTAGACCCCACAAAACTCACTATGTCATCCCAACTTACTATTATTTATAAAGAACTCAACTTCGTTTAACTCAACTCAACATCCAAATGCAGCCTAAGTCTTAATTTAAGTTGGCTAATATGAAATCCAGTTGCACCTAGAGACCAATTAATACATTTTTGCACAACTCATCACCTAACAAAACACCAAAACTAATCTAGATTTAGAGGAATTTTTTTATACACCACGTGGTTTGAGAGCAAAGCACGCAAGCAAAAACTTATGATTTAAGTAAATCTACAGATGTGGCCAGGCATGCACAAGCTGGTACAAGTTGCGGGCTCATGATATATATTATATATATATTGCCATTGTGTAAAACAGTAATGCAAATATGATTTTGCTACGAGGGTTTTATGAAATTGATCCTAAACATATCAGTAGTAGCATTTATAGGTTTTGTTTGTTTGTTCAAGATCAAGTTAATCACTTGAAGGATACCTCATATTTGGGGCACCTGCTTCTTGTTTGTTTCTTACCATTTGCCTTTGGGTGGGGGCAAATGCTACTTGTTTGTTTCTAACCACATGCGATGTTTACCATTCACCATCAATTTGCCAGGTGTGTGAGGTTTGCGTGTCGCTGTAAAAATGTACATGTGGCACTGACCACGTGCTATCTCACATGGCATCGATCTTTCAAAGATCTGATTCTCATTATTTTCTCCACTCTTTGTCGACTCTCAATAGAAAGTCAGTTGTCAAAATTAACCTATTGTTGACATGGATTGTAGCTTCACTAGTCTCACATAACTTGACTTTTTGTTTGTGTTACAGTTACGGTCTCCCTTATTTGCAATCAATCTCTTAGATGCACAAGATCTACACATTACTATGAAAACCAAAATGCTAAGTTGCCCCTTGGTTTTGTACTCTCAGTTTGATCGCTCGATTATTTTATTTTTATTTTTATTTTTAATGATTAAAGAAGTGACTACTAATAAATATGTATATTTTAAAAAAAATATTTAATTTTTTTTTTAAAAAATATAAATTACAATTACGTGCTGAGTGGTAGAGTAGCATTGTCCCATTGTGAAAGTTCGTGGTACTCACACATGACCACCTCACATCATGGTGACCGATCTTCTAGAGATCTTGTTTCTCATCATTTTTTTCCGCTCTTTATCAACTCTCAACAAAAGCTAACTATTGGAACATACCGTTGACATGGTCTACAATTTCAACATTACCATCTCATAGAATTCCTGCACTTGCTACATATTTCTCGTTCATAGTAAAACAAATAATTTATTAAATAATCCAATATAAAAATAAAAATTTGTAGATAAAAAGCCACCCCGTACGATTTGAAGGGGAGAGAGGGAGGAGGGGATGGAACCTTCTCGTTCATAGTCCCAAGCCGCAGATTACATGTAGGTTGGACTCGGCCGGACAGCCCAAATCCCGGCCCAAGTACTTCCTCAATCATGACGATTATTTTATTTGTTTTAGACTATTACATAATCTCAATCATTTTCTTCTCTCACTCATTATTCTAGTCAACTTGGCATCGATATGACGCGAATCAAACGACCGATACTTGTGGTTTTCAGCTTTTAGAACCAATTTTTTATCTTTAGGAATGATTTTTACAATTGTGTAATACGTAAACGTGGTATAAATTTTTTGAAAAAAGTGATGAAATATGAGATATATAATAAAAAATTAATTTTTTAATAGTAAATCTTATTCTTTTTTAAAAGGATTGTACGACGCTTGCATACTTCATAATTATATTTAACATTACTCTTTATTCTTACGAGAGAAAATAAACTATATAATATTAGATTTTGCAAATATCGCATGCTACCAGTTAAAAGAAATAAGGAAATTTTGAATTTATATGCAAAAATCAATTTTTTTTTTAGTGAATTCTACTTTCTTTTATTTTTAAAAATGAAATGCACGTAATTTACATACTTTATATTTTAAAATTGTATCTAACATTACTATTTTTTAATAAAAAGATAACATATTGAAAGAGGAAATAAGTACTTTTTCTTTTCTTTTATTTTTTATTTTTGTCTGTACAATATTACGATTGTGATAGCAAAATAACTCTAAACCCATCATCTTCAATCACTTATAATAAATCAAAATTGTAGTCTCTTGTAACCACCACTGATTTGATCATACATTGAGAGGAAAGAGAATCAAAACCAGCAGCTAGCCGATGAAATGATCAGACAAACAGACAGACATTAGAAACAAGTTTGGAAGGAAAAATGGTTTGTTCTAGATTTGGACATATACATATACAGCATGATGATTCCTCTGACTGAAATGGACAAGAAACAAGTTGGCTATTAGAAGCATGCAACTCGTTAATTTCCGAAGCCCCGCATGAAACAGCGGCCATTCAAAACCAAGCCCCCTAGCTAGTCATCATCATCCTGTCACTTGCATTTTCTTATCCGCCATTTTCTTTAATGTATTTTCCTCACTCACCTTCCTAAACAACATCATGATTCATAATAATAACTAAACTCCAACAACAACGACAATAAAAAAGTACAAAGGAAAGACATACTCCAACAACAATAAAAATAAGATCATATATACACACCCCATACGTACACATATATTTCATATGTTGCTGAACTTTTCAAGTATTTTACGACAGTTGACATTACACCTAAGCCGTCTTGTTTTTAGAGTGCTTAGTACATGAGGGGTCATGTGCTGAACACATTCTATCAATCTCTTAATTTAATGATAAAAACCTAATACTCATGATCTACTTTTTTTAAAAGTGAAATGACATCGTTTTGGAGTTTATGTTAAAAGATGCACACACACACACTCTCTCTCTCCTTCCTTTCCTGCGGCGATGTCCTCTCAGAACTTCTCTCCCTCTTGTAGTTGCCATGGCGGCGTAGCCTGCATCTTCGTCTCCTCCTCCTCCTCTTCGGCTCCTCCTCATCTTCTTCTCAAACTCTCCCTCTCGCACCCGTCGTGTGCCCGCGGTCATGGGTTTGCTCCAAATTTTTACTAGTTTTGGTTATTTTTTTGTTGTTTCCAATTTGTTGTGTATTTTGTTTAGAATTATTTTTCTCAGTTGTGACCACCGTGGATAGGGGAGGACCAGTGGTCCATTCTTGCACTTAAGCACACGGACGGGGGGCTTCATTCCCGAGATGCGGTGGCGGATTCTTAGGGGCAAACACCCCTCCACCCATGCAGGGAGCGGGGTGCGGGTAAGTAGCACCCCTAGATCATCAAACACATTGTTGATTTTAAAGATGCCTGAAACATGATAATTAGTTTACATCAAAATGAATTTGTGTTTTGACCTTTTTTAATGAATATAATGAATGCTACAATAAATAATATGTTACACGCGCTTATTATTTTTTTTTTTGAACTCACCGTGCATTTGGAGAACCAGATTTTTTTTTTATTTTTTTTTTGAACTCACCATGCATTTAGAGATTGCCCCATTCTTCATATTTTATAGAGATCAGTGTGCATGTTCGATCCAAATGAAGTCACCACCGACTTACGAATATAATTCTTCTTAAATGAAATCTCAAGATAAATTTTCTTTTCATGACTAATTAAGCACTAATCGTACATCGGGGGCTTCACACCAAAATTATAACTATTCAAAACTAATTTCTGATCCTTTTTCGAACTCATATAGTTGGATCCTTCTCACGCAGGCCCAACGGGCCAAGTGACAAGATTCATATACTGTTGAGAGCCTAGGTCGAGTTGTCTTATGAACTCTGATTTATCATTTGTTTTGTCAGTCTAGCTTATCTGTCGATGTCTGATTTTGGAGGTGACATCAATTTTTCTATTAAAGGATCTTGAGTCATGAAAATAATTCATAATAAAATATCAAAGATTAAGAGAAAAACAAGTTCTAAGTCTCGATTTTTCTCTTTATTACAAGGTAAAGATGGAGTCTTTCTTGATTTTGAGTTTTGATCCTTTATTCGTAGTTTGCAAACGACTCAAATTTGTTGGGCTTAACCTGATTTTGTTTGTGTGTGGCTCGATTTGATGACTTAATTCAACAAGTTGGAATCGTTAAGGCGTTCTAAATCCGACGCAACCACTCATTAGAGTTTACTATAGATTGAGATTGTATGTTTGATTTTTATCTTAATAAAATTCTCTATAATTTATAAACCGTCAAAAGCAATTACGCCATAGTGAAATTCAGCCGAAAACTTATTTAAAACTATAGCTATGCATACATACAAGATATGTCTACAATCAACAGGTGAAAGAAAAAATATATCTCAGTACTTGTCAATCAAAATCAAGCAAATTAATTTTCAAATGAAAAATACAGAAAATAAATTGCAATAATAAAATAGATACGAGTTGAATTAATATTCTTGCATAACAAGGTGTAGAAATGGTCCTAATTAATTAATAACTCGATTTTGATTTTTGAAATGTTCAACAAGTTCACATCATTTATCAATACTGGGGTTTTCATAATTACTACTAATTTCAGGTCGCATGCACCCAATTTGCATATATCAATTATTAATTAATTAGGTGGCATGGGTCATGTATTAAAATTTAAAGGAATGGATTTTTTAATTAATGAGCAAAGGAATTGTGAGGATAATGACTAATAATTATATATATTTAATTGCAACTCTGCCCACAGTTCCACGAATTATGAATGTAAATTAAATAAACCAAAATGGAAGTCACGTACGCTACGCTCATTTAGTTAATTCAAAGCAGATTGAACAGAATATATAAGTTTGAGTTTTTGGTTGCTAATCGTTTGAAATAAATAATGTTGTTGAAGACATGGTTTTTATTTTAATAAAAATACTATTTTTATTAAGAAGTTTATGTACAAGTATGTAATTAATTTATTGGCATATATATTTAACATTCTCAGTCACTATCTTGAAAAATAAAAAAAAATCCTCAGTCAGGATCTAGTACAATGTTGACGGTATGGATTCAATAATGATAATCCTCACCACTTCATGATCTATTTGTAGCTAGTTATTTCTTATGAAAATGTCTTATTTTCTGTCAAAAATAGTTTGTTATCATCGTAAATAATCCGTCACAAATGCTTGGATTCAACCCAAGCATTTGCGATAATAACGATTATATGCGACAAAAACAAACTCATTTTGGCAGGAAATAATTATTTTCGTTAGAAATAACTGATTACAAATAAGCAGTGTCTTATAGCATGTAAACATACAATTAAAAAATTGATCAAGTGAATTTTACCAATATTCAACATGAATTAAGAATTATCATCTATATAAAGGGTTCAAATCATTGTATAAATGCATCAATTCATGATAATCCAAGACATATTTGTCTTAAGAAAGACTCTATTTGTAAGTTGGTGTGGAGAACACACATTTATAGATGTCGATAACATGTCAAGATTTGATTTGTAAAAGAGATTTAATTCAAGTATAAAAGCTTGAATCTTTTAAATCAAATCTTATCACGTGAACATGATTCTAGTCAAAATGGTACTATGTCCTTCACACCATCTTACAAGTAGAAGTACTCATCTTAATCTAGTAGAGATCACTATGATTAGAATGAACATTATTCGGTGATGTAATTGAGTTCTTGCTTAAGAAGCAAAGAACACAAACCCTAATTTACACGTTTAAGGCTTAAGTTGGCTAATATGAAATCCATTTGCACCTGGACACCAATTAATACATGTGCAAGGGGAGTTATCCCTTGGGTTAGACCAGGCGAAAGGCTCGGGTTGGGGGCCGGACCAGGAGAAGGGCTCGGGTTGAAACCTAGACATAAAGTCTGGATTGAGCCGAGCACACTAAGAAGACTCGGGCCCTAGCCCAGATATGAGGTTTGGGCCGGGCTATGTATACTTCAAAGGCCCAACTAAAGAAGATTGGTAGATAGGAAACCATGGCAAATATATGGCAGGGAAGACAGTTTGGAAAGCCACTAACTGACGGACAGGTACACTTACCGACTCTAAATATCGCCACCCAGACATGACATATATCTGAGGAAGGCACGCCGCATTAATGAAGAATATGAAACTTAGAGAGGAAGGCAAGCCGCATTAATGAGGTAGAAGGAGACTTAGAGAGGAAGACATGCCGCATTCAATGTGGCCAAGGACTTGGAACGCATTGAGAGAGGCCCTGTGTCAGGAGTAGACACCATCAGACCTGAACATCTTATAGCATGATAGATGGGTAACATGATGTCCAATTTCCTACTGAACGACACCCCACTACCATGAAGGCCAGACCGGCAGGTATAAATACATGTCTCGTACAATTAATAAAGAGGTGAACATCTAGATACATTTCTACTACTTTCTATCTTCATCTTCAATATTGAAACTAATTTGAGCGTCAGAGGTACCACGGACCCTGAGCTCTCATTCTCCTCGTTGTAGGGAAGAGTCCAAGTGCTGCCAGCGTGGAGTTGCCCAAGCCTGCGAAACACGGCATCAACAACATGTTTGCACAACTCATCACCTAACAAAATACCAAAACTAATCTAGATTTAGAGGAATTTTATTATACAACATGTGGTTTGAGAGCAAAGCATGCAAGCAAAAACTGAAGATTAAGTAGTAAATCTAGAGATGTGGTTAGGCATGCACAAGTTGATACAAGTCGGCTTATGATATATATATGTATATATATATATATATAAATATAGGTTAGGTTTGTAATTAATCACTAGGCGTGGTGTCTCTCTCTCAATCTCTTCATTTTTTTGACTTAAAAAGCAGCACAAGACCAGGGAGGCTTACTGAGCCTAATAATTTTCTTAGCAAGTAAATCATTGATTTCATTTTTGCAAAGTATATATATATATATATATATATATATATATATATATATAAATTATATATATATATATATATAAATCATCGCCTTTGTGTAAAACACTAATGCAAAATATGATATTTTTGCTACGAGGGTTTTATGAAATTGATCCTAAATATATTAGTAGTAGCATGTAGGTTTTGTTTGTTTGTTCAAGATCAAGTTAATCACTTAAAGGATACCTCAAATGTGGGACACTTGCTTTTTGTTTGTTTCTTATCATTTGCCTTTGGGTGGGGGCAAATGCTACTTGTTTGTTTCTAACCACATGCGATGCGTCATGTTTACCATCAATTTGCCAAGTGTGTGAGGTTTGCATGTCGCTGTAAAAATGTACATGTGGCACTGACCACACACTACTTCACATGGCATCGATATTTCAAAAGATCTTATTCTCATTATTTTCTCTACTCGTTGTCAACTCTCAATGAAAGCCAGCTATCAAAATTAACCTATTGTTGACATGGATTGTAGCTTCCCCAGTATGACATAACTCGACTTTTTGTTTATGTTACCAGTTACAGTCCCCCTTATTTGCAATAATTCCCTTGGATGCACAAGATCTACACATCACTGTGAAAGGAAAATACTAAGTTGCCCATTGGTTTTGTCCTATCAGTTTGATTGCTCGTCTATTTTATTTTATTTTTATTTTTATTCTTATTCTTAATGATTAAGGAAGTGATCACTAATGAATATGTGTATTTTTTTAAAAAAATATTTAATTTTTTTTTTAAAAATATATGAAAGAGAAAAGGAAAAAATATAAATTGCAATTGCACTAGAGAGCACATGCAGCGATATATGTTGGGTGGCAGAGTAGCATTGTCCCTTTGTGAAAATTCGTGGTACTCACAAATGACCACCTCCGATGGCGGCCGATCTTCTAGAGATCTTGTTTCTCATCTTTTTTCTCCACTCTTTATCTACGCTCAACAAAAGCCAGCTATTGAAACATACTGTTGACATGGTCTACAATTTCAACAGTACCATCTCATAGAATTCCTGCTCTTGCTACATATAATTTCTTGTTCATATGAAAAAAAATAATTTTTTAAATAACCCAATGTAAAAAGAAAAAAAAAAATTTGTAGATAAAAAGCCACCCCGTACGAGTTAAAGGGCATGGAGGGAGGAGGAGATGAAACCTTCTCTCCCGAGTCCCAAGCCGCGGATTACCTCTAGGTTGGACTCGAACAGCCCAAATCCCGGCCCAAGTACTTCCTTAATCATGACGATTATTTTATTTATTTTTGAACTACTTCATCATTTCAATCATTTTCTTCTCACTCGTTATTCTAGTCAACTGGGCATCGATATGATCCAAATCAAACGATTGATACTAGTGGTCCTCAATTTTTAGAATCAATTTATTTTTAAAAAATAATATTTACAATCGTAGAATGCGTAAATAACGTATAATCTTTAAAAAAAATAAAGAAATATAAGACCTACGTGATAAAAAATTAATATTTTAAAAGTGGATCATACTATTTTTTAAAAGAATTGCGCGGTACTTGTGCACACGTACTCCACGATTGTATCTAGTCTTACTCTTTATTTTTACGAAAAAAATGAACTATATAATATTAGATTTTACAAATATCGCATGTTGCTGTTAAAAAAGTAAAGAAATTTAAGATTTATATGAAAAAATCAAATTATTTTTTTATAGTGAATTCTACTTTCTTTTATTTTTAAAAGTGAAGTGCACCTAATTTATATACTTGACACTCTAAAATTGTATCTAATATTACTATTTTTTAATAGAAAGATAACATATTGAAAGAGGAAATAAGTACTTTTTCTTTTCTTTTCTTTTATATTTTTGTCTGTACAATATTACGATTGTGATAGCAAAATAACTCTAAACCCATCATCTTCAATCACTTATAATAAATGATCATACATTGAGAGGAAAGAGAATCAAAACCAGCAGCTAGCCGATGAAATCAGACAAACAGACAGACAGACAGACAAATGCTTAATTGGAAACGCCAAAGTTTGGAAGGAAAAATGGTTTGTTCTAGATTTACAGCATGATGATTCCTCCGACTGAAATGGACAAGAAACAAGTTGGCTATTAGAAGCATGCAACTCGTTAATTTCCAAAGCCCCGCATGAAACAGCGGCCATTCAAAACCAAGGCCCCTAGCTAGTCATCATCATTCTGTCACTTGCATTTTCTTATCCGCCATTTTTTTTTTTTTTTAATGTATTTTCCACACTCACCTTCCAAAACAACATCATGATTCATAATAATAACAAAACTCCAACAACAACGACAATAAAAAAGTACTAAGGAAAGACATACTCCAACAACAATAAAAACAAGATCATATATACACACCCCATACGTACACATATATTTCATATGTTGCTGAACTTTTCAAGTATTTTACGACAGTCGACATTACACCTAAACCATCTTGTTTTTAGAGTGCTTAGTACATGAGGGGTCATGTACTGAACACATTCTATCAATCTCTTAATTTAACGATGAAAACTTAATACTCATCATCTACTTTTTTTAAAAGTGAAATGACATCGTTTTGGGGTTTATGTTAAAGCTAATACCCCCGCGCGTGCACGCGCGCGCGCGCACATACACACACATTCTCTCTCTCTCTCTATCTCTCTCTCTCTCTCTCTCTCTCTCTCTCTCTCTCTCCTTCCTTTCCTACAACGATGTTCTCTCAGAACTTCTCTCCCTCTTGTAGTTGCCATGGCGGCGCGGCCTGCATCTTTGTCTCCTCCTCCTCTTCTTCTCAAACTCTCTCTCTCGCACCTGTCATGTGCTCGTGGTCATGGGTTTGCTCCAAATTCTTACTAGTTTTGGTTATTTTTTTGTTGTTTCCGATTTGTTATGTATTTTGTTTGGAATTATTTTTCTCAGTTGTGACCAACGTGGATTGGGAGGGGGGGGGACCCAGTGGTCCATTCTCGCTC
This sequence comes from Juglans regia, assembly GCF_001411555.2. NCBI lineage: Eukaryota > Viridiplantae > Streptophyta > Magnoliopsida > Fagales > Juglandaceae > Juglans > Juglans regia. Next base: position 6,093,998 of record NC_049906.1, on the reverse strand, counting down.
TTCAGCACACGGATGGGGGGCTTCACTCCCGAGATACAGTGGCGGATTCTTAGGGGCAAACACCCTAATATTCATGCCGGTAAGTAGCACCCCTAGATCAAACATATTGTTGATTTTAAAGATGCCTGAAACATGATAATTAGTTTACATAAAAATGAATTTGTGTTTTGACCTTTTTTAATGAATATAATGAATGCTACAATAAATAATATCTTACACGCGCATAATTTTTTTTTTTTAACTCACCGTGCATTTGGTGAACCAGATTTTTTTTTTTTATTTTGAACTCACCATGCATTTAGAGATAGCCCCATTCTTCATATTTTGTAGAGATCAGTGTGCATGTTCGATCCAAATGAAGTCACCACCGACTTACGAATATAATTCTTCTTAAATGAAATCTCAAGATAAATTTTCTTTTCATGACTAATTAAGTACTAATCGTACATCGGGGGTTCACACCAAAATTATAATGATTCAAAACAAATTTCTGATCCTTTTTCGAACTCATGTAGTTGGATCCTTCTCACGCAGGCCCAACGGGCGAATTGACAAGATTCATATACTGTTGAGAGCCTAGTTCGAGTTGTCTTATGAACTCTGATTTATCATTTGTTTTGTCAGTCTAGCTAGTATCTGTTGATGTCTGATTTTTGAGGTCGGATTCGGAGATGATGACGATGGAGGAGATGTACAGACTGTACGGTCATGGCATGATTTAATGAAAGGAAAAATGATAGAAAATCAACTAGACATCAAATTTTCTATTAAAGGATCTTGAGTCATGAAAATAATTCATAATAAAATATCAAAGATTAAGAGAAAACAAGTTTTGAGTCTCGATTTTTCTCTTTATTACAAGGTAAAGATGGAGTCTTTCTTGATTTTCAGTTTGATCCTTTATTCGTAGTTTGCAAACGACTCAAATTTTTCTCAAATTTTGTTGGGCTTCTTTTTGCGTAGCCTGGTTCTATTTGTGTGTGGTCCAATTTGGTTCTGTGTAGCCTGGTTCGGTTTTTCTCTCAATGAAGCTTGGGCCATGAAGTGGATATTTGGCTCTAAATCCAACCTGTCAAAATAACACGCAATACTCATGCATGCAACGCTGCTCATAGTGGTGCTACGTCCTCATCCTCAGCTGCTGCAGATTCTCCTCATAACGATATTGTGCATGCGCACTCACACTCACCAGCACCTTCTAGAGCAGTCTCCACAAATAACCCTCTGTAACTTACATACTATATATTGCCATCTGTACAATTCTGTTACGAACAAATATTCTATCATACTTGTATATAAAGGAGGTATAACCTCTGTGTAAAGATCATGGGAAATTACAATACAAAGAATACTTTTAGCATGGTATCAAAGACGTTAAAAGGACTCGCTGTCCAACATGTCTTCTTCTTCTTCTTCCTCCCTCCCTTCACCCACATTCTCTTACATTGTCTCAGTAAAACTTTCCCCTGATAACTATCTTCTCTGGAAAACTCAAGTTGTTCCTTATCTTCGTGGACAACGTTTATTCAAATACGTAGACGACAGTTGCCCACCACCTGCCAAACTCACCAATAACGAACTCAACCCTGAGTATGAAATCTAGTTTCAACATGATCAATTTGTCATGTTTGCACTTATCTCTTCCCTCTCCGAAACTATCATTGCGCAAGTCATCAGATGTTTTTATGCTTGCCAGGTCTGGTTATCTCTGGAATCTACCTATGCCTCGGCTTCTCAAGCTAGGTTGATTCAGACCCAACTACAACTCGCCTCTTTGAAAAAGGGCGTAGATTTTATTTAGGTATATTATCAAAGAGCCAAACTCCTTGCGGATACCATGGCTACAGCTGGACGTCCCTTACTTTTTGCTAAAATTTATTCCTTATCTTCTAGCTGGTTCTGGACCAAATTATGATGCCTTGGTTACAACTGTAACTGCTCGCATGGAACTCGTCTCCACTGAGGTACTACTTGGTCATCTTCTTGCGCATGAATCTCGACTGCAGCATCATGCAGACAATGTTGCTTTGTTCTCTTCGCATGAACCATCAGCAAACTACTATGCTCGAGGTTCCTCTGGTCGCAATCGTGGTGTCCGCGGACGCCATAATGGCAACATAAATTGTGAAGGTCGAACACATAGCAATCGTGGTCGCAGTACCTCTGGATACTCAGGTAATCCCTTCCCTGTTTCTTCCATCAATTTCACTAACAATCGACCGGTCTGCCAAGTGTGTAACAGAATGGGTCACATTGTTCTTACATGCCTCTATCACTTCAATCAAGCATACACAGCTTCAGCTCCTCCTTTAGCCGACTATAGTTCATCTACTCCATCCTTTGATGGTGCCTGGTATTCAGACACTGCAACTACAAACCATGTTACAAGCGAGTTAGCAAATATGAATTTACAGATTGTCGAACATTATGGTGATTAACAACTCAGAGTTGGTGATGGATCTCAAGCACAAATTTCTCACACTGGTTCTACCACTTTTCCCTCTCCCTCCTTTCATTTTATTTTAACCAAACTTTTATGTGTTCCCTTGTTCACCAAAAATCTTATCTCAGTTCGTCAATTTTGTCTAGATAACGATGCTTATTTTCAATTCTTTTCTAGTCGTTTCTGTGTTAAGGATTGTACCACCTGGAAAACTCTACTTCAAGGGACAACCAATAATGGCCTTTGCACCTTTTCTCTACCGCCTCCTCAAGCTCATTCCAGCACACTTTCCTCTAAGTCACTATAGCACTCACGACTAGCTCATCCGTCCTTCAAGATTGTTCAAACAACTTTGCTACAACATGGACTTCCTTTTGACAACCTTTCCCAAAACTCTTTTTGTAATGCATGTGCTATGACCAAACACCATCATGCACCTGCTTATCATAGAACCACTAAGTCTTTAATTCCTTTTGAACTTGTATTTAGTGATCTTTGGGGACCTTCACCTCATGTTTCATCTGAAGGTTTTAAATACTACATATCTTTTGTTGATGACTTCTCATGTTACACATGGCTTTTTCCTTTGCAAAATAAATCTCAAGCTCTATCAACGTTCATTAAATTCAAAGCATATGTTGAGCTTCACTTCAGTTTTAAAATAAAACAACTTCAAACAGATTGGGGTGGAGAGTTCAGGTCCTTCTCTGAACTTCTTTCCACCTCGAGCATACATCATCGAATTACTTGTCCCCACACTCATACCCAAAACGACATTATGGAGAGAAAGCACAGACATATTGTCGATTCTGGTTTAGCACTCTTAGCTCATTCTTCAATTCCTTTGTCCTTTTGGCCGTATACTTTTCAGCATGCTGTCCGAATCATCAACATGTTACCCTCACCTTCCCTGCAAAACTCATCTCCATTCTTCCTCTTGCATAAAATTGAACTAGATATTAAAGGCCTTCGTGTGTGTGTTCGGATCTTCATGCTGGCCCTTAACCAGACCATTTCAAACACACAAATTTGACTATAGGGCTATTGGATGCGTTTATCTAGGTCTGAGTCCAGCCCATAAAGGTTCTATTTGCTACCATATACCTACTCGACGTGTTTATGTGTCCAAAGACATTAAGTTTAACGAGGCCCATTTTCTGTTTGCCCATCACTCCTAGTCCAACCATACTCCCGAATCCTCTCAAGTCCAACTACCTATCATTTGCCCATCAACTCCACCATCCATTTTAGGCCCTATTCCCTCTACACTTTCGTCATCATCTTCTTCCCCAAGACCTCCATCTACATCTAACACACACAATGTTCAACAGTCTGTATGCTCAGTGCTAACACGCTCGCAAACTGGTTCAGCTCGCCCATGGCAGTTCAACGATGGCACCATCTCCTGGCCACCACCAAGAGCTCACCTCTCCACTACTCCTGAAAATCCTTCCTGCTTCTCCATTGCTCAAAAATTCCCAGAGTGGCGGCGTCATGCTATGTCTACCGAATTCAATGCTCTCCTAAAAACATGGTACCTGGTCCTTTGTGTCAGCTAATGAAGCACCAAATATTATTTCTTGCAAATGGGTCGTTCACACCAAGTATTTCGCAGATGGCACCATCGAGCGTATGAAAGCTCGCTTGGTGGCCAAGGGCTTCTTGCAACAGTCGGGATTGGATAATGATCAGACAAACAACCTCTTGTTAAAGCAACGACTATTTGACTGGTATTAGCACTTGCAGTCACAAACGATTGGCCAATTCATCAATTTGATGTAGAAAATGCCTTCATGGTCCACTCACTAAGATGGTTTATATGGCTCAACCACCACGATTTGCTCACCCACAATTCCCCCCTCATGTGTGCAAACTCCGTAAAGCAATTTATGATCTCAAACAGTCCCCTCGAGCCTGGTATTCGTGGCTTAGTCAAAAGTTAATTGATCTTGGTTTTTCAATATCCACTGCTGATGCATCTTTGTTTATTAGAATTTCTGGATCCACTGCATTATACGTGCTTGTTTACGTCGATGATTTGCTAGTTATTGGTTCCACTCATTCTCTTGTTTCCGAGCTGTTGCATGCACTTCGTACAGAATTTCCAATTGCTGACCACGGTAAGCTGCACTATTTCTTGGGTCTCAAAGCCACTTACACCCAAGAGGGTCTGCTGTTAACATAGAAGAAATATGTTGAAGATATACTCCAGTGCACCAATATGGCTTCAGCTAAACCCGTTAAGACCCCGATGGCTACCAAGGAGAAATTAAGCCTTCATGATGGACATCCCTTTGAAGATCCTTCTCTATATCGAAGCACCGTGAGATCCCTCCAGTACCTTCCTTCACATGACATGACCTTGCTTTTGCTGTTAGCAAGGTGTCTCAGTACATGCATGCTCCTCGGGTTCCCCATTGGAAGGCAGTAAAAAGGATCATTAGATATCTTAAGCAAACAATCAATCTTGGTCTTTTATTCTCCAAATCATCTTCAATGAACCTCAACGCATTCTCTGATGCGGATTGGGCAGGATGCCCGGACGATCAAAGGTCTGCAAGTGCTTATCTCATTTATTTAGGTTCCAACTTAATATCTTAGTCCTCAAAGAAGCAGCATACAATAGCAAGATCCTCAATCGAAGCTGAGTTCAAAGCCATTGCAAACGCTACAACCGTAATCATTTGGATACAGCATTTATGCAAAGATCTTGGTATCACACTCAACTCTGCTCTGAAACTCCACTGTGATAACCTTGGTGCTATGTACCTCTCGTCGAATCCCGTCTTTCATGCACGAACCAAACACGTGTAAATTGATTTCCACTTTGTAAGAAATTGTGTTCTCAACAAATCTCTAGCTGTTACTTTCATCTCTAGACAGGATTAATTAGTTGATGTCCTCAGTAAGCCTTTATTAGCATCAAGGTTTTAACTTATCGTGTTCAAGTCTTTGCCTCCGTCTACTGCAGCTTGACTTGAAGGGGCCTGTCAGAATAACATGCAATACTCATGCATGCAACGCTACTCATAGTGGTGCTACGTCCTCATCCACAGCTGCTGTAGATTCTCCTCATAACGATATCGTGCATGCACACTCACACTCACCAGCACCTTCTAGAGCAGTCTCCACAAATCACCCTCTGTAACTTACGTACTATATATTGCCATCTGTACAATTCTGTTACAAAAGAATATTCTATCATACTTGTATATAAAGGAGGTATAACCTCTGTGTAAAGATAAAGGGAAATTACAATACAAAGAATACTTTTAGCACGACCCAACCTGCTCATTAGAGTTTAGTATAGATTGATTGTATGGTAGTCGCACTGTATGTTTGATTTTCATCTTAACAAAATCCGCTATAACTTTATAGAAGTACGCACGTTGCTGAACAACGTAAATCTTGCATTATGTGTGATTAATTCCACTTTTCATTTTATATTTTCTCTTATGGTTCCTAACAATTTTGTCAAGATAAAGCTTGTTGGAGGTGTATATATAAGCTGTGAAAAGCAATTACGTCGTAGTGAAATTTCTTATTTATTTTCAGAAAACATCTCATTTCATCTCATCTCATCATTACAACTTTCTCAGCTTCCAATACAAAATAAAATAAACAATTCAACTTTTTCAAATTTCAAAACAAAAATAATATTAAAAAATACATTCTAACAATATTTTATTCAACTCTTTAAGTTTAATTTCAATTAATCTCATCTTATATCTGAAAACAAACGAGCCTAAAAATATCTTCTATTGTAGAAATTATTGTGTAGTATATACAAGACGTATCAATCTCTATAAAACTTATAGAAAACTATAGCTATGCATACATACAAGATACGTCTACAATAAACAGGTGAAAAAAAAAATTATATATCTTGTAACAATAGTCATGCAGGAGAATTACAGTACTCATCACGCTCACCTATGAAACCATATATAGAAAAAATATATCTCAGTACTTGTCAATCAAAATCAAGCAAATTAATTTTCAAATGAAAAATACAGAAAATAAATTGCAATAATAAAATAGATACGAGTTGAATTAATATTCTTGCATAACAAGGTGTAGAAATGGTCCTAATTAATTAATTAATAACTCGATTTTGATTTTTGAAATGTTCAACAAGTTCACATCATTTATCAATACTGGGGTTTTCATAATTACTACTAATTTCAGGTCGCATGCACCCAATTTGCATATATCAATTATTAATTAATTAGGTGGCATGGGTCATGTATTAAAATTTAAAGGAATGGATTTTTTAATTAATGAGCAAAGGAATTGTGAGGATAATGACTAATAATTATATATATTTAATTGCAACGTCTCTGCCCACAGTTCCACGAATTATAAATGTAAATTAAATAAACCAAAATGGAAATCACGTACGCTACTCTCATTTAGTTAATTCAAAGCAGATTGAACAGAATATATAAGTTCATGTTTGAGTCTTTGGTTTGGTATCGATTCATGTCGTAATCCATTTAAAATTTGATAACCTAGCGCCTAATCGTACTTTGAAATATATAATGTCGTTGAAGACATGGTTTTTATTTTAGAGAAATTCTATTTGCAGTCCCCACTTAAGGACTGCATGTATAGGCCCTTTATTAAATGAGAAAAATCATCATTTCAGGAGGGATAGTTTTGTAATTTTTTAAAAAATTAAAGATAAAATTGCCTATGCTTGTATTGCAGTCTCCAATTGGAGACTGTATCTAGTATTGCTCTTTATTTTAATAAAAATAGTATTATTTTTATTAAGAAGTTTATTTACAAGTATGTAATTTATTCGCATATTTAACGTCCTCAGTCACTACCTTAAAAAAAATTTAAAAAAAAAAAAAAATTCCTCAACCACTGATCTATTACATTTACAACATTGACGGTATGGATTCAATAATGATGGTCCTCATGACCACTTCACACCAAAGTCTCGGAGGTTATCCTTGTGCACGCCCCAAAGTAGCGTTGGTAATTTTTTAATAATATTTATTTTTTTACCGTTACTTTCTTCCACTTGAAGTGTCTGCATTCAAATACCATTTATTGATATATGTTTAAGTGTCAAACGGGTTGTTATTTAGTTGCCGTTGCTTTGGGTTTGAGTATTAAGTTAGCTTATTTAAGTTATAGATGTTGGCTTATTTAAAGTTGTAGACGTTGGCATTAAAGGATTTTTAACGTCTATGAACTATATCTATATATTTATATATTTGATTAGTCCTTCGGTACAACAGGGTGATAACAAAAAACTTTAGGGAAAAAAAAAAAGATAAGAGAAACAAGCTCAGTTAATATATATTTTTAGAGTATTTTTAGATAAAAGAAACGTGTTCTTTTAGTGGAGTTTTGAGCTCAACTACTTGTACATAGTTGATTCGGACTATACGACGATCAGTTAGGTTGTTGTATCTTAGAGGAGTCAAGTCAAGAGGAGTTCTGCTGCACCGGTTAATTAGAGACCGTGTACACCGCAGATGGCTTGAATCTCTTTAAAGAGAGCGATATTTCCGTACCTAAGTCCAAACTGGTTTCGTTTGAATATTAATTTCATTGTAATTTTTATTATATTATTGTGTATTTCACTAATAATTTTAAAGAGATTTTAGATGGAGTCTACAATCGAAAAATGCACAGAAAACATTGGAGATCTCAATAAGCCCTTTCAATTTGTTGAAGGGTTGTGGGCAGATTCCTGTGTCAATAGACATATCTGCTATGATAAAGGTTTGTTTAAAAATTATACTCCCTTTGAAGTAAAAAAAGAAATTATATTTAGTGATTCTAGTAAAACTAAGGTTGTTGGGAGTGTTGAGGTTGAATTGAAATACACTTCTGGGGTGCATATTGATGCTTAAAGATGTGCTTTATACACCATATATGAGGAAGAATTTGATGTCGAATTTTTTACTCAACAAAGTAGGTTTTAAACAAATTATTGAATCCGATAATTTTGTTATAAAGAAAAATGGAGTATTTGTGGGCAACTACTATGTTTGTGATGATATATTTAAATTGAATGTTGAGCATAAAGCATCAAATGTTTCTGTTTACATGTTTTCTTTTTTAGATTTTTGGCATGTATGTTTATGTCATATCAATAGTAGATATGTTGCTATCATGAGTAGTTTAGGATTAATTCCCAAGCTGACAAAGGATTTAAAAAAATATGAAATTTGTAGTTAAACAAAAATTACAAAATGGCCTCAAAGAAGTGTTGAAAAAATACCAAATTGTTAGATTTAATTCACACCAATCTTTGTGAATTTGAAGGAATTTTAACTCGTGGAGGAAATAGATATTTTATCACTTTTATTGATGATTTTTCAAAATATACACATGTTTATTTATTAAAAAAAAAATGATGCTTTTGAAAAATTCAAAGAATTCCTCCATGAAGCTGGAAATCAATTTGGTAGGAAGATTAAAAGATTTAGAAGTGATAGAGGCTGAGAGTATAATTCAAATGAGTTTAATATTTTTGTTTAGTCCTTGGGTATTATTCAAGAAACTACTACACCATACTCACATGTATCTAACGGTGTGGCTGAGAGAAAAAATAGAACGTTGATTGAGTTGACGAATGCTATGCTTATTGATTCAGGCGTTCCTTCAAGTTTTTGGAGTGAAACAATTTTGACTGTTTGTTATGTTTTAAATAGGGTGCCTTACAAAAATTCAAAAACTACACTTTTTGAATTATGGAGAGGGTATAAGCCAAATTTGGGATATTTTAAAGTTTGGAGTTGTTTGGCTTTTGTAAGGCTAACAGATCCTAAAAGATCCAAATTGGGTGTTAGAACTACTACTTGTCTTTCTTGGATATGCAAAAAATAACACAACCTATAGATTTTTTATATTGAAAATAAATTTATTTTTGAATTAAGGAGTAAGAGAGATAGAATTGAAAACAATTTTGGTCCCAACTATTATATTTACAATATCGAGGAAAATCAAAAGAATTTACAAGAAGTTTTCGCATCACCTGATTTTGTATTTTCAAAAGAGGGTATGAATGATGAGATTGATTCACTAATTTATAATAAAACTTAGAAATTAGTTTAATTACCACTGGGGTGCAAATCCATAGGGTATAAATTGGTCCTTAGCAAAAAATTTAGACCAGATTGAACAATTGAAAAATTCAAAACCAGGTTAGTTGCAAAAAATTTTGACCAAAAAATCGACCTTTATTTTTTCGACGTTTTTTCTCCAGTTACAAGAATAACATCTATTAGATTATTGATTGCCATTGCAATAATTTATAATTTAAGAATTCATCAAATGGATGTTAAAACAACTTTTTAAATAGAGACCTAGATGAAGAAATTTATATGGATAAATCCGAAGGCTTTATAGAGCCTGGCCAAGAAAGCAAAGTGTGTAAATTGACAAAATCTCTATACGGCTTAAAACAGACTCCTAAACAATAGCATGAGAAATTTGACTCTTGCATGATTGAAAACGGCAATAAGTCAAATGAAAATGATAAATGTATTTATAATAAATCTTGAAAAAATTCACATGTTATTATTAACATATATGTTTATCATTTATTGATATTTTATTCTAATTTGTATGTTATAGATGAAACAAAAAGCATGCTTTGTAACCATTTTGCTATGAAAGATCTCGGTGAGGCTAATTTTATTTTGGGTATGAAAATTACCAAAACATGTGGCGGTATTTTTCTTGATCAATCGCATTACTTAGAAAAATTATTGAAGAAATATAATTATGTTGGATGCAAGCTTGTTGTTACTTCTTTTAATTCTAGTATTCATTTATTTTCTATTAAAAATGATGATGATGTGATTAATCAAGAGGAATATCTTAGCATGATTGAGAGTTTATGTTGTGCGACTGATTGTACTAGACCTGACATTGGTTATGCGGTAGGAGTACTTAGTAGATTTACTACCAATCCTGAAAGAGACAATTGGTATGCAATGGATCGGATAATGAAATATTTATTTGGTACAAAATATTATAGTTTGTTTTATAAAAGGTATCCTGCTGTACTTGAAAGTTTTAGTGATGCTGATTGGAATACCTTGTCAGGTGATTCTCTTTCAACTACTGGTTATATTTTCAGCTTGAATGGTGGTGCTGTATGTTGGAAGTCTAAAAAAAAAATGATTATTGCATTTCAACCATGAAAGCTGAGCTTATAGTACTTTTAGTTTCAGCAAGTGAGGAAGCAAATTGGTTGATTGATTTATTACATGAGATTCCTTTATGGGAAAAATCACTTCCAGCTATTTTAATTCATTATGATAGTACTGCTACTATTGGTAGAGTACAAAACCGTTACTATAATGGTAAATCCAGATCCATAAGAAGAAAACACTGTACAGTGAGATCTTGTTTGACTGATGGTGTTATTAACGTGGATTAGGTTAAGTTTTGTGATAATCTTGCAGATCCACTAACCAAGGCCTTGACAAAAGAAAATGCCTAGAATACATCGAGGGGAATGAGATTAAAACCCATAAATTCATGAACCATGCATGAAGATACTTAACCTGGAGACTAGAGATCCTGAAAATCGGGTTCAATGGGAAAAACAAATCATGTGACGTTTGTAAGAAATGCACTATTTATTTTATTTCTCATTCCTATGATGTGAGTGTATTTATCATGTAATGTTGTGGATGATGAGTTTTTGGAGAAACTCTTAATGAAATTCTGTAGCTCTTTTGAGTAGGGTGTAAGAATTACTGGAGCACACTTGACAGATTTCACGTATGTGAGTTTGAGAGTGCGGCTGCTCTCTATGAAATTTAGGTTTATTCTTAAATATACTCATAAAACCGAGATTAGCACAAAGCCTTAATGTGCTAGCTAATAAAGCTAATGTCAACACCTAGGCTATTGAGTGTGAGTAATAATTATTTATCTTCCTTAAGCAGTCATAGCTCAAGTCTTAGACTGCTACTGATTTTGGAGTAAAAGTTTTTATTTTACTAAGTGAAGGTTCAATGCAGAGGACACCTTCATGATGCATAATAATCTTTCTTTACCTGAAAATATCTCTCTTTATTTATATTTGTTTTATTAAAAAATAGTGGGGAAATGTTGGTAATTTTTTAATAATATTTATTTTTTTACCGTTACTTTCTTCCACTTCAAGTACCTGCATTCAAGTACCATATATTGATATATGTTTAGGAAAATGATTTATACACAATATTTTTTACAATATTTTACACAATTATGTTTTAAATGAGGGGTATTTTTATAAAATATCTTATAAAAGTAATATAATTTTATAAAAATGTCCTCATTTTATAATATTATTGTTTAATGTGTTATACAATATGTTGTGGGTATATCATTAAACATGCTAAGTGTCAACGGGCTTGTTATTTAGTTGCGGTTGCTTTGGGTTTGGGTATTAAGTTAGCTTATTTAAGTTATAGATGTTGGCTTATTTAAAGTTGTAGATGTTGGCATTAAATGGTTGTTAACGTTGGCTCCTTTATTCCTTTTCTCGGTTACGTCTATGGACTATATCTATATATTTGATTAGTCCTTCGGTACAACAGGGTGATAATAAAAAACTTTAGGGAAAAAAAGAGATAAGAGAATCAAGCTTAGCGAGTATATATTTTTTAGAGTATTTTTAGATAAAAGAAAGGTGTCTTTTTGATAGAGTTTTGAGTTCAACCACTTGTACAGAGTTATTTCGGACTACACGATGATCAGTTGGGCTATTGTATTCTAGAGGAGTCAAGTCAAGAGGAATTCTGGTACACCGGTTAATCTGAGACTTTGTATACTGTAGAAGGTTTGAATCTTCTTAAAGAGAGCGATATATATGTGCTTCAGTCCAAATTAATTTCGTTTGAATGTTAATTTCATTGTAATTTTTATTATATTATTGTGTATTTTTATACGGAGGATTATGCACTTTTCGGAAAATGAGGGACACAAATAAAGTTGGAAGAAGGTGAGGAGGAGAATGAGAAAAGGAGATAAAGAAGACGAAGAGACGAAGAGAAGGAGAGGAGGTGAGCGGTGGCCTCTGGAGGAGATGAACAAGGAGAGGAGACCAAGAGAAGGAGAGGAAAAGTGAGCGACAAGAGATAACCTTGCAACACCTCTTTCTATTGGGCCAGTTCACAAGGGTAATTTGGAGGGTAGTATAGGCCACAGTCTTCAATAGTCTTCGACCGGCCTACAACAGATTGGGTCAATGTGAGGAGGACCTCCTATGTGGTTTAAATTCAGAGATGAGTTGAGATAGTTTGTGAATAGTAGAATAAAAGTTGAATTATTTATTATATTTTATGCTGAAGTTTGGAAAAATTGTTTTGAAAAAATTGAATTGTTTATTATATTTTGAGTGAAAATTTGAGAAAGTTATAATGATGAGATGAGATGGATTGAGATGGATTGAGATGAGTTACGAATACAAACGAAGCAGATCTTGCTCTTAAAGAGAAAACACCATTCCAGAATCTTTAATTTGCCTCGGTGGCAATGGACCTCATATATATATATATATATCATATATGTATGGAAGGAAGGCTAGAATGAGCTCATTGTTGAATTTATGGTATCTGATCACCTCATGTCTTCTCACTTTCTAAACAAATAAAGTACTGAAAACAAATAGTTGTTTTTTTTTATTATTATTAATGCATAGAAATCAAGAAGCAATATTACTCAACCAATTAAATTCATTAAAAGCATCAACCATGGCGCGAGACAGATGATCGATCATGATGTAAGAAATCCACTTTGATGGTCAGCTTGTTATCTTTACTTTATTATCATTAATAAAGAATATTATCATGAGGATTTTAAAAAATTGCGTGTCAAATTATTTATCATAAAAAAACCAAGCCACTGATGGCTACCTACGTCTGCGACGTTGACTTCAAACTCAAGTTGGCCATATGGCCTAAAATCCTGATCCACTGCAGACCTTGGAAGAACTATTGACTTATATATAAAGGATTGGTTTCCTTTGAAATTGAATCATGAGCCTTGACCGCCCTGCATTTACCCAGCAAAATGCATTTTTACCTGCTTTGAAAATTTATTCTCAATAGCACTCCATCTAAATTAATTATTTGTGTATGATATAGCTACTGATCACAAATAATTACTAGGTGTGAAAATTTCTCGGCCCGGACTGAAAAAATCGATTGAATTGAAAATTATGTTGGTCAATCTCGGTTCATGGTGTCTGAAAATTTTGATTTTTAGTCCGATCTCAGGGTATGGTTTTTTTGAATCACACTGTTTACATATAAATTTCTTAAATATTATATATAATATTATTTTATATAATACTTATATAAGTTAATTTTATAATTTTCATCTAATCTATCACTATTGATCATATAAAATGTGAAATAATATATGCTTTCAATTAACTAATATATTATATGATAATATATGTTATTATATGTAAATACATACTATAACACTATTTACACTTAATTAAAGTAATTAGATAATTTTTTTTAAGATACATAAGTTGCAAGTAAGCATGAATAATCTATAGACAATGAAATTATTTAGTAGTCATTAACTATATATAAAATGTTAGAATTCTAATATAGACCATTATGACTACTAAAGTACTAAGTTAGTAACTATTACCATCATAAATATAATGATTTTTTAATGAGTTAGTTATATAATCTACATTAAAGAACTTACTTAATTTTAATTTTACTAATTTAATTAATTTATTGTATTAATTTATTTGCCAAAACAAGAAAAGAGGGAAAAAAAGGTTCCTAACTCATATGAACTGATTGGACCGATAGTTAACGGTCCAATCCGGCCTGGAAAATGGGTGGACCTAAATTTTTGGTTTGTTACCCTCATGACAAGATCAAACCGATTACACTCCTAGTGAGAATTCATCGCTAATGCAGGCTCTTCAATCTCCGTGACAAAGTAAGCTATAAATGTGTCAAAACCCCAAGTTTTATGGCCCACGACCAAGTTGCCAACCATATCATGACAAGCTTTGATGGGCCCATGACTAATGCCCTGACACAACCACTAACAAGGCTAGATAGCCCCATGGCCCATGCCTCGACACTGCTACTGACATGCCCCGACAGCCCCACAGACAAGGTCTTGACACTGTGGTTGACAAGCCTTGACAGCCCCTCAACACTGTCGCTGATAAGTCTTGATAGCCCCTCGACACTGTCGCTGACATGCATTGACAACACCACAGTAGCCCTACATGCATGCCATGGCCCCTGTGTTAGGGACCCCGGTCTAGTCCCTAAACACTTGGTTCACCAATCCAATGGTAGCCTTGAAATGACCGAGTCTAGGTTCTTCTCTTGCTTGGTCCACGTCCAAAGATGGTCAAGGAGACCAATATGCCAATGTGGGGTTAAGTGTTTCGGCTAGTAAGAAAGTGGAATGTTGGGAACGGATGATGGAAGTGTATGGTTAGAATGGTGGTAAGGATGCACGGCAATGGTGTGGATTTAGGGTTTCCCAAAATGGATAGTGAGGTGGGCGGCTAGGGTTTGCTAGAAGTGGATATGAGGGTGGCGGCTAGGGTTGGCCCAATATGGTAAGTAGGGGTGGCGGCTAGGGTTTGTCCAAAATAGGAATAAGGTTGGAATTAGGAAAGTTTCCTAATTGTTTGGGATGTAAATGGAATGTAGTATGGTGGCTAGGCAAGTCCCAATAAGGCAAGAGATGGCCGAATGGGAATTGACTTACCAAAACTTGATATTCGGCTAAGGCAACCAAAGTGATTAAATCAACTTATGGAAAGTTGACTAACACCTTTGTTGGTCGAAAATTAGGGTTGAAGGGATTGAATAGCCGAAAATGGATGGGGATGGAAATAGGCAAGTTTCCTAATTGTTTGAGCAAGAAATGGAAAGTGTGGTGGATGGATTAGGCAACTCCTAATATGGCAATGGATAGCCGAATGGGATTTGTCTTACCAAGTTAATATTCGGCTAGGGCAACACAAGAGTTACTTCAACTTATGGAAAGTTGAATAACACCTTAGTTGGCCGAAAATGACAATCAAATGGATTGAATAGCCGAATATAATGAAGAACACCAAGAACACTTCGAAGATACTCAAGAACACAAGTAAGAACTCTTATGTCTTGAATAAAATAAAAGAAAGAACAATAAGATAATCCAAACTTGATTCACGGGTTGCACAAGTATTGAATAACCTCATATATTGATAAACCTACTTGGATTCATGAATTGCACCAAGTGGTATGAACAAGAAATTCGGACTACACTTATTCAAAGAATTGCAAAGTGTAATCCTCTTCTTGGGATCAACGAATGTCACCCAACAAGCCCAAGTGCTAAGGCACCGAAATAGACCTCTCAAACAATAATGCTCTCTCTAAGAGTTTTGCCCAAAAGATGTGAATGAAATGACTAAGGGTCCTATTTATAGAGAATACAACTTGGAAACCCCCAATAGGTCCCTTGGAAAATAAATAATTAAATAAAAATTAACTAATTAAAAATAACATATTGGCATGGGTCAAGTTGACCCATGGCATTCATGAGCCCATGGATGGGCTAGGTTGGCTGCTGGGATGTGTCTGGCAGGGCCCTGGGCTGGTCTGGGCATGGGCAGGCTGGCATGGCCCAAGCAGGCTGCCTGGGCGCTGGGCGCTGGGCCTGCTGAGGCGTGCGCGCGGGGCTATTGCGCGCTGCGCGCTGGCGAGGCGTGTGCGAGCGGGGCGCGCTGGGCGTGCGCGCTGGGCGTGCTGCGTGCTGCGCGCGCGCGCGCCATGCGTGCTCTGCGCGCTGGGCTGTGCGCTGGGCGTGCAGGCTGCATGCTAAATGGGCTGGTTTGGTCAACAGCCCCCTTGGGCACCCTGGGCATGTCAAGGCAGGCCCCATGGCATGCCCCTAAGGCTGTTTTGGGGTTCTCTAGCCTTGTCCCCACATGGCTAGGGCCTTGGCCATGGGCCACTAAACATGGGTTTCTATCACCCTGCCAT
This sequence comes from Juglans regia, assembly GCF_001411555.2. Lineage (NCBI taxonomy): Eukaryota > Viridiplantae > Streptophyta > Magnoliopsida > Fagales > Juglandaceae > Juglans > Juglans regia. The sequence continues at coordinate 6,077,564 of NC_049906.1, read as the reverse complement.
GACATGCCCAGGACAGCCCCATAGGCATGCCATGGCCCCTGCCATGACATGCCCCGGATAGGCCCACAAGCATGCCATGGCCCCTGCCACGGCACACCCAGTGAGGGTAGTGGCCAGGCCAACAATGCGCGCAGTACGCCTAGCACAAGCAGCAACCCAATGTGCATTAATCTAGTGTGCAGTAGCCCATCGTGCATGCCCAGCGCACAACGCAGGAGCAACGCCCTGACCCCTTGTCTGGGCCATGCCAACAAGTAGCCCAGTGCCCAGACCATGCCAGTAGATAACCCCAGCACCTGGGCCATGCCAGCAAGCAGTCCCAGCGCCCAGGCCAAGCTAGCTAGGCCAGCACCTAGGCCATGCCAGCCATGTCAGCCATGCTCATGGCCCATGGCATGGGCCAGCCTAGGTCACCAAGGGCCAACATATGACACGGGCCATCATGGGGCTCGCCATAGACCTATTTTACAAGGGGACCTCTTAAGATTTTTTTCACCTCTATTATTGCTTTAAATAGGATCCTTAGACATTTCTTTTACATCTTTTGACATTTTGGAAAATTCCTTTATGGATGGCTTGTGTGTTCTTGAGAACACTTTCAATGCTTTCACACTTGGGCTACCTGGGTGCAATTCATGAATCCCAAGGAGATGAACATCACCTTGCAATTCATGAATAGATGTTGATTCATTTTATCAATTTCTTGTTTATTTTCCATTCAATCTTCATATCATCCATTTACCAATCTTTTGCATATTTTCCATTCTCTGTTCAAAAATCTAAAAATACATTGTTGTTCTTTTATTTCCTAGTTTGTTCATATCTTTTCTTATATTTTCTCGCATATCAAACATATCCTTAGCCTCCATCCTTCAAATTCCATATTTTCCATAATCTCCACTTTCCAAAGTTAGCCTTCCTTCATCCAACTAAGGCCTAACCGAAATTCTCATTGCCTCCATCATTCCATACACATCTTTTGCCTTAGTTGGAAACCCAGCCTTCAATAAGGGTTGGAAACCCTGGCCTTCAATAAGGATTTCCTAAACTTTAGGAATTCTATCCGTATCATCCCTTCATCCAACTAAACCCTAGCCAAAACCCCAGAGTCCCACAATGTAATTCCTACATTTTAGGAATTCTCATCCCATCATCTAAATCCAACCCTAAAGTCACTCCATCTCTTGAATTACTTAATCCCTCAAATTACTCAGTCCCTAAAATCACTCAAGTCAATCAAAGACCTTCATCCTCTTACCATATCCAAATCCTATTTTTCCCATCTTACCCTAGCCAATTCCTAAATTGAAGGAACAACCCTAAACTAATTCAAACACCACCAAATCCTCCTCCCAAACCCTAGCATATCATCCTATACTCCAACCCTAGCCACCTCTTCCCATATTCGTAATTTCCTTAGCCACCACTCAAAACCCTAGCCTCACTTCACCATACTAACCCTAAGCATCATCCAAGTGACACCAACATCAAGGGTAACCTTCAAGCTGTTCCACATTGTATCAAACACACCAAATCATCGCTTAAATAACATGAACTCATCATCATCATCAATTCCATCACTAAACACCAAATCTTCATCAACCTAGGGATCCTCTATTGCCACTACGTTTAAGGTCAAGCAAGTTGTCAAAGCACATTCCGTCATCACAAGAACAAGGCGAGCTCGTGGACTCCTTATGTTTAGGGACTAGACCGAGGTTCCTAACATTAATTGGTGCTTTCATTGAGAGGTTTCATTTAAAGAGCCTTCTTTCTTGTTGTTCTAGAGAGGTGCTCACTTCTCTTTGAGGTAAACAATGTGTTTACTCAATCTTGTGATTGGGTTGGAGAATTCCTCTTAGATTCCACTTTATTATTAATATTGTGTTGTGAACCGAAGTTTGGGGGTTGAGGTAGAGGATGGAGTAGTGTGACTTGTATGAATCGACCACCCAGGAAGGTGGGGGATCCGAGATTGGACATTGAACTTGTGCAAAAGGGGTCGACCATCCTAGAAAGTGGGGGACCCAAGGTTGGACTTTTGAGGCCTTGAGCAAGCGTCCATGAGAGCCAAGTTGCTGTCCAAAATTGTTTTGTGCTTAATTTTCAATTTGCAAGCCAAGTTGCAAGTTGTTTTGAGCCAAGAATTTAAAGCACAATGCATGAGGGCATTCTAGAAGCCAAGGGGCAAATTGGTTCCAATCGGAAACACATAGAGGTCTTGGAAGGGCACACACATCACCAACGTCCTTGACGAGGTGACCACTACTATGGCAGAGTTAAGGATGGCCTTGAATGAACTTGCCAAGATAATGAGGAGAATAGAAGATCGACGGAGGCCATGAGAAGAGAGATAAATGCAAGCCTTGAGAGGCTTGAGAGAATGATTGTTGAGGGAAATGGCCTTGGGCCACATCCCAATCTGAATGGGCAAAGGCATGAGGTCTTCGTTGATGGGGCCGAGACAAATGTTACAGGATCCATGCATGAATCACCAAAAATCGAGTATAGAAGAGGAGAAAGAGTCGAAAATGAACATGTGGTGGTGGAAAGGTGGATATGTAATAATGAGAACCGCACTAGAAGCCATAGTTTGAGAGAAGGGCCTCAAGATGTAGGGCTTGAGCTTCAATAACATGATGAAGAACATGGGGCCGAATTTGAGCTTGGGCATGAGAGGCCTTATGGCCATGGTGACTATTTTGATAGAAGGCACCATGATCATGAGAGGGATAGAGGCCATTGGGGAAGGAGATATGAGGATAACCACTATGACAAAAGAAGAGGAAACCAGACTTATGACTGAGGACCTAAAGGCAAAATGTGGACTTTCCCAAGTTTAATGGGGTGATCCATATGAATGGATAGATAAGGTTGATCACTACTTTCATGCGTATGAGGTGCCTAGACAAGAGAGGGTGTCGACGTCATGTTTTTATTTGGAGGGAAAAGCAAGTAAGTGGTGGAGGTGGATCCGAGACCAATATGAGAAAGAGAGAAGACAATTGGGGTGGACGACTTTTGAAAAAGAGTTCCTTATGCAATTTGGCTCATCCCCTATTATTAATCACCATGGCCAACTTGCTAAGTTGAGGCAAGAATGAAAGGTGCACAATTACATTGAGAATTTTTGGCAACTTCAAACTATGGTTAGAGGTTGGTTCGAAGAGGCACTTATGGGCACCTTTATTGATGGCTTGAAGCCCTTGTTAGCCAAGTAGATCAAGTTGAAGTAACCTACAAGGTTTCAAGAGGTCATGAGGATGGCAGAGATCCTAGAAGAAAGCACTAATATGGAGAAATGTCAATCTAAGGAGATGGAGAGCAAGCTTACTACACCTTTGCAAATCAATGTTCCTTGGAAAGGCAAGGAGGAAATGGGGAGCATTTCTAAGGCCTAGCCATTTGAAGTGAAGAAGCTCACAAGAGAAGAGTCCAAAAAAGAATGAAGAAGAGCCTTTGTTTCAACTATGGTGAGAAATGGGGCATAGGGCACAAATGTAGATCGGGACAAATGTACATGTTGATTGATGAGAGAAGTAAAGAAGATGATGATGGTTGCTTTGTTCAATCATCTAGCCAAGAGTCTGATAAAGAATAGGCCAAATCTAATGAAAAAGAAGAGGAGGCCGAGTTGTCCCTTAATGCTATGACCAAGATCCAAAAGCATACCTACATGAGGGTGATGACATGGATATGGAGGTTTGAAGTCACATTGTTGGTAGATAGTGGCTCTACACATAACTTTATCAACTCCAACATTGTCACCAATGTTGGGTTGAAATCTATTGCTATAGAGCCATTTGAGGTGAATGTGGCAAATGAGGACAAGTTAAAATGTGAAGGGCTAGTAAAGGAAGTGAAGATGAACGTACAAGGGGTGAGAATAGTGGCGGACCTACATGTGCTTCCTTTAGTAGAGTTTGATATGGTTTTAGGCAATCTATGGCTCAAGGGCCTGGAAGGGTAGTGCTTGACTAAAAGAAGATGACCATGCAGTTCAAGCTCGGGTCCAAGAAGAACATTTGGGCAACTTTGGCATCCAAGGAAGCCAAGTCGTGTGTGAGGCCACAATATTAGAGAAGTTGGAAAAAGGTGGGGATCATTGTTTTGCCATGTAAATGGCCAAGGAAGAGTATGAGGAGATGGCATGGAGATTTTGAAATTTGATCATTGAGAGAATTGATGTACTTGAAGGGAGAGAGAATATCAAAACCCAAAGTTTTATGGCCCACAACCAAGTTGTCAACCATGCCATGACAAGCCTTGATGGGCCCATGGCTGATGCCCGAAGACTGCCATTGACAAGGCTGGATAGCCCCATGGCCCATGCCTTGACACTGCTGCTGACATGCCCCGACAGCCCCACGGACAAGGCTTTGAAACTGTTGCTGACAAGCCTTGACAGCCCCTCGACACTGTTGCTGACATGCCTTGACAACACCACAACATCTCCACAAGCATGCTATGGCCCCTGCCATGACATGCCTAGGACAGCCCCACAGGCATGCCATGGCCCTTGCCATAGCACACCCAGGATAAGCCCATAGGCATGTCATGGCCCCTGCCATGACACGTCCATGACAGCCCCGCAGGCATGCCATGGCACGCCCAAGACTCCCAGTGAGAGTAGTGACCAGGCCAGCAATGCGCGTAAGAACCTAGAGTGCATGCCCAACGCGCAACCCAGGAGCAGCGCCCAAGCCCCTTGCCTGGGCCATGCCAGTAGGTAGCCCTAGTGCCCAGGCCATGACAGCAGGTAGCCCTAGCTCCAAGGCCATGCCTTGGCCATGCCAGCCACACGCTAGCAGCCATACCAGTCATGTCAGCCATACTCATGGGCCAGCCTAGGCCACCAAGGGCCAATATATAACACGGGCCATCATGGGGCCCATCGAAGACCTATTTTACAAGGTGACTTTTTAGGATTTTCCCACCTATCTTATTGCTTTAAATAGGACCCTTAGACATTTCTTTTACGTCTTTTGACATTTTGGCAAATTCCTTTGTGGACAGCTTGTGTGTTCTTGAGAACACTTTCGATGCTTTTGCACTTGGGCTACTTGGTTGCAATTCTTGAATCCCAAAGAGAGGAACATCACCTGGCAATTTGTGAATAGGTGTTGATTCATTTTATTAATTTCTTATTTATTTTCCATTCAATCTTCATATCATCCATTTACCAATCTTTTGCATATTTTCCATTCTCTATTAAAAAATCCAAAAATACGTTGTTGTGCTTATATTTCCTAGTTTGTTCATATCTTTTCTTTCATTTTCTCGCATATCAAACATATCCTAAGCCTCCATCCTTCAAATCCCATATTTCCCATAATCTTCACTTTCCAAAGTTAGCATTCCTTCATCCAACTAAGCCCTAGCCGAATTCTCATTGCCTCCATCATTCCATACATATTTTTTGCCTTAGTTGGAAACCCTAGCTTTCTATAAGGATTTCCTAAACTTTAGGAATCCTAACTCTAGCATTCCTTCATCCAACTAAACCCTAGCCAAAACCCTAGAGTCCCACAAGGTAATTCCTACATTTTAGGAATCCTTATCCCATCATCTAAATGCAATCTCTAAAATCACACAATCTTTTGAATCACTCAATCCCTCAAATCACTTCATCCCTAAAATCACTCATTTCCTAGAATCACTCAAGTCAACCAAAGAACTTCATCCTCTTACTATATCCAAATCCTATATTCTCCATCTTACCCTTGCCAATGCCTAAATTTAAAGAATAACCCTAGACTCATTCAAACACTACCAAAACCTCGTCCCAAACCCTAGCACATCATCTTACACTCCAACCCTAGCCACCTCATCCCAAATTCGTAATTCTCTTAGCCACAACTCAAAACCCTAGCCTCACTTCACCATACAAATCCTAAACATCATCCAAGTGGTGCCAACATCAAGGGCAACCTTCAAGCCGTTCCACATTATATCAAACACACCAAATCATCACTTAGATCACCTGAACTCATCATCATCTTCAATTCCATTACTAAATACCAAACCTTCATCAACCTAGGGACCCTTCATTGCCACATACGTTCAAGGGCAAGCAAGTTGGCAAGACACATTCGGTCATCACAAGAACATGACGAACTCATGGACCCCTAATGTTTAGGGACTAGACTGAGGTCACTAACAAAATGACGGTTAATAATTGTGTGTATGCACTGTTAAGATTTACTACGATGTTACCTTGGTTTGAGATTTTTTCGCTTAATAATACACCATTGTGATTTACTGGCAGTATTGCTAAAAAGGTTGATGTTATTCTTTAAAAAATTGCTTACTTTTTGTTTATAAGAGGAGTATGTGGGGGTGTGTGAGTGAAACACGACCCAAGTCGAGATGAGACTTTATCTTAGTAGAGCTTCTTTTGTTACTTGGGAGCATCTAAGAATTGGGTGACATCCCTTGGATTCGTTGTGCGACAATGGCTTAAACAAGATGATAACGCTCTTGAATTGAAGCAATGGCCTTTCGGTCGGCGGTGTGGCTAGAGGACGCCGTGGTCAAGGATGGGGCATGAAGCTAAGCGTCGCTCGTTACGAAGTCATACATGGAATTGTCACCTGCAATGTGGGGAAGAGAGCCAAGGTGTGTGTATGAACATTCTAAGGAGAGATCGTGGTGCACACATTTAAAATCGAAAAAGGGTTGGTAAGATGGTTTTCGTACATTACTAGTTTTCTCCTTAGTTATAACTTACTGAGATTTCTTCGAAATCTCACCGTGGTAGTATCACTACGATTTCACTCATCAAAACTGTAGGTTTTTATGTAGATGTAAGAATCGAGGTGGATTACTAGCAAGAGGAACCAGTGCATCTCGATGTTTAATATAGAGGTCTATCTCTGTTTTGAGTTAGTGTTGTTATGTAGTACTATGTTGATTGTTTTAAGTTGGGCAATGAACAAGTTATGGTCTATCATATCCTCACTATGGTGGTGATGCGACTTATAGATAATTTGATGAATTAAACTTATTTCTCTTCTACTGCTTTTTTAATCACGACATGTATCTTAAACTTTTCAGTTGTAATTATCTCATATACGAATGGTGGGCGTACGAGCACATAATGTTTAACAGAATGAAAAACATGTAACATGTATTGTGTGCGTCCTAATGTCGTAGCCTTTTGTCAAATCTCAAACGAAAGTTGGGACACAAAAATCATTAAAAATATATGAATAAAAAAGATATCAAAATTGTGTATATATACATATATAACAATTTATACAAATCTCAATGTTCCGTGTAAACTTTGAAGAAAAATAAAATCTATTAAAAACTCAATTTTTTATAATTAATTTTAAACCGAGAGTTTGCACGCAACTTAACATCACTCGTATATAAAAGCAGATGATCGACGGCAAATCCTAAGCATAACGTTGGTGCATAGGCAGGCAGGCAGTGACGATTATTGATGTTATCGAATTGACCTTGTTAGCAACGACCCTCAGTAGTCGGTGGGTTTCGCGGCAGCCACGACCGTACATCACAGACAACCTCAGGACGGTTCTGTATCCTCTACATAAGCTCTCTAAAACAAAAAGTACTACGTCGAAGGTCCCACGTGGGGCCTCGCCCCTCTTCCCGAGTCAAACATACATACCAACCGTAGGTCCGTAATCTCCCTGTTTCTCATGGAAAGCCAAGAAGAAGCGGGTGAAATTGATATGCTATATACTGTAAAGCTCTCTCTTGCTTTTAGCAATTATGATTTCCCCCGCCAGCTTTCCCACTTGATCTCTCCAAACCCGCATCTTAACTTCCACCCTTTTCTACTTTTCCTTTGCTCTTTTGCTTCCTTCAGCGACATTCGAATCATTAGATCAATAGGTAAATGAATTCAGACGGTGCTGCCATGGTAGACTTTTGATCCTACTCTGCACTCACTACTCTCGTTCGCTACCTTCGACCCGGATGAGTGATGACCGTCCTCAAGCAGCAGAACCACAGCGGGAGGATTTCCGGACTCTTGAGATTCATTCATGGCGTCGCTTGGATAGTCGAGCTGCTTGTTCTGATGCAATTGTCACCGCTCGCCGCCGCACAGAACTTACCGCCACCGCAAGGTACCGTACCTGGGCCGCAGGACCCACTCGCCGGTCTTAAGTTCGACAAGCGCATGGCACTCATCATGGTGATCCTCGTCGCGGTCTTCTTTGTCCTCGGCTTTCTCTCCGTCTACGTGCGCCAGTGCACAGACTACCGCATCCGCGGCCGCCTCGACCACTCCATCCCCGTCGGTGGAAACGACCGGCGCTCTCGCATGGCGCGTGGCGTCGACTCGAGCACTATCAACACCTTCCCGACCTTTGTGTACTCCACAGTCAAGGGGCTCAAGATCGGTAAGGGCTCGCTGGAGTGTGCCGTGTGCTTGAACGAGTTCGAAGACGACGAGACGCTGCGTTTGCTCCCCAAGTGCAGCCACGTCTTCCACACCGATTGCATCGACGCCTGGTTGGCTTCTCATTCTACTTGCCCCGTTTGTCGGGCCAATCTGATCCTAAAACCCGGCGAAATCCCATCTGTTATGCATATTCCCGATCTCGACAACGATCCGGTCGAACCCGATCGGCTACCCGATACCGACGAGACTCAATCTCGTGTCGCTGATAATCACATCATAGAGTCAGATGCTCCGAACGTGAATTTAGTAAATCATGCTCAGGGGACCAATCAGAACCGTCCACCCCGTTCTCGGTCATCGGGGTTCCGAATTACCGGGATATTCCCGCGGTCACACTCGACGGGTCACTCGCTGGTTCAACCGGGCGAGAACTGCGAGAGGTTCACGCTGAGGTTACCGGAGGACGTAAGGAGTCGGCTGATAAACTCGACCTTGAACCGGACGAGCAGCAGCACGGCATTTCCTCGGGTGAGGAGTTCGAGGAGGGGTTACCGGAGTGCCAGTGTGGGGACTGGGGGTGGAAGGAACTATATGTTTCAAGAACGGGTAAACCGATCGGGCCGGTGGCGATTTCCGCTGACTAGAAGTTTTCTTTCCCGGACCGGTTCAGCACGTTCTCAAAAGGCAGCAATGGACGACGTCGGAGAAAGTTCGTCGGAACGTCTCCGTCCTGACAGTCAAGTTTAGGAGATTGATAACTTGATGGATTGAGTTTTCCGGCGTTTGACCAATTCAGATTACGTGTACATTGTGTTTTCCTCTTAATTTCCGTCCCTTTCATTATATATGCTTAATTCACATAGATATTGAAACCCACTTTTACGACCCACTGAATATGGTAATGTGAGTGTAAAATACATTATATTTCACTATTAAATTTTGCTTGGGACCCAATTCCAAAATATTTTACTCCTAAAAATTAAACCTAAAAAAAGAATCTACAATGTCGTTAAGCCTAACGGGAAGTTTTGTCTCGTCTCAATGCTCTTTTGGTTATATTATACACCTATCATTTAATGTCAGATATAAGATAATAAGAAGATGATGAAAAAATAAATGATTAATATATATTTTCTATTTACAAAACCTAATGTATTTCATTAAGTGATTGAGACTAGGGCTAGCCAACGGGCTTTGACAATTCAGTCCGTCTGCTTATGGTGTGGGTTGAGTGTAGGGCTGGGCTCCGACTCCGACGGAGTCGGAGTGCTCGTTTCTGACCTCCGACAAGAGTCGGAGCCAAATTGGAGCTCTGACTCCGACTCCGAACTGGAGTCGGAGTCCGACTACGATCGGAGGTCGGAGCTCCTACATAAGATCGGAGCTCGACGTGCGTTCGACGTGGCGCTCTAGCGGAACTCTTCCAGAGAGGTTCGCTCGACTTCCGCTCGACATGTCGCTCGTGCCAATGTTCAATACAACGTGTACTCGACTTGCGCTCGACACCTCGCTCGAGTGCAAGTGTTCAGTAAAAAAAATTTCGGAGTCGAAATCGGAGCTTCTTGGAGCTCCGACTTTGACTCCGACTCCGATTCCGAATAGATATTCGGAGCTACTCTGAATTCCGATGACTCCGATGAAGTTGGAGTCGGAGTTGGAGCGGAAGTTGGACGGAGTCGAAATTTTCGAAATTTTGCACACCCCTAGTTGAGTGCTTGAAGCAAAAATTGAAATGCTGACTGATCGAGTGAGGTGCCCACCCGATCGGGTTTTCAACCGTACGCCCGTATTGTATTTTAAAAACTACAACATATATAAAAGTCAAAGAAAAATGATATTTGTAGTTATAGAATGCACAAACGCTACATATTCTTTTTTAAAAAAAATGAGTAAATATAAGATCCAAATAAAAAAATTAATTTTTTAATAATAGATTCCACTAAGAATATATGACGCTTACACAACCTATAACTATATATAGTATTACTCAGTCAAAACCCTAATTTCTTTTCTCTCTTCTCAATTTCTCCTCCATCCACCCACCTCTCCTCTCTCCATTCTCTTCTATTCGTCTCCATCCGGCGATTGTCGCGATTCTCCATTTCTCCTCTTCTTCTCTTTTTTTTTTTTCTCCTCCTCGCAATCTTTTCTTCTCCATTTATACAAAAATCTTTGTAGATCATGTGTTATATGCACATATTGTGTAGATCGTGCGATTTATGTACGACTCTGTGTAGACTCGTGCATAAATATGAGATCTTGTGCAATTGACAACTTTTTTGATAATATTATTGGTGGATGGGGTGCTAGACAACAATGGGCTAATTTGCTTGCTCGTTTAATTGAACGAGATGGCCAGTCTGAATTAAATGGAGAACGGGGGGCGGACTACCCACCTGCATAGAATGGGTAATAACCCTAATTGAGATACATACAACTACACGAAATCATAAACGAGTAGTGACATTAAGAAATAATGTTCATTCATATATGAACAATCTTTTTTAAAGTCTCCGTCATATGTGATTCCATGTATTTGCCGAGTCTTTTGAACACTTATCGGATAAAATTATCAATTTTCATCCACTTGAGTATTTTAAATAAGTACCGGTTTAACATATTGCACACGAGATCATCTATTTGAAGAAAGAAATTGTCAATGTGGGCTAGAAACAAGCCCAGAATGAGCCCAAGCCCAACAGCCTACTTCTGATGAAATAAGTTTGGAAGTTGGTCCGGTCTCGAGCTAGAATTGTTTTCTATACTGCCATACATGATGCGCTTAGAAATGCATAGAAATTCTAAGTTTCTAACCCATCGGTGTATAGATTTCCCTTTGTTACTCGTCATTTGCAGTTGAAATGTCCTGCAACAACTGAATCACAGTGCCCAATTCAAGTGTATTAGAGTTTATATATGTTAAAGATATAAATAATAATGCTCAGTTCAACTAAAAAAAAAAAAACTTACTTCTCCACGTGCCAGTTATTGATATGTTAAAAATCATGATATTTGAAATTTAAATTTCACAAGAAAACTAACAAAACGAGTATTGTAAGTAAAATAGTAAGTAAAATTGTAAATACATATAACATTATTCTATGTATAATATATACGTAATTAATATATATAAACATTAAACTACTGTATAATTCACATAATATATCTATTGGATAAGCTTCTACATCATAATATATTAATATGTACATATAATTATATAGGATTTATTACCGTAGATATATATAGATATATTAGATTGTTTGATGAAATTGCATTATTGAGTTGCTTTTTTAAGGAGTGTTACAGCTACAAAGAGATTATATAAAAGTAATTTTATAAATTGACCTAATTTCACGTGACCGATTGATCCGTCTATTTGCTTTATAATAAAAATAATTTTACAATCTAATAAATAAAATAAAATCACATTAATTTATAAAATTATTTTTTTTCTCATCATAATATATGTTATTTTCTGCAGAAAATCGAATCCCATAATAACTTGTGGTATCACTTTTTCTTAATTACGTGGAGATCAGATTCTAGCTAGTCCGAGGCGGGCATTTCATAATACAGTATAATAATTAATTGTGCTCTCGTTTATTTTTATAGATGATATGAGTTGAGATTAAAATTAAAAAATAAAATAAAATAATATTAAAATATATTTTTTAATATTATTTTTATTTTAAAATTTTAAAAAATTAAATTATTTATTTTATTTTATATGTAAATTTAAAAAAATTATAATGATGAAATATAAGGTTTTTAAAATTTTGACTTGTTTAGATGTTACGTTGAGTTGAATTGAGTTTAGATGATAAAATATTATTAGAATATTATTTTTTAATATTATTATTATTTTAGAATTTGAAAAAATTGAATTATTTATTATATTTTATATTAAAATTTGAAAAAATTGTAATGATAAATTGAGATGAATTTAAATTTAAAATAATATCTTAATCTTGAAAACAAATGAGGCATAATTTTCAAAAAGGTTTATAATATAAATTAAAAAAATAAAAAATAAAAAAATATTTTAAGCATTAATTATATAGTTATATATATATTAAATATTTTTGTAAATTTGTTCCCACCGTACGTACGTACATGAGTGGCCATTTTAAAGTCCTTGACATTCCTTGCGAATGGGTTTTTTCTGTGTTCTACGTCGACGTAGCGGGCGGAACTTAAAGGTAGTCCATTTCTCTGTTGGTCATCATGTCCTCACAAACGCGCCGAAATGAAGAGGGTCGGTCTGCGACACGTTTTCTAATTTGGATAACCTTTACGCGTTTTCCTTTGCTTTTCAACCTCACTTTCCTTCGACGAAAGGGCCCGGGCTCTCTTGCCTTTCCATGTATGTACGTACATGCATTTTGTTGACCTTTCTCTTCCCCCTTTACAGTATTTAATTACGTATCTTTGATTTTTCAAGTTTTTCCATTTCCATTGAAAAAAGTTCGAGGCCGGACGGGTGCGTCCCAATTTTTACACCAGCTAATGTTTCTTTGCCACGTAGGAGGTGCAGCAAATTCTATTCTATACCTGCATGTATGATAAAAAAAAAATTTCATTTCTCTCCTCTCTCGATGCTCTCCCCTCTCCCTCGTGTATCCCTTCTCTCGTTTCTCCTCTCCCCGTGCCAACTTCCTCTCCCCAGCAGCTATTTCCTCTCCTTTGTCCATTTCTTTATCTCCCCAACACCCCTGCAATAAGATTTAAAAAACATTTTTATAGAAATTATTCTGATGCTTCTTGTTAGCAGAAACTTGTGAAAAATGATTTAAATAACCTTCCCTCACTCTCTCTCTCTCTCTCCCCCTCTCTCACACTCTTTCTCAAAGGTCTTACTTCACCTTTTGTCCAATGAGTTCATTTCAGAAAATTAGACTGTCGATTTGTAGCCTAGGCAAAAAGGGTGGAGCGTTTTAGCTCCCATGATATATGATAGCTGTTGAGAATAACTGTATATCTAAGACTAACTCGAAGTATAGTAGTGGAAATAAACGAAAAAAATTGATGACAATCACACAGAAAGAACACAAAGAATTAAGTGGTTCGACTCAAAATGAGCCTACGTCCACTGGTGGGGTCGGTATCGAAGATTTCACTATCAACAAAGATGGAGTACAGATGAATAATACAAAACTTCACAAGGAAGTTATCTCTTAAACTCACTCTAAACTTCTCTCTCAAGAAAACACTAAAAACTAGACAAAAAGTGATTTCTGAAGTCTATTGAAGAAGTGGGCACCGTTTGGTATTTATAGGAACAGTGAGAATTCACTTCTGTGAACATTGGCTCGAGCGAACACTCGAGCGAGTATCGAGCGAACGTAGGATTTGTACACTTCGCTCAAGCCAACAGTTGAGCGATGTCGAGCGAAGCTCTCTGACTTGGATATCGCTCGAGCTGCATGCCGAGCGAGGGTCGAGCGAAACTCTCTGCCTGAACTCGCTCGAGCTGGTTGTCGAGCGGATATCGAGCGAAGCTCTCTGTCTGAATTCGCTTGAGCTGGATGTCGAGCGAATGTCGAGCGAAGCTCTCTGTCTTCATATTGCTCGAGCTGAATCTCAAGCGATGCTTGAGCGAGGCTCTCTGTCTGATTTCACTCGAGCCGAGTGAACCTCCGCTCGAGCGAACCTACGACACATGCACTGTTCCATCTGAATTCAAGCCACCTCTTAACAAATCTCCACCTTGGCTTGAACTCTGCCAATTTCAACACAAAAAACCTCCGACCACAAAACCAATCCCCACCACCAAATCCCTTACGGGAATAACAAAATGTGAACACCAATCAAGTCCAAACAAAGTTTGAACTTGTATACTGCAACTGGCTTAGTCATCATATCTGCTGGATTCTCTGTAGTAGCAATCTTGAGAATCTGTATAACACCCTCTGTAACAATCTCTCTGAGAAAATGATACCTAACATCAATGTGCTTCGTTCTCTCATGATACATTTGATTTTTGGTCAAATGTATTGCACTCTGACTGTCACAGAATACTGAGATCCCATCTTGCTGTAAACCCAAATCATTGACCAAGCCTTTCAACCAAATGGCCTCCTTAATAGCCTCTGCTGCTGCCATGTACTCTGCCTCGGTAGTTGATAAAGCAACAGTGGATTGCAGTGTTGCTTTCCAACTAATAGCAGACCCACACAGAGTGAAAATATAACATGTCAATGATCTTCTCTTATCTAAGTCTCCAGCATAATCAGAATCAACAAAACCAGTAACTTTGGAACTGAGATTGACTTCTCTATCAAATATTAAGCCAAAGTTCAGGGTTCCCCTCAAATACTTGAGTATCCATTTCACAGCCTGCCAATGAGTCTTACCCGGATTAGCCATATACCTGCTAACTACGCTCACGGCCTGTGAAATGTCTGGACGGGTGCAAACCATTACATACATGATGCTGCCAACTGCACTTGAATAAGGAACACTAGCCATGAACTGTTCATCTTCATCTGTCTGAGGAGATAGACAAGCTGAAAGCTTAAAGTGCTTAGCAAGTGGTGTGCTTATTGGTTTGGAATCAAACATTCTAAATCTCTGAAGCACTTTCTCAATGTACTTTCCTTGGGACAAGTACAACTTTCCAGCTTTCCTATCTTTGAAGATTTCCATCCCCAAAATCTTCTTCGCAGCACCTAAGTCTTTTATTTCAAACTCATTTCTGAGTTGGGTCTTTAACAAACCAATGTCAGATATGCTTCTAGCAGCAATAAACATATCATCAACATATAATAGCAAATAAATGAAAGACTTATGAGATAATTCCTTATGATAAACACAACTATCATAGTTACTTCTCAAATAACCATGATCAATCATAAAGGAATCAAAACGCTTATACCATTGTCTTGGCGACTGCTTCAAACCATATAATGATTTCTTCAATCTGCACACATGATCTTCCTTGTTTTCAACAATGAATCCCTCTGGCTGATGCATATAAATGATCTCTTCAAGCTCACCATGTAGGAACGTTGTTTTAACATCAAGTTGCTGCAGCTCTAAGTCATACAATGCTACTATAGCAAGTAGCAATCTGATCGAACTGTGTTTCACCACTGGAGAGAAGACTTCATTGAAGTCGATGCCTTCTCTCTGACTGAAGCCCTTAGCAACTAAGCGTGCCTTGTATCTTGCATCTGTATCATCCTGGATTCCCTCTTTTCTTTTGAAGACCCATTTGCAGCCAACAGTCTTCACCTTCTTTGGCAACAGAACCAAATCTCATGTTTGGTTTTTGTGAAGAGACTCAATCTCTTCAGTCACAGCTGTGCACCACTGTGTAGATTCTGTGCTCTTGACAGCTTCTGAATAACTGGAAGGCTCCTGACCAACAATATTCTCTGCCGTGGTAAGAGCATACATCACCATATCTGCATGAGCATATCTCTGAGGTGGTCTAATCTGCCTCCTCTGTCTACCAGTCGCTATATTGTAGTCTTGCTCACCTTGTGCGCCGCTACTCGAATCAGAATCATGCTCATCTGCAATAGCATGATCTTGGGCGCCACTGGGCAACCCTTGTGGTGCTTCCACCTGAAACTCCACCTGCTTTCTAACATCCTGTTCTTGTCCTGTAGACACAGTAATCTCCTTTATCGGACTAAGCATGGATTTTTCATCAAAAGTGACATCCCTACTAATCACAAACTTGGGTGATTTAGGATCAGTACACCACAACCTGAATCCCTTCACCCCACTGGCATACCCAATGAATATGCCCTTCTTTGCCCTTGGTTTAAATTTTCCATCATTAACATGGAAATATGCAGGACAACCAAAAATTTTCAAATTTGAATAATCAGCAGGAGTATCAGACCATATCTCATTCGGAGTCTTCAAACCAATCGCTGTGGCTGGAGAACGATTGACCAAGAAGGAGGCTGTGTTGATTGCTTCAGCCCAAAAATCCTTAGCCAAGCCTGCATTTGAAAGCATACTGCGGGCTCTCTCCAAGAGAGTCCTGTTCATCCGTTCAGCTACCCCATTTTGCTGTGGAGTATGTCTAACTGTACGATGTCTGGCAATACCTTCATTTATGCAGAATTCATCAAACTCACATCCGCAAAACTCCATACCATTGTCAGTGCGAAGTCGCTTGATTTTCTTGCCCGTCTGATTTTCAATCAAAGCTTTCCACTGTTTGAAGTTAACAAATACATCACTTTTCTGCTTCAGAAAGTAAACCCAAACATTCCGTGAGAAATCATCAATGAATGTAAGCAAATACTGAGCTCCACCTTTTGACGGGACGGAAGATGGGCCCCAAAGATCAGAATGAATATAGTCCACTGAACTTTTGGTTCTGTGAACCCCTGTAGAGAACTAAACCCTGCACTGTTTTCCAAACACACAGTGTTCACAGAAATCCAGTTTCCCTATCTTCTGATTACATAGCAAACCTTGCTTACTCAAAATTAACATCCCCTTCTCACTCATATGACCCAAACGCATATGCCACAAATGGGTGACATCTAAATCTGGATCATCTGAAACAGACACTGCAGCTGCACCTGTCATTGTAGAGCCCTGAAGGAAATAAAGACCATTTGTCATATCTCCTTTCATCACAACCATAGAGCCCTTACTGACTCTGATAGCTCCACCTTCACCAGTGTACTTGTAGTCCAGAGAGTCAAGAGTACCCAAAGAAATAAGATTCTTTTTCAACTCTGAAATGTGTCGAACATTAGACAATGTCCTGACAATTCCATCAAACATCTTAATTCTGACCGAACCAATTCCAGCAATTCTGCAAGCCATATCATTCCCTAACAGAACGGAGCCTCCGTTGACTGATTTATAGTTAGTGAACCAGTCCCTCTTGGGACACATATGGAAAGTGCAAGCTGAGTCCATGACCCACTTGTCACTAAAGCGACTACTGGAGTCGCTAATGGCTAGAACAAGATCTGAGTCGTCAGACCTATCATCAGCAACACTAACGGCATTAGAGGATCTAGTGCTGTCCTCTTTGTTTTTCAATTTTGGACACTCATTCTTGTAGTAACCAAACTTATGGCAGTAATGACACTTGACGTTTTGCTTACTAAATGTTGTTTGTGAACTGCCCCTGGATTTCCCCTTATTCTTCAATGAACCCCTGTCATTCGATTTACCCCTGCTTGAGGACCCCTTAACAAACAAGCCACTGGCTTGTTCATTAGTGTTCTTCACACTCAATTTATTCCTCAATTTCTTAGAATTCAAAGCAGATTTTACATCTACCAAGGAAATTGTATTTCTACCATACAACATGGAATTCACAAAGTTCTCAAAAGATTTAGGTAATGAACATAAAATAATTAACGCTTGATCTTCTTCTTCAAGCTTAATATCTATATTCCTCAGATCCATAATGATTTTATTAAATTCATCTAGGTGTTCAGAAATAAGAGTACCTTCTTTCATTTTGAGAGTGTATAACCGTTGTTTCAAATACAAACGGTTGGTGAGAGATCTCTTCATGTAAAGATTCTCAAGTGTCGACCAGAGACCAGTTGCAGTCTCCTCGTCAGCAACCTCTCTTAAAACTCCATCAGATAGTGACAAAAGAATAGTACTGTGTACCTTTTCTTCTTCTTCTTTTGAAGGAGCCGGAGAATCGTCAGATACCGACACTTCTAGTACTTTTGACAAGCTCTGTTGTCGCAGTAAAGCCTTCATCTTTATGCGCCATAAACTGAAACTGTTCTGACCGTCAAATTTCTCCACTTTGAACTTAGCCATAGCCATCCCACCAGATCACCCTGAGCCAAGCTCTGATACCAGTTTGTTGGGAATAACTGTATATCTAAGACTAACTTGAAGTATAGTAGCGGAAATAAACGAAAGAAATTGATGACAATCACACAGAAAGAACACCAAGAATTAAGTGGTTCGACTCAAAATGAGCCTACGTCCACTGGTGGGGTCGGTATCGAATATTTCACTATCAACAAAGATGGAGTACAGATGAATAATACAAAACTTCACAAGGAAGTTATCTCTCAAACTCACTCTAAACTTCTCTCTCAAGAAAACACTAAAAACTAGACAAAAAGTGATTTCTGAAGTCTATTGAAGAAGTGGGCGCCGTTTGGTTTTTATAGGAACAGTGAGAATTCACTTCTGTGAACATTGGCTCGAGCGAACACTCGAGCGAGTATCGAGCGAACGTAGGATTTGTACACTTCGCTCAAGCCAACAGTTGAGCGATGTCGAGCGAAGCTCTCTGACTTGGATATCGCTCGAGCTGCATGCCGAGCGAGGGTCGAGCGAAGCTCTCTGCTTGAACTCGCTTGAGCTGGGTGTCGAGCGGATATCGAGCGAAGCTCTCTGTCAGAATTTGCTCGAGCTGGATGTCGAGCGAATGTTGAGCGAAGCTCTCTGTCTTCATATTGTTCGAGCTGAATCTCGAGCGATGCTTGAGCGAGGCTCTCTGTCTGATTTCGCTCGAGCGAACCTACGACACATGTACTGTTCCATCTGAATTCAAGCCACCTCTTAACAATAGCCATAAAATATTAAAACATGGGCTTGATTCTCTTTTGTTTTATCATGCTGTCTTTGATACAACTTCAATCAAGAAGATAAAGAAGAATGAAGTTGACAAAAGAAATCAAATATGATATTATTCTGCTTGAGGAAATACATCGAGTTACCCTTCTATTTATATACAATTGAGTCTAACTAACTGATAGTAAAAGACTAAAACAGAATTAACTAAACAAAGTGACTAAAGTATTTAGTAAGGACTAAAAAGTAAAATCAACTTGACAGTATTTACAATAGTCCCCCTCAAGATGAATGATAGATGTTGTGAACATTCATCTTGCATAACAAGGAATGAAAAACATTAGAACCGAGAGGCTTCGTTAATAAATCTGCAAGTTGATGAGAAGATGAGACATGTAGTGTTCTGAGCAGACCAACTTGAATTTTCTCTCTAATGAGGTGACAATCTAATTCAATATGTTTTGTTCTCTCATGATAAACAAGATTAGTTGCAATATGAAGTGCAGCTTGGTTGTCACAAATTAAGAAGGAAGGTTTAGAATGAAGCTGATGAAAATCAGTGAGCAATGACTTTAACCAAGTTAATTCACAAACTGCATATGCCATGGATCTATATTCAGCCTCTGCAGAAAACCTGGAGACAGTGGTTTGCTTCTTGGATTTCGAAGAAACTAAAGAATCACTAAGGAAAACACAATAGCCAGAGATAGATCTTCTTGTATCAGGGCAGCTTGCCCAGTCCGAATCCGCAAATGCTTTCAAATGAACTCTAGATGAAGTTGAAAGGAAAATGCCTTGACCTGGTGCCATCTTGACATATCTAACTATTCTAAGTGCTGCTTGCATATGACGAACACGCGGTGACTCTAAAAACTGACTCAAATAATGAACTGAGCAGGTAATATCTGGCCTTGTATGAGTAAGGTACAATAACTTGCCTATAAGCCTTCTATAGGCAGTTGTGTCTTCAAGCAATTTTTCATCAGACTTAGAAAGTCTGCAATGGGAATCCATAGGAAAATTCACTGGCTTAGAAGCCAATAAACCAACATCAGCTATCAATTCTAGTGCATATTTTCTCTGGCATATAGAAATGCCCTTCTTGGATCGAGCTATTTCCATTCCTAGGAAATACTTGACAGGACCTAAATCCTTTAGCTTGAAAAATGTACTCAAAGACTGCTTGATATTCTGAACAACAGAGAGATCACTATTGGCCAGTAGGATATCATCCACATACACCAAAAGAGCCACAAAATAATCATCTGTTTTCTTTGTAAACAATGAATAGTCAGATTTAGACTGAACAAACCCCAACTCAACCAAGGCTGCAGTGAACTTTGAGTTCCATTGTCTAGAGGCCTGTTTTAATCCATATAAGGATTTTTGTAGCTTGCAAACTCGAGTGTCCCCCTTTCTAAGATACCCAGGTGGAGGTCTCATGTAAACTCTTTCATCCAAATCACCATAAAGGAAAGCATTATTCACATCCAAATGCACTAGATGCCAACTATGAATTGTTGCCAAGGATAAGAAACACCTTACTGTCACCATTTTTGCAACTGGGGAAAAAGTTTCTCAGTAGTCAAGCCCTTCCCTTTGAGTATAACCCTTGGCAACTAGTCTTGCCTTATATCTCTCAATTGAGCCATCAGCATTAAACTTAGTTTTATATACCCACTTACAACCAATAGAATTTTTATCTTGTGGAGGTTCAATGAGAGTCCAAGTATCATTTGATTATAAAGCAGCTAATTCAATGGACATAGCATCTCTCCAATGAGAATGCTTAACAGCTTGGTGGTAGAAATCAGGATCTTTTTGAGATGAAATGGAGATGCTAAAAGTTTTATGAAAAGGAGACAAATGTTCATATGATAAAAATTTAGAAATGTTGTACTTATTACCTGAAGTCATATCAGATGAGCCAAGAGATGATGTGGTAGAGGTAGAGGCTGCTGAAGAGGCTAAATAGCAATGATAATTTTGCAAATAGTCAGGAACTTTGTGTTGTCTAGTAGACCTTCTAAGAGGAGGAAAATGATTTGTATCTTGTAATGGAGGAATATCTGGAATTTGGTTTGAAGAGGGTGAGGATGCTGGTGAAGATGTAATAGAATCTGAGATATCATTGGGATTATTTGACAAGTCATCTGGAATGTTTGATGATTGTGATATATGGTCTGAAATGGAATTAGGTAATACCAACTCAGATGATACGCAAGTCTGTTGGGAAGAATCTATATTCTGAAAGGGAAAAAGATGCTCATAAAAGACTACATCTCAGAAAACAAAAAAATTATGAGAGTTCAAATCATACAACTTGTATCATTTTGTTCCAAAAGGATAACCAACAAATGCACACTTTCTAGCTCTAGGAGAAAATTTTGATCTGTTATTATAACATAGGCAACCAAACACTTTAAAATGATTATAAGAAGGAGTATCACCATAAAGAATCTGTTGTGGTGATTTATTTTCAAGAATATGGGATGGTATATGATTAATAATGTGAGTTGCTGTTAAAATACATTCTCCCCAAAAATTTAATGGAATATTTGATTGAAATCTTAAAGCTCTTGCCACATTCAAGAGATGTTGATGTTTCCTCTCAACTATTGAATTTTGTTGAGCAGTCTCAACACAAGAAGTTTGGTGTATAATTCCTTTGGAATGAAAAAATTCTCTCATTTGAAATTCTAAACCATTATCCGTTCTTATGCATTTTATTTTTTGTTGAAACTGTGTATAAACCAGATTATAAAATGCTATAACAATATGTTTAACTTCAGATTTAGATTTCATTAAGTAAACCCAAGTTGATCTAGAATGATCATCAACAATTGTCAAGAAAAACTTGAAACCATCATAAGTAGATACTGAAAATGGATCCCATATATCACAATGAATTAAATGGAAAATTGAACTAGGTTTATAAGAGTGAACTGGAAATGATAATCGTTTTTGCTTTGCCAATGGGCAGATTGTACAATGATGTTCATGTACAGATTTATTGAAAGTGAAATTTGGAATTGACTTGGAAAGGAACAATAACCTCGAGGATGAGGGATGACCTAGTTTATTGTGCCACAGGTGATAAGCAGAATTTATACTAGGTGAAAGTATGGAAGTAGAAACTGTACTGTCTGATGATTGTTGCAGAAGATAAAGGCCGGCTGCCCTTCTACCATTCCCAATCATCTTCCATGGGATAAGGCCTTGTATATAGAAAATCTTAGGCAAAAAAATAAAGTAAAATTTCTGATCAGATGTAAGTTTAGTTACTGAAAGAAGATTATATGCAAAATTAGGAACACATAAAACATCTTTCAAAACTAAACCATCTGATAAATTGACAGTACCAAGATGTGTTACTGTAACATTTTCTCCATTTGGCAATTTGACAAATATATTGAGAACTCGAGTGATTGAGGTAAAAAGATTTATAGAATGAACAATATGGTCTGTAGTACCTGTATCTATGATCTAGGTGCTAGAGAATGATGTTAAATTCTCATTTTTCATAGATGGAAAGGTTGAATGACAAACTGTTTTACCTGAGAATGAAGGCAGATTGGATGTTGATAGTACATTAGCTGCCTGATGAGTGTTTTTGGGTGACTCGGTTGGTTGTGGTCGAATTAATGCCAATAGTTGCAGATACTCTTCTTGAGAGAAAGACATGCAATTTTGATCAAAAGGTGTACTCAAGGATTGGACCATTACTTGATTTGCTGATGAAACTTTCCCTTTTTGTTTGTAACTTGGAGGATATCCATGTAATTTGTAGCACTTGTCCACTGTGTGATTGGTCATTCCACAGTGAGTGCACAATAGTTTTTCTTTTCTATATTGCTGCTTTCCAGTATTAACCTTCAAACCTTCAACTCTTTTGTTCATGAAGGCTACATTAGGTTCAAACCTTACTCTTCCCATAGAGCCAACTTCTCTTTGTTTCTCTACTTGAATGATTAAAGAGAAAACTTTAGTAATAGATGGTAAGGGTTCCAATAGTAAAATCTAGGCCCTAACATGAGCAAATTCTTCATTTAGTCCCATAAGAAACATGATTACATGTTGACGTTGTTGATATTCTACAAACAAACGAGCAGCTCCACAAGTACAATTTTTAGATGCATCACATGTACAACAAGACATCTTATTATAGTTCATGAGTTCATCCTATAAGCACTTGAACTTTCGATAATAAACACTCACCGAGGTTTGATCTTGAGACAAAGAAGAAAACTTGTTTTGCAACTAGAAAATTCTTGGTCCATTGCCTTGAGAGAATTGATGTTTCAACTCATCTCACATATCTTTGGCAGTTTTTGCATATACAATGGTTTTCCCAATATCTCTGACCACGGAATTAAGGATCCATGATAACACCATGCTATTACATCTATCCCAATTAGCATATGAAGAATTTGTTTCAACTGGCTGAGTAATTGCACCATTAATGAAACTGATTTTGTTCTTAGCCTTCAAAGCCATTTCCATTGATTGAGACCAACTGTTATAATTGTCTCCTGTGAGTAGATTTGAGACCAAAATCGATCCAGTAGAATCTCCATTTTGGAGATGATATGGACTGAAATCTTCTGTATTTGACGAAACAGAGGAAGAAGAAGGAGCTTCCATTCTTGCAGCGGAATTTCAAATCTTGTAGAGGATTTCGAAGCAAAACCTTAGGTTATTATTCTTTTGATACCATGATACAACTTCAATCAAGAAGATAAAGAAGATTGAAGTTGACAAAAGAAATCAAATCTGATATTATTCTGCTTGAGGAAATACATCGACTTACCCTTTTATTTATATACAATTGAGTCTAATTAACTGATAGTAAAAGACTAAAACAGAATTAACTAAACAAAGTGACTAAAGTATTTAGTAAGGACTAAAAAGTAAAATCAACTTGACAGTATTTACAATAGTCTTCCACTTGTGAATAGAAAAAAAGTGCATGGGCATGGGAGTTAAATTGACAACCCAGATCCAACTTAGAAATTTGCCTAAATGGGTTCGAAATTTATTGATAGAGATGGGTTGTAGCGATGCTTTATGGTTTGATAGATTGAGACAATTTCTTAAAAAGCTCAAGCACTCCAATGGATTAAAATTGGTTGTCCGCTGTAAAAAGAATATCATTAGTCACGAAGAATTGAGAGAAATCTTGTTTCCTCCAGTTTGTGATCTCAAGCCTGAAATTGTAAAACCATCAATGGGCTTTGAAGATCTATTAGATCAGTTGTTGAGGACATGGCAACCAGATATCTTACCAATAGTGTCGCCTTCCAACAACAAGAAAGAGGGGGGAGAGTAGGTGTCAAGGTAGGGGGAAGTTGGGCGAGAAAGAGGGGAAGATGTTGTGACTTTTTTTTTTTCTCATGCATGCAGGTGTAAAATGGAGTTTCCTACACCTCTTACGTGGCAGCGTGTCATTAGTGGGTGTAAAAATGGGATAGGCACCCGACCGGCCTGTAGCTTCTCCCTTTTCCATTGTTTTGTTTTCACGTTCCAATTATGTTATTTAATGTACAAACAACGTATGTGAAAACAACAAAGCAAAGGAAAATCGAGTGAGAAGAATCTTCTTCTTAGTTTGTTCATTATATCCTAACTAGTGTAATTAATTTCCTGATCTTGGAAAGGATTGATTCAATTGGGTTTGTGATCTAGTAGTACTTGTGATGTTTGACAGTCAAATGCTCAACTGCTTGGATAGTATAAACAGATTTCAAATTGACTCTAGCTAGCAGATAAAAAACTATAAACATTTTGCTCTGATTTTTGAAATGGTTTTCTGCTGTTGACTTGATCTGCTTACAAAGAGTAGTTAAATCAAGGAATCTTCATGTCAGTATATGTAGCAGTCACTATTCACTCTCACTTCTTATACCTATAGTTTTTTCACAGAGCGATATTTTTTATAAGATGTGAGAGTATTTTTCATAGGTTCTGGAGTGTGAAGTGGTGAATAGTGACTGATGAGAATAATTTTTTCATATATCAAACCATGCACGTACCTATCATTCATGCTGATATTATTTCTTCAGACTTCGGGTTATTTTGAGAATCTGACTCCCGGCCGATCGAGCAATATTGGATTTACATCTCAAATGAAAAGTTGCCTTTTGTTGAAATTGTCTGTCAATTTCAAAGTTTGACGAGTTTAGTTGTCAAACTATTAAATATTTGTAAATTCATGATGAGCGCGTCGGGATTACGTAAAGAGACTTCGAAACAATTACGTGTGGCAAACAAGCTCATGACCTGAGAAATTCATGCCAAATTTGTCTCCATCAACCATGCACCCACAAGAAAAATGAATTTATAGCTATTTAATTGGAGTAAAAAAACTATTTATGATTAAAATAGATTCATTTTAACTATAAATAATCATTTTATTAGAATTAAATGATCACAAATAAAAAATTTTCTTATAGTGACCGTTCGAATCTAGTCGAAGCTCCGGATTTTGTAGCCTAATGTTGGAATGGGTACGTACCAAGGTAGGACTCTGGTCGAAGCCGTGCCGATCGAGCTTTCTG
This sequence comes from Juglans regia, assembly GCF_001411555.2. Taxonomy (NCBI): domain Eukaryota; kingdom Viridiplantae; phylum Streptophyta; class Magnoliopsida; order Fagales; family Juglandaceae; genus Juglans; species Juglans regia. The sequence goes on along the minus strand of NC_049906.1, from coordinate 6,052,100 downwards.
ATTCGAGACAAGCAAACAAGAACTCTTTTTCTGGGTAATGACGTTTGTGTACGGATAAACATAAGAAATAAATCTTATATTAATTAATATTTATTGTTATTCTTATCAACTTTTCCAAGTACTATTAAAGAAATGTTTGGATAGTGAGTTGATATAAGATGAGTTGAGATAAAAGTTAAAAGTTGAGTAAAATATTATTAGAATAAATATTATTATTGTTTTGTGATTTAGAAAAGTTAAATTGTTTATTATATTTTGTGTGAAAATTTAAAACATTTATAATGATTAGATGAGATGAATTGAGATAAGTTTGAGGGAAAATTGTAATGATTAAACGTTCAATAAATACCGCAATATCACTCAGTACATATGGTATCATCTTTCTTTTAATTGAGTTTTTAGCAAAACAAATTTGAGAGAATCTCTTTGTTTTCGTAGATGAGATAATATGAGATGAGATGAATTGATATTAAAGCTTAAAGTTGAATAAAATATTGTTAGAATATATTTTTTTAATATTATTTTTGTTTTAGGATTTGAAAAAGTTGAATTGTTTATTTTATTTTGTGTGAGAATTTGAAAAAATTGTAATGATTAGATGAGATGAGATGAGTTGAAAATAGTTATGAAAACAAACGAGGCTTAATCCAATCGATTTTTTTTAAAAGGAAATATCTTCTTCATTCAAATTACCGACTCATAACAAATGAATAATACACGAAGGAGCCTCCTCCATGTCTACAATCACATTAGAAATAGAAAGAGAAAGAGCATTTTGAGTTAGAGTGTGTGCAACAATGTTAATATCCCCCTTGACATGGTGTACAGACCAATGGGCAAAGGACTATAATTGGTCCTTGATTTCACTCAAGTAATCTTGCTTTTGACCAAGACTCATCGTCCCTTTAAATTGTTTGGACAATTTGAAGTGAATCCCCTTCTAAAACATTCTTGGTGAGTCCCAGTTGTAGACCAAACTTGACAGCTTCAAAAGTTCCAGCAGCTTCTGCCAATAGAGGATCAGGGAACAAGGACATGTTTTGTCTCATAGTTGCAAAAATCAACCCATTCTCATCCCTTACTACGATACCTACTCCCACTTTACAATTAAACTTGTCCATAGCTGCATTCCAGTTTAGGAAGGGCAGTTTAGCTTTGAACCACCATATTGATAAAACTAGACTGCCTAGGTTTCTAGGAATGTAGTTCCTTCATCATTTGCAAATCCTCACTTGCCTGCTTCACTACCACGTTTGGATGCTTGAACTCATTTTGGAATACCCCTATGTTCCTTCTATACCATATTCTCTTTGAAACCACTGCAATCTTTTCCATGACCTTAATATCTGAATTGCTGCATAGGTCTTCAATCAAATCTAGGAAAAGCCTCTCTGAGTGAGGACTTTTTTGTAGCATTGTAGAACACTAACCTCAAATGTCCTGAGTAGGACAACTCCATAGGGCATGAGTAATTGATTCCACCCCCTTGAGACATATAGGATAGTATGACTTCTCCACCCACTTTCCTCTTATATAGATTCAACATAGTAGACAAACCCTCTTTACATTCTCTCCACAAAAAAGATTTTTTTTCTACAGGAGAAATATTTATCTTCCAAATAGTTGACTTGATCTTGCATTTCCCTATACTACTAGATGGTTGCCCCTTCAATTGATCCACCAACTCAGTGTGCAAATGGTAGGCACTTCTAATTGTGAACTTGCCATTTGCAGAACCTTTCCAAAATAGTCTATCAGGCCTATTGTGATTGCTTCGAGGCATCCTTTTTATGGTATTAGCTTCCTCTTGCACGAAAATATCATCAATTAGAGAAGTTCTCCAATGCTTGGTATCGAGGTCAACAAGATTAATCACTTTAGCATCAGCTTGTAATACTTTGACCGCACTTTTGATCATGTGATTATAAGCATTGGGAAGCCATTTATCCTTCTATATATGAACATCACTACCATTGCCTATTCTCCAAAAGATACATTTTTCCAATTTAGGTCTAGCAGCCAAAATACTTCTCCAAATGTTGGATGGTTGATTTCCTAGTTTAGCCTCCAAAAAATTAACCTTAGGAAAATATTTCCATTTCAACACTTGAGAAGCCAGTGAAAGGGGGTACTACAGTAATCTCCACCCTTGCTTGGCTAGTATGGGCATGTTAAAAATCATTAAATTTCTGAATCCTAGACCTCCAGCAGTCTTAGCTTTGCCCATTGTATTCCAGGAAATCCAGTGTATTCTCCTATCTTGCACTTGTTGACCCCACCAATAATTTTGCATCACTTTGTTAATGCTCCTGAGTAGGCTACAAGGGAGCTTGAAAACTTTCATGCTAAAGGTAGGAAGAGCTTGCCCCACAACTTTAATAAGGATTTCCTTGTCTGTTAGAGAAATAGTTTTGACTTTGTTGTTGCTTAGTCTACTTCTAACTTTTTCTAGAATATTCTTGAATGAATTAACTCGGGACCTACCAACCATAGAAGGTAATTCGAGATATTTCTCAAAGGCACAAAAGATCTAACTCCAGCAATATTGAGGGTCATTTCTTGGACTTGTCTTGGTGTATTTCTACTAAATTGAATAGCTTTTTTCTCCTTGTTCAATTTCTGACCCGAGCCCTTTCATAGAAGTTGAGAAAGTGGATCAATCTACCCCATTAAAAAACATTAGCTTTACAAAGCAACAAACTGTCATCTACAAAGAAAATGTGATGATGCTAAACTTGCCACAAGCAATAGGAACCCCTGTAAGAGATCTTTGCCTTTGAACATGAGTCAATCTTGAGCTTAACACCTCAGCACATAAGATGAAAAGGTTAGGGGATAAAGGGTCCCTCTGCCTAATTCTTCTTGAGGGTTTGAAATCTTGTTGAGGCAATCCATTGAAAATAAGAGAGTAAGAAACAAAATTAATACATTGCATCACTAACCTCACCCAACTCTGAGCAAATCCCATCTTCACCATTATAGCTTCAAGAAACTCCCACTCAATTCAATCATAGGCCTTGCTCATATTGAGTTCAAAGGCCATATGACCCTCATTTGCAAATAACTTACTACTCCTGGAATGCAAGGCCTCAAATGCCACAATAACAATGTTAGAAATTAATCAACCCGGCACAAAAGCAAATTTGGTTTGAGAGATAATACAAGGGAGGATTTTCTTCAAACTGTTTGCACACTGGTGGAAGAACCTTGTGTTTTTGTCTCCTTCTCTCAACCATTTCTGCTTAACCTTTTGTTTCCATGTGATGTCCTCCTCTTTAAGAAACTTCTCAACCTCCATTTGTGAAGTCAATTATGAGAGTCAAGTCACCCTTACTAGACTTCTGAAGATCAGAAATATGTTTCATCTTAGTGTTTATGAGTCTCTTAGACTGCCCAAAATTGATTCTACTCCATTCCTTTAATTTAGTTTTGCATATAATCAGGCTTTCTGCAGTTCTTATAACTTGTTAAAGTACAAACCTGCTCTATGCCAAGTTTCCTCTACCAATTTGAAGCACTCCTCCCTTTCTGCCCACTTAGCTTCATATCTAAAAGGTTTCACACCCTTGACAGCCCACTGTGAACCAGTGGCCATAGTGATCATGAGTGATCTGTGATCAAAGCATTGGGCAACTTCTGGTCTCACTATAATGTTGGGAAACATATCGTGCTATACCGAGTTGCCTAGAGCTCTGTCGAGTCTTTCCTTTGTGAACTGAGGTCCTTCACGATTATTACACCAGGTGAATTTGTCTCCACTATAGCCTAGGTCACTCAAACCACAGTCATTCATTGTAAGTCTATTTGACTATATGGTCTCAAGGCAGCCCCATATTTCTCCTTCTAGTGTAGTTTCTCATTAAAATCCCCCATGCAAATCCATGCCATCCCTCGTGGTGGTTTCAGTGCCCTCAACCAACTGCCTAGCCTTTTACTAGTTATCAGATGACCATAAAAACCAGTAAGCATCCATTTCATACTTTCACCCTAAACATAAACTTTTAGGGAGATATGATAGTGAGAATAGGAAACTAGAGTAACATTCAAATCATCATGCCATAGAAATGCAATTCCTCCCTTGAGTCCTCGACTATCCACCACAAAGCTATGCTCTAGGCCTAAGCCTTTGCTCACTCTTTCAACGTTGCTTCTATTACATTTTGTCTCAATAAGAAAAACTACCTTTGGGAGCTTATCCTTCACCATATGGTGAAGCTCATGAACTGTTTGAGGGTTTTCGAGCTCCCGACAGTTCCAACTTAGGCAATTCATGGTTGTTGGTGATGCTGCCTAACCGCCATCACTAACTCTTGTTGTTATGCGAAGTCACTCTTCATGGCCAGAATCTTCTGCTTCTTGAAAAAGTTCTCTTCCATTACTTTTTGGCTGACCATACCTCCAACCCTTTTGAGAGAACTGTTAGTACTAGACTCGTCATTAGAATCTTTGAGGCTTTTATTGAAGAATTTGTCACGGGGTCTCCTCTTCCACTTAGCTGCTTCACAAATTGGGCCAGATCCTGTAACTAGTGGCCTAAAAATTGATCCAATGATCTAGCTTGACTATCAATAGATGCCACTGAGGAAGAAATATTTCCATCTGCTATACTATCCATCGTAGTCACCCCTATCATCTCCTTAATTGGCTCTCCCAGATTGACCTGCCTATCCTTTTTAGAATCTTCCTTAAAACATGCTGGAACCTTAAATATGGGCCTAATAGAGGAAAGAACTACATCACCCATTTTACTAGGGAACTTTTCAAAACTCTCTTCTTTCCTTCCTAGACTCCCCATCACTTTCTGCCTAGCAGGGGATCTTCCATTTTATTCAAAAACTAATCTCGAGACTCAGAGATCTTCTCTCCCTCCTTTGCTTGTTGACCATGAAATTATGTCTTAGCCTCAGTTCTTTCCTTATTAGGCTCCCCACCACAGTTTTGTTGCTGCTAACTCTACTGTGGTGGTTAATGAGAATCACCACCACACTTTTTGGTGAACTGACTATTATTCTTGACCTGATTCGCATGTAACCATAGACCAAACTGGTTTATCCCTTCAGCTTTGGAATCATTACAATTGGGACCTTTGCATTGCCCCACATGTTTGATGACCGCACACTGAAAGTAGAACGTAAGAAGTCTTTCGTACTTGAAAGGGATTCAAAGCTGCTTTTGATCCATAGTTAAAAGTCTCCCTCTTGATAATGGTTTGGTTATATCGATCTCCATCTTAAGACATAAGAAATTACCCCATCCAAGACCATTCTCCTATATCTCCACTTCTAACGCCTTTCCTACACCAGAGGCTAACTTAGCCCCCATCTCTTCAATCATGCTAGCCAGAGGCATGTTGTACGCTTGGATCCAAAAAGTTTCATGAGAGAATGGGACATCTTTCAATGGAGTTTTACCAACAAATTCTTTTAGACTTACCAACATTCTTTCAAAGGACCAAGACCTACCATTTTGTTCTTTATTTTTGTCTCTGACATATTGGAACTCTAACAGAAACTTGTTATTCCCCACATCCTTAAACTGCATCCATCATTTTGGTCTCTATAATCTTGTCATTGTAGTTCTAAAAGCCTCTTTTTGTTTGCTTTGTTAGGGCTAGCAAACAAAACTTGCCTTAAAACAATTTCTCTAGTGCCCTCTAATCTACCACAACTGCTTGTACCTCCTGTTTTGTGAGGTTGAAACCACCCCTCAATCTTTGTAACTCACCCTACATCCAATCTCTTCAGATCACGTCTAAGAGACAAACCTTTACAAAAGCAAAGATAGTACCACCTCACCCCTCAGAGAAGGAAAGGACCCTCATCAATTATCAAAGCCCCCAATCCGATCGATTTGTCATAACCTTATTTGGCTAATGGTCTTTAATTAATTGTTAGGCTTTAAACATTTGTCGGATTGACTCCGATGATTTTCTTGGACATGTCTTTTGGAAACACCATTACAAACCTTCTTATAAACAAAAGCAGGTCAACAAATTTTCCTAGTTACTTCGTTGCCCATTAATGCTTGGTCTATTTATAAAAGATAACAGGCCATATAAATAAATATTATATATAACGCGTAGGATTTGTACCTATTATGACAATAATATTCCTTCTTAAGTTCTTCTATATTGATCAAGTGGTCTTAATTGGACATTTCTTGAGATGTCAAAGCTCACACCATTTTTATAATATTCCTATTAGCAAATAGCACGAATTGACAAACGTGTTTGACTCAAATAAATATGAATAATATTAATAGATCGTTTTTATATTTAATTTTTTTTTTATTTCTTAATTAAAAAAGTGATTATTAGTGTATTGATATTTTTTAAAATTTTTAAAAAATATTAAAAATTTAAAAATAAAAAATAAAAACATAAAAAATAAAAATTTTGCTAAACGGCATGCCCAGCGATTATTGATCACTGTTGGGTGGCAGCCTGACTCAACAAATATATGGTAAAAGATGGGGGGCAGCCGGCATCTCTCTCTCTCTCTCTCTCTCTCTCTCTCTATATATATATATATATATATATTATATTTATATAAGATGAATATCTCCAACTCGTATTTACAAGTTTTAGTGCATTTGTTTAACGCAATTTACGACGTTTATATATATTGTAACTATTAATAGAGGCAAAACTAAAATTAAAGTATCCAAACTCCAAAGGCTCCATCGTTTTATGTCTTCTTATGATCTTTCCCTTTCCCTCATTTCCCTTTGCCTTCACCACCTCTCCACCTTACAATCTTTCTTTGGCCTGCCATGAGTGGGCTAAAGAAGCTAAGAAATCTCATAGATATTCTCAAAGACAAAGCCTCCTTGATCAAAGCAACTCTCTCCACGGCCGCCTCTGTAAACGTCGCCGTCCTCCTCTCCACCACCCACGACCCTTCCAGCCCTCCGCCGGAGAAGCGCGTCGCCGTTGTTCTCGCCCTCGGCAACGGGTCCCGCCTCACGGCATGCTCCTGCATAGATGCGATCATGGCTCGCCTGCATGGCACGCACAGCGCTCCGGTTGCCATCAAATGCCTTTTCACGATTCATAACATCATCACCAGGGGCTCTTTCATTCTCAACGATCAGCTTTCGTTCTATCCTTCTTCAGGGGGCAGAAACTTTCTCAACCTTTCGACTTTTCGAGACTGTTCCGGGGCCGAAATGTGGGAATTGTCATCGTGGGTGAGATGGTACGCGGGTTTCGTGGAGCAAAACTTGATGGTTTCTAAGGTTTTGGGTTACTACTTTTGTTCATCTTCAGGCACGAATAACGACAAAAATAAAGAAGAGAGATTCTTGACGTTCTTGGACTCGGATCTGTCGAGGGAGTTGGATGTTCTTGTGGATTTTGCAGAAAGAATCTGCGAGGTACCAGATTCGCTATACCTTCAGAGGAACGATTTGGTTTACGAGGTGGTGAGATTGGTGAGCGAAGATTACAGGTTGCTTCAGTTAGAAATCTTCCTCCGAGTTTCGGAACTCGCGAACAGAACGGAAAACCTGAGTGACGGCGAGCTGACTCTGATGCTAAACACCTTGCAAAGGTTTGAGGACTGCAAAGAGAGGTTACTGTTGCTGTTCGCAAATCGAAAAAGGAACGATCGGATGTGGGATTTGGTAAGTGAGACGAAGATGAAGCTGATTACAACGAGAGAGAAGAGAGAAGGATTGAGGCTGGTGACGATGGCAGGCCGAAGGATAGACGAGTCTTTGAACCAGTCAACACGGTTCAGAAAACCATTAATGGCGGCCGAGTCGGAGAACCTATTTTTCTTCGGATCAGGTGGCGGTGCATTGGTGGCCCTGGACAGGGTTCCTCTTGCCGTTTCTACTGTAGGGTAACGAGTGAAAGTACAGGACATCATAAAAGAAAAAGTTCCAACATTCTTTAGGCATTAATATCAATGGGGTTTTTGACATTTTGTTTGCAGCATTTGCCCCATTATTTGTGTTTCTGCCAAAGAAATCGTTCATACGCAGTAATCGGTAGGTCTTGCAGATTATGGTACGGTATCTGATTCTAAATGTATAATTGTCATCATGTACACAGAATTGTTAGTGCGTTAATTTCCAATGAGTAGAATTGAGTGTGGATCCAATGCATGTATAATGATCATCTTTTATTCATGTATGCTTTGATGTTGTTAATCTTTATCAATTTTTCCCTATGCGTTGCGGCCTCCTCGATGTCATGCAATATCTATTCTTGATTAATTTGTTAAATTTGTCTTAAGATAGAGTGCTGTCTTTCATACGGTTTGTCTGTAGAGAATTACGTCAATATACTAGACCATATCAATCACAAAGAAATTTATATATTAGAGAATCTTAAAAGTAATAATTGACTTGTATGAAAATTGTGTTAAGAGAAGTACTAAATATATGGAAATATTTTACAAATCAACGTGATTTGATATGATACATCAAATCTATTTTAGCGTAAAAGAAAATTTATAATTTAACGTATTATATTCTCCCATATTAATTTGAGTTTATTTTTGTGAGAACATAATTTTTTTTAAATGTTAAACTTAAAAATACGAGGGATATAAGAAGAGAGGACGAGAAATCTAACAAAAATGCTTCATTCTCAGGCAATAAAGAGAAGGTAGGGACAATGAACGTTAATTCAGGACCCATCTTCTTCGGCCAAATCAAAGAAGGAATAGTAAAAAAATGATGATTTTGCAATAGTTGAGTGGGAGGAATGAGTGGCTATTGCAATGGGAGCGCCTTAATTGGAGGATGCCATATCCGTTAAAGGTGTTTTTGGCTAGATCGATGTTATTTTGAAATGCAGACTTTCTCTTTAAATTATTGAATTGGTGGGCTCTACGGCCACAGCTCACAGCTTTAGCTGACATACCGTTAGTTATATTATCATTTCTTATATGTTTTATATGTATTTTTAATATTTTATAAAAAATAAAAGAAATTAAAATATTATTAAAAAAATATTTTCTTAATTGTTAAATAAAAAAAAGTTAAAAAATAAAATAAAAAATCACAACAATAGCTTTAAGTAATAAAAATAAATGATAAGAGTAACATTTTTCTTATTGAATTATAGGTTTTAGATTTTTCAAGGAAAGGATAAGATCATTATCATAGGTTTAACCAATCATGTAAGAGTCCAATTTGAGTTCTGAATTTGTGAATTAATTCATGATGTGATATAGAAATTACATTGTATATATCTAAATGATGTCACATCTTTTAAATATATGATCTTTGACTGACATATATAGTGATATATATAGCGATTAACAAATATAAAATAAAGTCAAATGCTACAAATATTTAATATTGAACCACCGAATCAAAACCATGCACTTGTAGAATGAAATTATCCACTTGAAAGAAGGTAGAAGTTTCGACACATGTAAGGAAATAATGAATGATGAGATCAGGTTTTGGCCCGACATCATAAACCATAAGCACGCATTAATAGAATACTTGCTTTGCTACCTACCAATGAGAAATGCTATACAACTTCCTCAATCTCTATTTATTATATTTTTTTAAATTTTTAAATTTTTTAATATTTTTTCTAAATTTTTTTTGAATTTATTTTTTTAAAACTAATTCAATTTTTTTTATTCATTATTCATATATTAAATAATAAAAAAATAATAAAAATTAAAAAAAAATATAATGTGTGAAGATTATGTGAATAGTAAGAGATTGTGAAGATTTTTTAAAAAATAAATATCATTGGACAGGGAATGCCTGGATTTTTTAAAGCTTAAAGTATGAGAAGGAAAAAAAATTGTATCCTGGATGACTTGATATTTATTGGGCATTCAATAATATTAAAAAATTGATATCTATGACCATAAATATTGTTAGACTCATTTTTTGTGCTTTGTTTTTCAAGCTTCTTCTTCTTTTCTTTTTTTTTTTTTTTTTTTTTTTTTTTTTTTTATGAACAAAAGTTTCATTAATCAAAACAAGATTTAGCCAAATAGATTGAGAGATAAAATCTGTAAACCCATCCCACCACATTTGAATGGAATCTACAATATTCTAAGCATGTGCCATGACCTGCCTCATTCCCCAGTCTATTTTAACATGATAGACTTTTACGTCAATAAAAGTAGCCAAGAAGACCCTAATCTCATGAATAATAGCTCTCCATAGTGATTGGTTTGATGCATCGGCTGCCAATTCTTTCACCACCAACGTCATGCAGTCAGATTCCAAGATCAGATTCGTAATGCCCATGTGTGCAATAAGTTGCAACCCTCGCAGAACAGCTAGGAGCTGAACCACCTCTGGTGGTTCGAACTCCCACTCTCCCTTACTTGCTGACATTACAACTTTCCCTTGTGCATCTCTCAATATAGCTCAAATTCCTGTTAAATGGAGATGATGAAATATGGCTCCATCTACATTAAGCTTCATAAAACCCTCAGGTGGTGGGCTCCATCCACAAAAATTCTTCAGTGCAGAAGTTGGCTCTATAAGTGATAATGGACAAAAATCAAATCTGGAAAGATTGCCACCTCCAATTGCATGATTTCCTGCTGTTGTCTCCAACGTGATTAATGCATTACAGCTCTCTTGTAACCGATGTACTGATTTGTAATTCCTCAAATCTTGCCTTTCCATTATATTGTACAGCCATACTTGTATCTATTTATACTGATATCAAATACAAGGAAAATTATCTTTCTTTCTAAAATATATCTTGTTTATGGTATCAGAGATTCCAAAGCTCCAACGAGCAGATCCTCTTTGCTATGGCCACCAATAACATCTCTGTTTCTTCTAATCCTCAAAGCTCTACGCCTCTAATTGCTGTAAATGCTACTGCGCAGCTTCCTCATAAACTGACAGCCACCAATTTTCCTGCTTGGCGGTGTCAGTTCGAATCCTTACTCATTGGTTATGATCTTATGGGGTATCTTGATGGTACTCTTTCATGTCCTTCTCTCAGTGGTGTCTCTCCACTAATGACCAGGCTGCTGTCAAGGCTGCATACTTACATTGGATACGTCAGGACAAGCTTCTGCTCAACGCCATCCTTGCTGGGGTCTCTGAAGGCGTTGTCTCTCATATTGCTAATGCTGAGACGTCCATGGATGCATGGAAGACCCTCACCCGACTCTATACTAGTCGATCCCTTACTCGTGTTATGCAACTCAAGGAGGACCTCACTCTTCTTCAGCGAGGGTCTCGGTCTGTCACAGAATTTCTTCATTCTGTGAAGCACATAGCAGATGAGTTAGCACTCATTGATGCCCCTGTGACAAACGACGATCTAACGCTATACATTCTCAATGGTCTTGGCTTAGAATACTGCGAGATTATTGCTCCAATTCGCACTCGTGACACCTCTCTCACATTTGAAGAACTCCATGACCTGCTCCTTGGTCATGAGCGCTACTTGAAGCGCCTGGAACTTACTTCCAATCCTCCTGTTATTACAGCTAATACCTCTCAACGCAGGTACAACAATCGTTCCTCCCAAAAGAATGACAAGAAGCAATCCTATTCTCGGTCTGGCAATTCAGGTGGCTCCTTTCAGTCCAAGCCCACCGACAACTCCTCTGTTGACTCTGCTCAAAGAGGTCGCCAACAAGGAAAAACGTGTCATTTTTGTGGCTTCAATGGCCACACTGTGACTGAGTGTCGCAAGCTTCGTCGTGTATTAGCACAGGCTAACTGCACTATCATGCCTCAACATGCCACAAACCGTTGGATGCTTGACTCTGGGGCATCTCACAATATCACCTCTGAACTTCAAAACATGACCATGCATTCTGAATATGAAGGACCTGACGAGGTTGTCATTGGGGATGGTACAGGTTTGAATGTCACACACGTTGGTTCCACCAATCTCTCCACCCCTTCCAAAACCTTTGCACTTACAGATCTTCTTTGTGTTCCTTCTATTCATCGCAACCTTATTTCTGTTCATAAATTTACCTCCTCTAACAATTGCTCTGTAGAATTTAAACCCTTCTCTTTCTCTGTGAAGGATCTGAGCACGGGGGTGCATCTACTTCAAGGCAAATGTGAAGATGGCATCTACTACATGCCTCAGTCTGCTCATATCTTGCGCAAACCACCAGTGGCATTTGTTGGAGTCCGCACTTCACTTGATGGTTGGCATTCACGGCTTGGTCACCCTTCCACCAAAATTGTCACCCAAATAATTCGATCATTTGATTTGCCTCTAGAAAAATCCTCCTTTACAAATAAAAGTCTGTGTGTTTCATGTCAATGTAATAAAAGTCACAAGCAACCTTTCTCCATTTCGTCTATGACTAGTTCTCAGCCATTTGAATTAATTTATTCAGATGTCTGGGGTCCATCTTCAATTACATCCATCAATGGTTATCGGTTTTATGTTATTTTCATTGATCATTTTACAAAATTCACTTGGTTCTATCCTCTCAAACAAAAATCTGAAGTTGAAAGTGTCTTTATTAATCTTCACAATTACATCACAAATCAGTTTGCCACTACCATAAAACATCTCTATACTGACAATGGTGGTGAGTACCTCAAACTCCGTCCCTTCCTCGCTAAACATGGCATTACCAGCCTTACAACCCCTCCTCACACGCCTCAACACAATGGTGTTTCTAAACGTCGCCATCGTCATCTCGTCGAAACTGGGCTTACTCTTCTCCATCACTCTAAACTTCCTTTGTCCTACTGGTCTTTCGCATTTGAGGCAGCCTGTTATCTTATTAACCGAATGCCCACTCCTCTCTTACATGGTAAAACTCCTTTTGAAGCTCTCACTCTTCGTTCACCAAATTATCTCAAGCTCCGCACATTTGGTTGTCTTTGCTATCCATGGCTCAAACCATATAACAATAGCAAACTTGATCCTAAATCCACTCCTTGCATTTTTCTCGGTTACTCTCTTACTCAAAGTGCTTACAAATGCCTTGATATCAAGACCCACCGCCTCTATCTTTCATGCCATGTTGTATTCGACGAACACACCTTTCCTATCTCCACCAACTCTGTTGCTAGTCAACTTCCTCTTGCCTCTGACCATAATCAACAATCACATGCTGCTGTGGAATCCTTTGGTTCTATCCCACAAGTCCCGCCAGTGACTCAGGTGCCTCCATCTCTCACGTTGCCTGAAGTACTTCACCCTCCTGCACCACCGGATCCACCATCGTCATCACCAGGTATACTCTCTTTTCCCTCTGACAGCACTACTCTCTCCTCTTCTCTTGCTGCACCCGCACCACCTACCTCTCATAGGATGACCACTAGATCTATGAATCACATCCACAAGCCTAAACACATGTACCTTGTCACCAAACATCCCCTTCCCAACTCTCTTGAACCAACTTGTGTCAGTCAAGCACTAAAACATCTTCAATGGCGCCAAGCCATGCCCCAAGAATTCACAGCCTTGGTTAAGCATGGTACATGGGACTTAGTTCCTCCACAAGCTTCTCAAAATCCCATTGGGTGTAAATGGATTTTTAGAATAAAAAGGAAGCCCGACGGTAGCATCGACCGATACAAAGCTCACCTTGTTGCCAAAGGCTTTCATCAACGGCCTGGTCTTGATTATACGGCAACCTTTAGTCCAGTCGTGAAGCCTACCACTATTCGGACTGTCCTCTCCATTGCTCTTATGCATCGCTGGCCCATTCGCCAACTTGACGTCAACAACGCATTCCTCCATGGCACCCTTGAGGAAGATGTCTTTATGGCACAACCACGTGGATTTGTTGATAACAATTTTCCAAATTATGTCTGCAAATTAAGAAAATCCATCTATGGCTTAAAACAAGCTCCTCGTGCGTGGTAAAATGAGCTCAAAGGTGCTCTCCTTGATTTGCACTTCAGTCAGTCCAAATCAGACTCTTCGTTATTTATTTATCATGCAGGTGGCCACACTATGTACTTCCTTGTATACGTTGATGATCTCCTTATTACTGGCAGCAGCACCTCACTTGTTCATGAGATCATTCACAAGCTCAGCAACCGATTCTCCCTTAAGGACTTGGGCCTTGTGCATTTTTTTCTTGGTATTGAAATTATTCCCACCTCTGCTAGAATGTTTCTCAGCCAGCATCAATATATCCGTGGCCTCCTTGATCGGGTGAAAATGGATGGTGCAAAATATGTTCAAACTCCTCAGAGTACAAGTATCACTCTCAAGCTCGAAGATGGCTCCTCTCTTACTGATGCTACTGAATACAGACAAGTCATTGGTGCACTGCAATATCTCTCCTTCACTCGCCCGGACATTGCCTTCTCAGTCAACAAACTTGCTCAGTTCATGCACCAACCAACTGCTACTCACTGGACTGCAGCCAAACGCATCCTCCGCTATCTCAAACACACCATCCATCATGGGCTTTATCTCACTCGCAACAATGCGTCAACACTGCACACCTACTCCGACGCCGATTGGGCAGGAAATTTTGATGACCGGTCAAGCACCACTGCCTATCTTATTTTTCTGGGCGACAATTTAATTTCATGGAGCACTCGCAAGCAACGAGCCATTGCTCGTTCGTCCACCGAAGCTGAGTATCGTGCACTTGCTGCCACCACTTCAGAAGTTGCTTGGCTTACATCCTTGCTGTCCGAGCTTCATTTTCCACTCTCCAAATCTCCACTCCTATTATGTGACAATATCGGGGCTACACAACTGAGTCTTAATCCCGTAATGCACTCTAGAATGAAGCACATTGCCATTGATCTTCATTTCGTCCGAGATTATGTCAACAAAGGCCTGCTTGATGTTCGTCATGTTTCTACTCATGATCAATTTGCTGATCTCCTCACTAAAGCACTTCCCAAAGCTCGATTTCATTTACTCAGGTCCAAGATTGGCGTCCTTGACGGCACGTCCATCTTGCGGGGGTGTATAAGTGATAATGGACAAAAATCAAATTTGAAAAGATTGCCACCTCCAATTGCATGATTTCCTGCTGCTGTCTCCAACGTGATTAATGCATTACAGCTCTCTTGTAACCGATGTACTGATTTGTAATTCCTCAAATCTTGCCTTTCCATTATATTGTACAGCCATACTTGTATCTATTTATACTGATATCAAATACAAGGAAAATTATCTTTCTTTCTAAAATATATCTTGTTTAGGCTCTAGCTTCACCTTTCCATACAATTTGTGCAATGTCAAAGAATGTTCAATCACCTTTCTTGAATCTAGAAGCTCATCTTCATGAATTTTCTTATTCCTTATGAACCAAAGACTTGATGCTATAATAAAGAAAGTTTCCAAGTCCTTCATTCCTCCCAAGGTCTTCACCTGAACATTAGCATTAATTGTAAGGGGATTTCCCCCCCCCCCCTGTCCCAATGGGCCTGAGAATGGTAACTAAGGAGACACGAACTAAAGGCCCAACCCAGAGCAAGTAGAATCTTCGACCCGGCCCACAAGTAGGCTCCTCTGAATGCTACCTGCATAAATGAACGTGCTGTAGGGGATAGGACTCGCCAACTTGGAAACCCCTCGAATAGCGTCTAACTCTTGAGTGCTTGTTCGCAAAATGGGCGAAAAGTACAGGGGACCCTCGATCCTCTGACAAGGGAGGCATCAACAGACCATCAAGGACGCCAGTGAGGTGAGGCAAATCGGAGAACTACGCCGCATTAATGGCACCACTACTTGACCTATACACCACATTAATGACAAAAGGAACAGTATGAAGGACACAGACTCTATAGGGGCAGACACGATCTGTCCTCCCAGACTTGTGGTATAAATAGTAAGTCCTAGGTATGAGAAATTTTCTCTGATCCCTAGACTTTCTTAATTATTTACAAACTTCCAAAAGAATTTATTGACTTTGGTATCGGAGACTCCCTGGCTCCAAGGCCGTCCTTTCCCAGTTGTCTTCCTCTCTATTCTTGAAAGCCCAAGTTTTGAAGACATGAGTTGCTAGAACCTGACCCAAAGGTGTGCGAAACTCGATATTAACAATGGCACCGTCTTTAGGATCATTATAGATCTTACGTGTACTTTTTATGCCTACGACAACTCGTTCCGGACAGCTCAGAAGAGATATAGATGAAGCTATAGAAGGAAGGCTGAAAACCATGGAGTAGTGGGTGATGAAGCTGACCGATGAGGTGCAAACACTTCACAAGGAAAATGAGGAACTTAGAAAACCTCGATGGGTGCAAGATGAGGAAGCGGAGCCCAACGATAGCGAGCACATGGGGTCTCAGAACACACAGGCTAGCGCAAATAGGGAGGATGAGAGAAAAAACATGCAAGACGAGATCCGCAATCTTAAAGGAAAATACGAGGAGATTACAAGGAATGTGGGTACGTCGTCATCGGTGGACCAACTGCTCATGAGCACTGGTCTACCTTACATGGAGAAAGTGATGGCCGTGCCCTTACCACCCAAGTTTAGGGTCCTAGCCATGAATATGTACAACGGAGGAAAGGACCCCCTTGAGCACCTGGAAACTTTCAAGGCTTACATGACGTTGCATGGCTTCCTGAGCGAGGTGACATGCAGAGCATTCTCGCTAACCCTAAACGGGCCAGCACGAGTATGGTTCGGGTCTCTGGCCCCCAAATCTGTAGACAGTTTCGACAAGCTAGCTAGACTTTTTTTGATCCAGTTCATGTCAAGTTTGAGAAGGCGACACCCAGCAGTGTACCTCCTCACCATCAAGCAGGGAGAGGAGGAAAGCCTAAAATCCTATCTGACTTGGTTCAACAAGGAGAGCATGACCACTGACGACCAGGATGAGAAACTAACCTTGGCGGCGCTTCTAGGAAGGGTCTGGCCATGATCCTAGTTTATGGCCAAGTTGGCAAGGAGGACTATCGTGATACTGCGGGAGTTGGACCTGGTGGACAACTTTATCAATGCTAAGGAAACTCTTCAGGCCATGACAGAGCCAAGAAAGGAGTTAGAGCGAGCGGAGAGGAAGGCGAGGGCCCCTTCTAGGGTTAGGGCCCACAAGTAGTCAGAGAAGAGTTCTCAAGACAAAAGGAGAGAGGGAGCTTCGAAAAAAGGACCAAAAACTTGGTTCTACTGACCTACATTCACCACCCACGAGGCTCACACCTCCACTGCCGGCAAAGATGATGATCAAGGTATCGCAAGTCGCTACTGCACATACCACAGGACCACCTTGCATAACACCGATGATTGCTTCTCCCATCATCGGAGCATGCGGAGCGGACAAGGCCACGTTATCCCCTGGCCCAGAGACTAAAGTAGGAAAGAAGGGGAAGGTTGAGGGAAAGGAGCGTAGATTGAGTCGATTGGCACAGGTGGGAAGATAGCTCCCGGAGATGACCACCAGCGTAAGGGTCGTAGCAAGATTGCCCCCGTTCGCCGCCATGAGGGGACCTCCACTTGGAGAAATTTGAACCATAATGGGAGGATTCGCAAGCAAGGGCAGTCCCTCCTCAAGTAGAAAAGCACATGCCAGGTAGGCCTGGTACCACACAAGGTGTACTCGGTTGAGTACCATCCTGCCAAACATCGAAGGAGTGAACCAACCCCGGTTATCTCATTTGTGAAGGTTGACAAGGAAGGGTTCTTGTACCCCCACGACGATGCGCTGGTGATGACTATGCTGGTTGCCAAAAATATGATCACTGCCCTCTTTATATCTCTTCATCATGTAGGAACAAAAGCAATAGAAGGAGAAGCAAAGTTTCTCGATATGAAGCTGCCAGGGCTTTAACGGAGGACTGTGCAAAGACTATTGAAGAAGCATAGGGTAAGCAATACAGTAGAGAGGGTGGGATGTCAGTGAATAAAACCAAGTTACAGAATTGCAAAGAGGGTCTCAAGAATTGGAAAGCTCATATTTTGAATAAGGAACATATAGCCATTAAGGAAAAATTCCAGAGACTTGCAACTCTACAAGAGTTGGAAAATGGAGATTAGGCTAGTGCTATCGAACTGTTACATTAAGGGGAAGTGGATACAATCCTAAAAGAAGAAGAAATAAAGTGGAAATAGAGAGGAAAACAGAAGTGGTTGCAGCATGTTGATAGAAGCACGAAGCATTATCATATGTATGCCAATCAGAAAAGGAAAACAGATACCCTCACCCAGATTATTGATGGTCAGGGTTGCTTAGTTACAGATCAATCAATGATTCGTGACTAAGATGTACATCTTCATAGGTTTTTTAGCTGACTTTATTTACTTCCTCTAAACCAAATGATTTCTCTGAATGTCTCTCTGGTATGGTAAGTAAAAGAAGCTATTAGCAAATTATAATCCATAGTACTAAATGTGTCTTGGTATAAAAATAATGAGATGTATTAATTATTATTATTTTAATCATCATCATGTTATCGATCATTTCATGACGTGATAATAAATAATTGAAAGACTATGTTATTTTTTATTTATCATTATAACAAAAAGAATTATAGTGTGCTAATTAAAATAATAATGAATATTATTTTCCAAAATCGATTTGCTACCAAAGTCCAAAAGTCCTCATGTCAAAGTAATTTTTCTAAGAGTAAGCATGCCATGCATGGAAGATGAATTTTCAACATAATATTAGCATCTTTGATACGTGAAAATCTCCTAATTTTATGGCATTAACTGATATCAAATTCAAGGGTCTCGCAAAATTTTTTTACGTATCTCGTAAAAAGGGCACCGCACTAATTCATGTAAATATATATATATATATATATGTATTATATATACACTTTTTTTTATGTGTGTGTGTGTATATATATAATATTATTGAAGCTTAAAACGCAAACGCACAAAAGCAGAGAAGAGCGACAATACATGATATGAAGAGGGGAAAAAAAAAACCCCTCAAATTGGGTAGTATCGGTGGCAATTAAGATCCATGAACATGAATTCTATTAATGTTCGAGTACTTCTGATTGATCTTCTGGTTTAGGACTTGACCACTTACTTACACGCTTGCTGGCCTCCTCAGCCTACAAATCCAGCAGAGCATATATATTTAAGAGTTTTATATGATCATGAATTAATATGTAAAAGAATCATACAATTTATATGATCTAGAGAATTAATATATGTGATCTAGACATATTTATATACCTGTGTCACCCAATTGCTTCGTATTGTCATGATGGTCAATACCAAAGTCTGAACGGCCGTCCCACCGAAGACCATGCCACCCCAAATGCCCTGTCACAGCCACCAACTTCCATATTAAGTATTCCCAAAAAGCTTGATCATGATCATCTACTCAAATAATCATATCCATTACGGAGAATGATATAAATACAACACCTTTTACTTTGTGTCTACATATATGCTTAGTTGGTCAAATTCTGAATTAAAAGCCTAACAATATGCTTAGATTGAATGGGAGCTGCTAATGTTTGAAGAGTAGTAGTACTGATGGAACCAATAATGAATAATAATATTACTCTATTAAAAATGTTGGCGGCCTCTGTAACAAAGTAGCGATCGGCCTCCGACAAGGCCGGGAAGATCGCTCGGAAACTCCTAGATAAAATAGTAAAGCTGGCATGAATGGATACTAAGCACACATACCATGACGCCCAAATCGAACACCCATCCCATTAGAATTCCAACAGGAAGCCCAATAATGTAGTAGCAACCAAGATTTATATATGCTACTGTTGCTTGCCTTCCCGACCCAACAGCCACCCCTGTCGTCATATATATATATATATGTAGTGAAGAAGATGATTGATCACAACTCTTTTAGTGGAACAAACATAGGCAATATTTCATCAAATGCACTAAAATATAGTTAGAGAGATTGATGAGCTATATTAGCATAAACTTGCCTGATAAAACTGGTTGAACACTGTTGAGTAGAATTGTAATCCCTAACAAGTATGACATCTTATCAACTTCTTGGACAACATCAGCGCTGGACGTGAATATGTATGCAATCTTGTCGTGGACTATTAGGATTAGTATGCAGAAGAAGAGTCCAATCACAGCTGAATAGGACACAGACACTATTGCTGCAAATTTCGCAGCTTTGGCATTGCCGGCTCCCAATTCATTGGCCACCCTTACTGAGTTTCATGACAAAAAAAAAAAAAAAAAGATCATTCGATCCAACTATTATTCTCTCATTTTAATTAAAATTCTTTCATCATCCTCTAATGTAACATCAAATGATTGTAAAACTATTTGTTATTATCACTTATCTCTCAATCATCTAACACCACAAATGAAGATATCATGAATAATATTTAAAAAAAATTATAGGTACAAAAGTTATAAGAATCTTAATATTAGAAAATATAGAAAGGATAATACTATTCATCATCCTATTAATTACTATCATTTGATCATGCTCTAATTAGTATCATAATGATTAAAAAACTATTTGTTGTTTTCACTTATCCGTCAAAGAATGGTAGCTACAAGAATAACTAATAGTATTTTTCAAAAATTCTAGCCGTACAAATTTAAAAAATGCTTATATTACCAAATCTTGATCCAACATGGGCGCTCATTATGAAACCGGCTTATAATCTTATTCTAGAATTTTATAATCAAATGTTAGAGATCACTTGATCAAGAGGATCAGCATTTTAAGAGCACTCTTAATGGTTTCTTTATAATCTTATTCTTGAAATACATTACCAAACTTTTTCTATTTTAGATACTCGCATTTACAATATATCATATATCAGCTTATCTATTTTTTGTCTATATCAATTAAATATTTTTTAATATTTTTTTATTCATTTTAAATACAGTTTTTCTATGTACAGTCGGGAGGTGTAACTATGGGGGAGTCGCTTGGAACATCAGCCTGCCACATAAAAAAAAATACCAAAAAATAGACGAAAATAGAAAGAGCATTTGAAGATAGAATTAACGTAAAAGAAAAAAAAAAGGAAAGAGACGAAAACAGTGCATGAGCTCTTCGTCTTCGAAGGGAGGGGTGATCTTCGTGGGTCTCGTCTTCATCTTCAAGAGAGCATTTTGGTAATCTTTGTGGGTCTTGTCTTCGTGGGTTCTGGTCTTCATCTTCGTGCGTTTAGTTTTTTTTTTTTTCTTTTGAGAGTGCTTGTTTTGGATGAAAAAAAGTTTCTAATAGACCAGAGAATGGCTTGCTATCGACTATGAAAGTTGCTCATAACAACCTCAGTTTGAGATAACAATTTTGGTTGAACAAACTTGGAAAACTGAGGAGAGATGAGGTGGGTTTTTTGTGTTTGTCGGTGGGGATGGAAGGGGGCTAGAGTATGCCATTAGAGATTGCTTCATGTTGCTCTTGACCTCTTCCTTAGCCTTCCTCATAATTTTATAATACACAACTGCAAACATTGGAAAGTTGACCCAAGTCTAAAAAAGTCTTCTTTAAAATTTAGGTAGAGAGAGAGATGATGCACGTTGGAATATCGGGAAGAAAGTTGTGAAACTTCTTTAAAAATTAGAGACTATCAGAAAAAAAAAAATGTAGTATAGTCAAATCCACATTCTGAGAAAATCCTGAAACCAAAATTAGCAAAAAAGGGTTCCATGAAACTTGCCGTTGCTAAACTTCGATAGCTTCCATTTTTTGTAAGACTCAGAAATCTTGCAACTTTTGCTTGTGGGTTGTTATTGTAAATACTATGAGGAAGGGAGGGAAGGAGGGAGGCTTTGATGGAGGGAGGACTCAAGGGAGGCTTCAGTGGGAAGAAACTAAGAGAGGGAGGGAAGATGAAACTGGGAATGTTTGGGGTCAAACAATGTGTTTCCATTTTTTCACTAAATTGTGCGTTTTCATTTTGCCACATCGGCTGCGTTTCCCTTGTCCTTATGCTAGGTGACTGAGTTTAGCTTTTTTCTTTTAAATATTTCCTCTATCTAAAGATGAAATTGCTATATCCTCATTTTTTTCCTTCACTAACCTCATATATTTTCTTATTTGTAATATCTCTCCGTATATAATAATATCATATAATTATATCCTATTCCAGATTAATCCAAATATATAAGCCAAACCAAAATTAAAAATGATTCAAAATATAACAAAAGAGATTATATTATGAGAGTATTTTCAAATATATTACGAGAGTATTCATGTTCAATAATTGTGAAAAAATATTCTTGGACATATTCTCAAGATATCATGGGAGTACTTATAAGATGGAAATTTCAATTTTTGGCATAAGAAATTTGTAACAAATCTCAACCACCCTATATTATCCAAATGATCATCTAGCTAACATTGATCATCCATTGGAAAGTTGCACTTTATATTGGGACAATGGGTTTCTTAGATTCCTCATATTTCCAAGCTATGTGTTTTGAGTATAGATATTAGTAATTTTTACAATCACTATTCTTTCAAGAGAGTGGGTGCTTATGATCAAAATGTTGCATAATATGATCTAGTTGAAGGAAAGGAAAACAGAACATTGCTTCATGTACTTTAAGTACACAGTACATTTGAAAAACACTAGTAGCATACACAGGTACACAGAAGCCAAGCACTGTGTACTTAAGTGCACAATGCCCATGCACGTTCAAATTGTGCATGGCATGCACAGTGCACACGGGGTGCACTTCACCATGCACCAAGGAAACTTTGTGCCACCTCTCTGCGGGGCCCGTTGACCCACCGGCGACCATCACGTGGATTGCCGACGGTTTCTGTCCTGCGCCAATGGCCCCCACCCATGGGCAATACCCTGTGTCTGAGCCGCGAACAGAAGCATACCCCTTGATGGGCCATGGCCCCACTGTGTTGAAGTCTGAGGGCTGCGCCGACGGTCATCAAGAGACCCGCCAGCACAGTCTATCGCCTTGGAGAAGGTCCATGACCACTGCCCCCTAATGGAAACCGTCGCAAGACCACGAGCGTGGGACTGCCTGTGGCTAAGATTACCTTAACCTAGATGTACCGTGGAACGACTGGGGTTCTGACAGCCATAATGTGGATTGACGACATTTTTTGTCCTCGTCTGAACGCTGCGTTCGCCCCTTGTCACACGGTGGCAAGCAGCAACTTGAAGCCTCACACCAGTGCATCAGGCATGCATTGGATTCCATGGTCATGCACAGCGGGCATAGCTCCACATCTTCGACTCGTTGGCCATGCACTGCGGCCAAGCACTTCGCGGCCTCCTCGCCCATGGTCATGTGCAAAGGGTAGGTCTCCACGGCCTCCACTTGTCGGCTATGCATTGTGGCCAAAGCATTCCACGGCCTCCTCGCCCATGGTTATGCACAACAGGTAGAGCTCAGCGACCTCCTTTCCACGACCATGTGCACCACGACCATGGTTGAGCACCCTAGGCCTACTTGAATTTAGTTTGGAACTACAGAAGAGAAGGAAATAGAAGGACACCTACCCAGAAAAGAAAGCAAAAACAAAGAGAGGAAATGGGAAAAAAATGGAAGTGGAAACAAAAATGAAGAGCTAGGAAGAGAAGAAACGACAAAACAGCAGCGGCCAACTTCAGTCAAGCTGCAGACAGATGACAGCCAAAAAAAAAAAGTCATGGTGGCAAAATATTTTGGTTTGTCTCATTCAAAACTTACATGTATTTTGTTTTCACAATCATGATTGATCCCTGTAACAACTTATCTCCCCGCGAGGTAAAAAGGGAAATGTAGGCCTAAAATGTTGCCTTATCCCTCTCGTGGAGAAGTGCGGGTTGGCCCTTGGCCACCCAAAGACAAAACTTCCATCAACGAAATCTACATCAACGAAATCGCCAACAACAACTTACCTCCCTGTGAGGCAAAAAGGAAAAGGTTGCCTTATCCTTCTCGTGGAGGAGTGGAGGTCGGTCCTTGGCCACCAGAAGACAGAATCTCCATCAACGAAATCTACATCAGCAACTTACCTCCCCGCGGTCATAAAGAAAAAGGTTGTCCTAAAAGGTTGTCTTACTTTTATCGTGGAGGAGTGTAGGTCGGCCCTTGGCCACCGAAGACAGAATCTCTATCAACGAAATCTATATCAACAAAATTGCCATCAGCAACTTGCGTCATTAAGAGGTAAAAAGAGAAATGTAGGCCTAAAAGGTTGCCTTATTTCTCTCGCGGTGGAGTGCAGGTCGGCCCTTGACCACTGGAAGATAGAATCTCCATCAACGGAATCTCCACCAACGGAATCTCTATCAACATAATCTCCATCAACGAAATCTTCCGCAACAGAATCTCCACTAACGGAATTTCCATTAACGAAATTTACACTAACGAAATCTCCAGCATTGGAGCGCCATCTCCAACAACATAATGCCAAACGGATAGCACCCTAGACCTTTACCATACCCTAGAAAGACAACTCAAGCTTGTGAATTTCGCACTTGTGATTGCAAAATATTTGTGATAACAGGTTTGACTTTTGCAGCATCTTCTACTTACTTTCCTGTGGAGGTCAATAGGCGAGTCTAGCCTTAAGGCGGCACGGTTTGCCTCACCACGAAGTGCAGGTTTAGTCTTTTGATGGCTTGACATTACTTTCAAGACAGTATAGCGCGGTCAGACATCTTCTGCTTACCTTCTTGTGGGGGTCAACAGGTGGATCCAGCCCTAAGGCGGCCCAACCTGCATCACAGCGAAGTGCAGGTCTAGTCTTTCGATTGCCCGACGTTACTTTTGAGACAGCAGCTCCACCAGCAGACGCCAGGTGTTCACGCTTGTGCCATAACCATTGCCAGCGAGTTACATTTGAGAACGAGCCTTCGTGAGTTAACGTGCCTCCGAGCTCAACAACTGCCTGAAGTGAACCTACAGGGTCGACGGGCTCCCTGACTACTTCGCACAGGTTACAACAAACATACTCTAACACTAATTGGAATTCACATTGGAAAAGGAAAATTCACCGACGTCATAAAAAATAATGACGTCAAAAGAATGTATGCCTTTTGACAAGACTTAGGGCGAGTTCAGTCTTACTAGCTGCTCGACCTTCTACCATTCTTTATAAAAGTCAACAGGCGAGAAAGGTTAGGGATTGCCCGGCCTCCCAGGCGTTCGCATAGGCGGGCAAGTCGTTTGACTGCCTGACCAACTTTCATATGCATATGATGCAGTCGAGCCTACCTCCCGCTTACCTTGCTGAGCAACATGCTCACAACCTATGCATTTCAAGCGGTCGAGCCTACCTCCTGCTTATCTCGCCAAGACGTGTACGCAACTTACGCAGTTGAGCCCATCTCCAGCCTAATCCCGCGCTCAGAAATCTTTACTGCTTAATGCAAGAAGAACAAGCGACCAGGGCCAGCAACTAGAATTTATTTCTCTACGGAAGGAGGCGGATCAGTTCGAATACATATTTTACCTTCAAAAGACTCTCAAGGTCACAAGCTGCCCTTAAGAATTGGGGGCAACTGTGAAGGAGTAAAATACCCTAGGCCGCAAAAGGGTTTTTAAGACCCAACTCATCAAGGGGTCATCACTAGAAGACAAAGAAAGAGAGAGAGAAATGAGACAAGAAGGGACTAGGGGGCATGGAGGTGTTAGGAAAGAACGTATTCTCTAGCAAGTAGTTCTGTAGCTCCAATTGTACAGTGAGAAATGAAAAGTTATGAGAGATTGTAAACAAGCTTATTATAATATAATCTCTTCTCCCCAAACCCTCATGGATGTAGGCCTAGTGCCAAATCACTTAAATCTATATGTTCATCTCTTCATATTTCCTCTAAATTTAAATAGTATTCATCATTATGGATCTACGCACCGACACCGTATAGTCGCACCGGACCATTGCAAGGACTCTAAAAAATATTGATCTAGGTCCAACCCATTTCAATACGTTCTGAGAATGAATCTTTCTTCTCTTCTAGGCTGTGCGGTTTTGCACTTTAGCAATGATCATCCATGCATGTATCGCGATTAAAAGTTGTTCTTACTTATCAATTACTATGGATGCTTACGTTGTCCGACTTGACATCTAGTTAAAATACCATAAGTTGACCAAGTCCACATCAACTTTGGCGAATCAAGAGTACTTCCGCATGTGAAGTACGTTTGGCAATTTCAACAATATATTTCAGAAAATTTCGGGTGTTAGCTTGTTTCACTCATCTTTCTGTCCTTTCCTCTTATTTTCAATGTTTTTTCTGTTCAAAGGTTGTCTATATTATATATAGTAAGTAATTAACTAATATCAAGTCTTGACGTATAGTTTTTGTCTGAACATAAAATCGGGTATTTATAGACCATGCCAGCGAGTTAGATAGGTGTAATTATCTGAACATATACATATATTATTATATGCGCAGTCTAGCTCTAAAATTAAGGAAGAACCAAAAGTGAGAAAGGGGTCAGAAAAGGTACCCTGCACCAGCAAAGAAAGCGATATGGATCATGAGCTCCAACCCATTGATGTTCAAGCTGCAGAAGGTCCAGATTTATTATAAGAACAAAGCAGTACAAATCTTAGTAAAATATTATTTCCATATATAAAATCATGATCATCTTATTCAAAGAGAAGGATATAACCGAATCTTTAACCAACCGCGACACGAAACAGGGGTTAGGTTTCCATACCAGACTGACAACGCATCCACGGCAATTGTGGAATTCTCCATGGAGCCAGTCATTAACATCAGTATTGTGTAGTACCAACTCTCCAAGCTGTTTTCATTACCAGCAAAAGAAAGATGAATGCAATCCGATATTGATCAGGAAGAAGGAGAACATGGATTTTCAAAGTCTTTGAGGACAAAAATCTCATCTTCATCTTACTACATGGAATTTAACAGTAAGAATAGCAATCGAGAAAGCTTCAGAGAAAACTACCAGAGCATGACTCCTGAAGCAGCAGAGAGCTTGATGAATTCCCAAAGTCCCGTAAAGGCTTGGGCAGAAAATCCAGTCCAAGTTTCAGGACATCCACCACACATAGCATAGCCACACAACCCCAAAACCAAAACCCACCAAGAGATATCCAAAGCAACAATAATACCAACAAGCCCAAAATCCAACACATAAAGGAAGAGCCAAGTAGCAAGCAAATTAACCAGCAAAGCAGCAAAAGAAACCCACGCAATCACAAAGGTCTTAAGTTGCGACTGCAAGAACCGTTGCACTGGGAACAGAAACGTAAATCCGATCTGCAGCGGTATTAGGCACAAGGCCACCACCTCCCCCAGCTCCGCCACTTCGTCGGAGAGTCCTATGAGCTTCATAATCGGACCAGCAAAAATGTTAATGGGGAGGAGCAAAATACCACAGAGGAAGAGCACAACCCATGACCTTTGCAAGTATATGCCCAACATGCGGTAACTCTTCGCCCCAAAGGCCTGCCCACACAGTGTCTCCAAGGCGCTCGCCATCCCTAACTGAATTTCAAACTCTCAGAATAAATTCATTCCAGACAGCAGAGAGACTAGCTAGCAAGTCATAGAACATAGAGCTGAATCAATACCATGAAGCCAAGATTGAAGCCGCAGATGAGAGTGAGGGATATGGAAATGGCAGCGAGCTCAGCGTCGCCGAGATGGCCACCGAAGGCTAGAGTGATGACGTTCATGGAGAAGGTTACGATGCGGCTGAAGATGGCGGGGCCAGCAATATGCCATAGCTTCTTTGATTCAATCCAGAACCTTGAGGAAAGGTCTTTATTAGCTTCTAGATGATCTTGATCTGCTTCATCTTGTATGGACGATTGTGGCCGTATGAGCGAATGGTTCAGATCTTCATGATCATCTTCCTGGTTCAAACTGTTCCCCATCGAAGGTGACTAGTTTTTGCCCACTTTGCTAGTTTTCCAAGTATTATTTGGTACAGTGTTTGCTTTGGAAGAGAGGCAATGGTCTACTAAATATAAGATGTCGACGACCGACAAGTCTTGAGTACAAATCGTCGTTTGAAGATTAGAAAAAGTCACATTTTTTTTTTTTTTTGTTGGAATATACTCCGATATCCAATATGATAATAATAGGGATACGTGGTGTATGAAATTTCATATTATTTGAAAATGAGAAATTTTTGCTGTTTACAATATTCTAATGAAGTTTCAATTGTATTATTGACTAATTTTTTTGGAATATAGACAATGTGACTTAGGCCTTCCATTGGGGCATTACAAACGATATCGGAGCCTATCTCAACAAGAAATGTGAGACTTGAACTGTGCCACTTATGATAGATTAGCCTGACGAGAACGTTGAGAATTTAACGAGACAGATTATGATACCCAATATAATAAGTGAGGGTAAGTGGCATATAGGACGAGATTATGATACCCAATATGATAAGTGGGGATAGGTTGTGTATAAAATCTCATATTGTTTGAGAATGCGAAATTCTTGTTCTTTATATTGTTCCAATACGGTTTCAATTGTATCATTGACTAGTCTTTTTAGAGTATAGACCTTGTAATTTGTGCCTTCTATTAGGGCGTTAAAATAGTATTGAAATTTGGGACTTGAGTCTTGTCACTTACAACAAACTGACCCAAAGTGGACGTCAGAAATTTTATGGAAGGAGATTGTGATACCACATATGATAAAAATAAGAGTAGGTGGCGTATGAGATCCTACATTGTTTGGGAATTAGAAGTTCATGTTGTTTATAAGGTTCAAATGTGACTCCAATTGTATCATTGGTTAGTCTTTTTGGAGTTTAAGCCATGTGTCTTGAGTCTTCCATTGATGTGTTACATAACAGAACGACAGAAAAAGTTTGCCATATTTAGGGATGTGCAAAATCACTGCTACGTCTAATTCCAATCGACGTCCGGTCCGACTCTTTCAAAGTTAGAAAAGTCGGAGTCGGAGTTGCTTCGAAAAAATTATTCGAAGTCAAAGTCGAAGCCTATATCGGATCCGACATCCGATATTTATACTTAATATATATGATATTGTAATTTAAGTAATAGGAAGTTGAGTGGCCTAACGGTTGAGACATTGTTTTGCAACCCTTTGACTTATGTTCGACCCCCTTGCATACGAGATAGTCATGTTTTTCAATTTTTTTTTTTTTAAGAAAAGGAGAAAATAATGTTGTTTTCTCTCCTAGTTCTTAAAACCCTAATCATGACCAGCCCAACCTCAAGCTTAGGCTTAGCCTTCCGGGTTTTAAAAAGGGTGGCTCTACAGCCACGCTCCCAGTCCCGCTGGGAGCCACCGATAGTATAAAATGTTGTATTTTTTTATTTTACTTTTTTATGTATTTTTTTAACACTGTAAAATATTTTTAAAAAATAAAAAAAAAATATAACATCATTAAAAAATGCTTACTTAATAACTAAGTAAAAAAATATTAAAAAATATTTTAAAAAAATATAACAGTACCGGAAGCGATAAGAGTAGCTTTACTCTTTAAAAAAAGAGTTGCTATACTCACCGTTTAGTCAAAGGTTTTATTTTCCTTTCGCCTAAATCCTAGCCGCGCGAGTCTTTCATCTCGTTGCTCTCCAGGGGTTCGCCTTGTAATAGCATATAGCCCAAACCAATGGCCCAGCCCCTTTTTTTTTTCTCTCTTTTTCTTCGGCCCCCCCCTTCCCATCCCGTAACTTGCCCCCTTCTCTGATTCTTTCAATAATTCTCCTCTCTCTCTCTCTCTCTCTCTCTCTCTCTCTCTCTCTCTCAATCCTCGATCCGTATCTCTTTCTACCCCCTTTAAACCCACTCTCTCACAACCCTCTCTCTCTTTTCCCGATTCTCTCAACCCCCATGATCTCTCTCTCTCTCTCTCTCTCTTAATTTCCCCCTCGCCGTATATATATCTCTCTTGAATTTCCATCCCCACCCGTACATATATTTTATCTCTCTTTCTTTTTCTGTGTAACCTTCGTCCACAACCACTACTCCTTACTGTTTCATCACCACTAACGATAATATTAGGAAAATTCTCATCCCTCATAAATAGTAGATTTATTGAATTTTGAGTGTAAAATTATTAATATTTGGTGTTGTGAATTGTTAAGAATATACCTAATTGATTACGCTGTTATGGTATATTGAAGATGAATTTAATATTCAAGTGTTAGTAGTGGGTATTGGTTAGAATTAATCTATGTTTATGTCATTGCTATATGGTTGAGTGTAGACATTATTTACGTTGAATTAATAAGGGGATAGAGGTTGTGTAGGTGCTGCCTGCAGATTATTTGCAACCTAGAAATTTGGAGTTTATTAATTTTGGATGATAATTTTTTAGAATAAGTCTAAATTCATGTTATTAAGGATTGTGTAAAATTTTAGAGTTAAGTAAAATCATTTTTAGTGTAGAATTTGACGATTTATAATGGCCTTGAAATAGGTTTCAAGTGACCGTTGATGAATGAATATTGTGATTATTTTTACGTAGAAATCGAGATAAGTGGCTCTTTAATGAGTTTTTAATAAAAGAACTGTTAATTTTGTTTGGAATGGTACACTGGGATATTATATTTCAAACTTGTATTAACTTTGAATTTGTGCACATTCTTATGCCATTTTGAGTCTACTTATGAGATTTGTACAAATAATTTTGTAATGGTTTATATGTTTGAAAAATGCCATTGCACATATGAGCACATGGCATTTTTCAAACACGTGACTTATGAAATTTGAAAGTTAAATGTGAGCATGTTATTTATTCTTGAATCCATGATATGAATGTCTTTATGATATGTTTAACGTCCATTGTGACGTGAAGTCTTCGTGGCATGATATCTTTATGGTATATTGATGCCTTCGTGGCATGATGTTTTCATGGCAATATAATATCTTTGTAGTATATTAGTGATTTTCTATTGTCTTGTGGCTTTGAATATGATATTTGGCTGAATATATTGGTTGAGATAAAATTGTATTGCTCACATTATTTTATTAAAAATTTATTCACTCTCTTATATTCAAGAAAATTGTCAGCTCCTACACTCCCATTAAATTGCTACTTACTGAGCATGTGGCAATTTACCAATTCATTTCACATACTTTTCAGAATTGTAAAAAGTTTTTTCCTTTGTAGTAACAACTTTTGAGCTAAAGATTCCAGAGTGGACTTGGTTTAGTCACTTGAGATTAGAAGTTTTGGGGCTTGATGATTTTGTTGCTTGAAGATGGTTTTGATTATATAGAGAGTTTTCTTATAGTCATATTTTAGTTATTTTACAGTTTTTGTTGGAGTATTTGTATTTGTAATTATTTAGAGTTTAATAGCTCTAGTCTAACTTGTGAATGAGTTTTTGAAAATTATTGTAGTATAGTTGTGAATACTTTGGTAGTTGTGTATATGATATATATTGTAAATAGGGAGAAAGTTTGGGGGAGTTAGAGTCGGAGTCCAACTTCGGCTTCAATTTTTGTCAAAGTCAAAGTTTAGAGTTAGACTTTCTAACTATGTTGGAGTTGGACCCCGCCCTAGCCATGTTCTTCTATTTTTACGCAAATACAAGAAGGTTGCATGAAATGTGATCGAATCTGCTGAGCTGAGACTCGTCGTAGTACTCGTTGAGTTTGACCCTAAATGCCTCATTAATTAAAGCTACAATTATCATTGGCCACATGGGCTACCGATTATTTTCTAATACAAGCATTTATAAGAGCGAATACCAGCATGGGATATATTCAATGATAGCAACATTTCACTGGTGCTTATTGGGTGTCATGTCGAGACATAAAGAAAAAAATTACTTTTAAATTTGTTAAAATATTTTAAGATTTCAAATTAAAATGAATATAAATATATTCAGTCATCAAGATTACAATATTCACAGTTGTTATAGAGTTTATTTTATTTATCTATCTTTTTGTCAAATACTATTAGCACACGTGATTATTTTGCACCCGTGCACACCAGCTCACAACACTTAACTGCTGTTAGCACACCTCAACAAAATGCTCAACAGAATGCCTCACAACATAAAGACAAAAATCGTTGCCACCTCAGAATTCTAAGGAAGATGACTATAGAAACATATAGAATTTCTTTGTAAATCTGATTAGAATTGTCTTCCTCTCTCTATAAATACTATACAACACCAAGTGCTAAATATGAAGGAAGAACACCCTGTAAAGCTCACTTTGAAATAGTATACGCCCATTGAGGCATTTCATCAAATGGATTGTCTTCATAATGTTATACTATTTCTCTTCATGGTATTCAGAGCTGCATAGGACATCAGCCCACTTTACGATCCATCATGGCCCCTCCCCTACCTTTGAATCCCTCCCTCTGAATCCCTCCCTCACCAATGCCGCTGCTCACCTTATCACCATTAAACTTTCCCATGATAGTTTTCCCCTTTGGAAAGCTCAACTTCTCGCTTTCCACAAAAGCCATCAACTCTATGGCTACGTCGATGGTTCGATTCCTCTTCCCCCTCCCTCCATCGATGAAAAACCCAATCCTGCCCCTAGCTCATGGCTTCTGCAAGATCAAATGATCATATCTGCCCTATACTCTTCCCTCACCGACACTATTCTCTCCCAAGTAGTAGATTGCTCAACTTCGCATGAAATCTAGTCTACTCTTACCAACCTTTATTCTGCTCAGTCTACCGCCCATCTTATGTAGACACAATATCAATTGGCTACCCTAAAAAAAGGCTCCGACACCATTTCTACCTACTTACACAAAGTCAAAGCGTTAGCTTCATCCCTTTTCTCTGCTGGTCGATCTCTTTTTTCCCATGAATTCATTGTTTATCTCTTAGTTGGCTTGGGATTTGACTATGAATCTGTGGTATCTTCCATAACCACCAGACCCGAACCATTATCCTCATCTCAAGTCTATAGTTATCTTCTAAATCACGAATCTCGTCATGCCCATCAGACCAAAACCACCCTCTCTGTTGCGTCTTTCTCAGCTAATTCTACTCAATTTCTCCCCACTTCAAATCCTTCCAATCAAGGTCGTGGTTGTAGCTTTTGCCACGGTCGAGGTGGTGCCCATATCTCTTATTCGGGACCTCCTAATTTCTTTTCTTCCCAGACTCAAACTAATCCAACCTGCCAAATTTGTACTCGTGTCATTCACCCAGCCTTTCAGTGATATCATCATTTCACTCATAACTATCAGCCTTCCCCATCTCCATCTCTCACAGCTTATTATACTAATGTTCCAATCACTCCATCGTCATCTAATTCATGGTTTCCTGACTCTGCTGCTACAAACCATTTCATGCCAGATTTCTCCAATTTAAATCTGGAATCAACATCGTATACTGGATTTGATCAAGTCCATATTGGCGATGGGTCCTCTCTCCCCATAAAGAACACTAGCGCTGGCCTTCTTCCAACACCCACTGGCAAATTCCTTCTCCATCATTTAATTCATGTTCCATCCATTTCTAAGAATTTGTTATCTGTGCTACAGTTTTGTCTTGATAATTCTATTTTCTTTGAATTTAACTCCTCTGATTTTCTTATGAAGGATTTGCATACCCAGGAAGTACTTCTTCAGGGTCCTGTTAAGAATGGCTTGTACGTGCTTCCATCACATGATGAGCTCATTTCTGGATCTACTGGTTCCATACAACATCATGCTTTCATTGGTGAAAGGAGTACTCCTCAAATTTTGCATTCCCGTTTAGGACACTCGTCTCCCCGTATCATTTCTTTTACTATACGTCAACATAATCTAGCCACCATCTCTATGTCACAGTTTCCTCTTTGTAATGCTTGCCTTCAAGCAAAGTCTCACACTCTTCCTCACCCCCTCTCCCTTTCTCGATCAAATCATGCTTTTCAACTTTTATTTTTAGATTTTTGGAATCGGCGCCTGTGTTATCCTCTAGTGGTGTTAGATTTTACTTTTCCACTGTCAATGACTTTACTAAATACATTTCGTGTTTTCCCTTACATGTTAAATCTGAAGTGTCTACTATTTTTTTTAACTTTCATTAAATTTGTGCAAAATACCTTCTCTAAAAATATCATTGCGGTACAAACAGATTGGGCTGGAGAATTCTATCCCTTTCATTCTCTTCTTCTTAATTCTGGTATTTCTCATCGCATTACTTGCCCTTATTCTCACGCACAAAATGGAAGCGTGGAGAGACGTCATCATCATATTGTGAAAACTGGGCTATCTCTTCTAGCCCAGTCCCCGGCTCCATCCAAATTTTGGGCTTAGGCGTTTCAAACTACCACTCTTTTAATAAATAGGATGCCTACTCGAATTTTAAAAAATATCTCTCCCTTTCAAGCTTTATTCAACCAACAACCAAATTATAATTTTTTGTGAATTTTTGGCTGCACTTGTTGGCCTAATCTCCATCTTTTTAATCGTTATAAAATGGACATGCGTTCACAACTTTGTGTTTTTATTGGATATAGTTTGAATCATATGGGCTATAACTGTTTGCATATTCCTACTGGTCGCATTTATGTCTCACGGGACGTTCAGCTTGATGGAACACAATTTCTGTTTTCTACCTCAATTTCTTCCTTAAACTCATCTAGTTCTTCATCTCAGCCTAGTCCTCTGCAAGTCTCTTTACCTAATCCAACTCCTTGGCCCATCTCTCACAAGCCCAGAGTCATTCCTTCCCCTATCTCTTCTACTTCTTCTCCCATGTCTCCTCACTCTTCCCCGGCCCAATCTCCTACCTTATCTTTGGCCCAGAATAATCAATCTTCCCCAACCCTAATAGACACCAACTTCTCTGATGACCCTTCTCGATCTCTATCTCCTGCACCGCGCTAATCAAACCCTAGCTTCTCTCCATCACGGCCTTTTTCTACCTCCACACATTCGATGCTTACACGATCCAAAACTCACCATTCTTGTCCACTAAATCGCACGGATGGTATAATCATTTGGCCCCTTTCCAAACCTTCCTCCTCTCTCATAGAATCGACTTTTATCCCTAAGGAACCCACCTCGTATACAGTTGCTTCTCAATATTCGACTTGGCGTGACGCCATGGCCACTGAATTCGAAGCCCTTTTGCGAAATCACACCTAGGACTTGGTTCCTCCCTCTCCCAATATGAACATCCTTGGTTCCAAGTGGGTCCTTAAAATCGAAAGGCATGCTAATGGAACTCTAGAATGTTGAAAAGCTCGACTCGTTGCTAAAGGGTTTCACCAGCAAGCCGGATTTGATTATTTTGAGACCTTTAGCCCGGTAGTTAAGTCTGTCACAATTCGTTTAATTATTTATCGTGCAGTAACTCGAAAATGGCCTCTTCATCAACTAGATGTGTAGAACGTTTTTTTGCATGGAGATCTGGAGGAGGATGTTTTCAGGCATCAACTGACTGGGTTTGTAAATCCAGACTATCCTAATTTTGTTTGTAAACTCCAAAAATCTATATATGGTTTGAAACAAGCCCAAGGCTTGGTTTGCTAAGTTGAGTTCTTGTTTGTTAGATTTAGGGCTTCATGCTTCTACATTAGACTATTCTCTGTTTATTCTTTCCATTGCCTCTGCCTCCATTTATGTTTTAGTCTATGTCGATGATATTGTTGTTACTGCATCTCACTCTTCCCTTATCAATGATTTTATTGTTGCTTTGTGTTAATCCTTTCTTGTTAAAGATCTTGGCATGCTACATTATTTTCTTGGTATTCAGGTTTGTAGAAATCCTTTTGGTTTATTTCTTTCTCAGCATCGATAAATTTATGATCTCTTACGTCGCACTAATATGCACCAGTCCAAACCCGTGTCCACCCTAATGGCTTCTTCCACTAAACTCATTGCACTTGATGGCCCCTCCTTTGAGGATCTATAACTTTATTGAAGTGTCATTGGAAGCCTTCAATATCTCTCGTTCACTAGACCTGACATCTCTTTTGCAGTTAACAAAGTATGTCAATACATGCACTATCCTCGTCTTACTCACTGGCAAGCCGTGAAACGCATTCTTCGTTATCTTCATCTCACCTCCTCCATTGGCCTATTCCTTTCTCCCACCTCTAATTTTAAAATAACTGCCTTCTCCGATGCGGATTGG
Source organism: Juglans regia (assembly GCF_001411555.2). Classification (NCBI taxonomy): domain Eukaryota; kingdom Viridiplantae; phylum Streptophyta; class Magnoliopsida; order Fagales; family Juglandaceae; genus Juglans; species Juglans regia. Next base: position 6,016,325 of record NC_049906.1, on the reverse strand, counting down.
GCTGGTTGCCCTGATAATCATAGATCTACTGGAGGTTTTTGCATCTATTTTGGTTCTCATTTAATTTCTTGGGGTTCAAAGAAACAACCCAATATTGCGAGTTCCTTAGCTGAGGCTGAATATAAGTCCGTGGCAAACACTACTTGTGAAATTCTTTGATTACAGTCCTTGTTAACCGAATTAGGAATTGTTATTACTGATATTCCCACTTTATTTTGTGATAATCTTGGTGCTACTTACTTATCTATTAATCATGTTATGCACTCGCACATTAAACATGCTGATTTGGAATATCATTTTGTACGTGATCACGTTGCTGCCAAATCACTTGTTGTCAAGTTCCTCCAAAGCAAAGATCAAATTGCGGATATCCTCACAAAGTCATTTTCCTCAACTCGCTTCTCTCTTCTACGATCAAGCCTCACCCTCATGGCGGTGTCGCTTGCATTGCGGGGGGATGTTAACACACCTGGTTATTCTGCACCTGTGCAGACCAACTCACAGCACTCATCTGTTGTTAGCACACCTCAACAGAATGCTCAACATAATGCCTCACAACCAAAAGGCAAAAATCGTGTGATGCCACCTCAGAATGCTAAGGAAGATGATTGTAGAAACATCTATAATTTCTTTGTAAATCTGATTAGAATTGTCTTCCTCTCTCTATAAATACTATACAACACCAAGTGCTAAATATGAAGGAACAAGACCCTGTAGAGCTCACTCTGAAATAGTATACGCCCATTAAGGCATTTCATCAAATGTATTGTCTTCATAATGCTATACTATTTCTCTTCAAATACAAGTCAAAATATCCAATTCGAATAAGAATTTAAGATAATCTTGTTGGGAGTGATTTATAAGTGTAAAAAAAAGTAGAGTAAAACAAAAGTAGAATCGATCACACATCACACAATATTTACGTGGATCGACAATGTGACTATATGTGCAGAGCTGCAGAAGATTTTATTCAGATGAGAGACAAAAATACAATGCGCCAATACGACATCCGTAGATGGTTTAATACAATATATAGTAACTCCTTATCTACAGGTTGGGTCGATTTAAAAGCTAAAATAGGTCAAAATTTGTTTTGCTCAAAGCTCATTGAAAATCCACAAAAAACCCACAATGAATCCTTATCAAATTGAGTTCTCAAATTGGACCACACACAAACAAAATCAAACTCCACACAAAAAAGTCCAACAAATCTTAGTGCACTAACCTTGATTCATTTCCATTCATTTGATAAGGTTATTTGTAAGATATGGGAGAGAGAATGTTTACAAGAAACTATCATTCAATGTTCGATATCAAAGGTTTCCATTCTTTGTATTTGGTCGTGCTTAAAATATTGCCATGGCTTGATTTCTTTTAGTTGTCAATGTTTTTCACCATATCCTTATAATTATAAGCAATGTTATATACCATACTTTAATCCCACTTTTATTTTACTATGTAAGAGGCAATATATTTATCACAATTGGATGATAAAGAATCTTTTAATAAAGGATCATCTAATAGTGATACATGTGCCACATCTTACATAGTGGGATGGTAGTGTAGTTTATATAATTTTTCTATAATTATATATCCTTAAAATATTTATTTACATATGAAGTTTTGTGTTATGTATAAGTCCCGCTCATGTAATTCTCTCTCAATACTTGAAATACTAAAATGCTCTGTAAAAAATCTTAAGAAAGTAAGACCAAGACCAACTTTGATCACATGTTACTGCAATGTGGGAAACAAATTAATAAGTACCGATACTTAAACTAGCACAACATTGTTCATAACTATATTCTCTTATATCAGGATCTGAATTATTTTTAATTTTTTGAAGTAGAGGACCACCCTCAATCCACACCCTCTCCTCAGAAAAATCAAAAGCAAGTTTAGCAAGTTTATGTGCTACGTTGTTTGCTTCCCTATACACAAACCTAATACTCCGATTTGAATTCCCAGTAAGAATCATTTTCTTATCCTCTATCACATTTCCATAATCAATCCATACATCTTCATCACTATTTATTGCTTTCACTACCACCTGAGAGTTCCCTTCCAATACCAAATTTGAGATTCCTAGCTCTAGACAAAACACTTATGCTCTTCTTAAAGCTAGAGCTTCTGCTACAGTTGGTTTCGTTAGGTGATTAACACAAGAGCTCAAACAAGCGACCAAGTCACCATTTGAGTCCCTAATGATAACTCCAACTTTCTTTGCATGAACATCCACATCCACATCAACATCCCTATTTGCTTTAAGACCCATATCAGCTAGTTTCTCCCATTTGATCCCCTTTCTATTTCTGCCTATGTTCAATTGGCCTTTCTGTTGAAGTTGTTGAGCTATAGAAAACTCATTCATAGAATGTCTTGCAGCTTTAAGGATACTTCTCGGGCTATCAAACATCTTCTCAAACAACAATGAATTCCACCTCAACCAAATCGTATTCATGGTGTAGGCCACCAATTCCACATCCTTCACTTTCAAGCACACGTTCATTCTTCTCCATAGCCCCAAACGACTTCTAAACTACTCAATTTCTGCACAGGGCTATCCTCCTCAGCCACACATATGAAGTAGCAGGACAATTTCACAAAACATGGGTGGTTGATTTAGCCTACCTTTCACATATTGGGCATAAGCTAGAGTCTATGATGTGCTTCTTGAAAAGGTTGATCTTGGTGGGGAGTAAGGACATGCCACATAAAATGCTTCATTGCACCCTGAACATTCAAACCCCACATCAGATACCAAGTAGTCCACAGTTGATGTTTCCCCTTCCGACCTTTTCATTATTTCCTCCTCTAGATAATAAGCACTTTCCACTAAATATTTTCAATTGTTTGAGGAACCCCACACCAATTTATCCTCTAATCCCCACCTACTTAGAGGGATGCTGCAAATTGTTTCGACCTCAACATCATTGATGGTGTCAAAGACCAGGCTTTCCTTTCAACTGGTAATATCAATGTCAATAAGCTAGTGCACATTAGCTTCGCAATGCAGATTCTTGATAAGGGATTCTACATAGTAAGAAGTGGGAGTCGGCAAACATTTATCTTTCCAAGTCATGATTTTACTTCCATTCCCAACCCTCCAAATCAAGCCTTCTTTTACAAGGTCTAAAGAAGACCACAGGCTCCTCCATATAAAAGAAGGACCAGCCCCCACCTTTGCATCTAACAAGTTTCCAGCCTTGAAATAGTTCTCCCTAATAATCTTAGCCACCAAAAAGAAAGGGGACTCAAGATTCTCCAGCACTACTTAACAAGCATTGCTTTATTAAAGCATTCAATGTCCCTAAATCCCAAACCTCCATCCTTTTTTGAGTCACCCATTTTGTGTCAACTTCTCCACTGAATTTTGTTGCCTTTTGTTTATGCCCCCACCAAAACTTAGCCATGAGGGAAGAGACCAACTTGCATATTCTTCTTGATAATTTAAACACACTCGTAGAGTATGTTGGTATAGCCTAAACCATATCTTTAAGTAAAATCTCTTTCCTACCATTGATAAGTACATATTCTCCCAGCTACTAAGTTTAGACTAGACCCACTCCTTCAGGCTTTTGAAAGTGTTATACCTTGATCTACCCACCATTGCTGGTGGACCAAGATACTTTTCATAACTTCCACATTTAGGGACACCTGCTGCTCTTTGGATCTGTGACATAATTGATACTGCATAATTTGTACTAAAGAAGATTGTAGTCTTCTGTAAATTTAGAAATTGTCTCAAGGCCCTTTCATATAGCCCTAGTACCCCATGAATCTTCTACCATTCAGCCATCCTTGCTCTTTCAAAAATTAAAAAATCATCTACAAAAAGTAGATGATTTATCCTTGTTCCCCCCTTGACACTGCTACCCCTTTATATTATCCCTTCTCTCAGCTGCATCAATCAAAGAGCTTAGCCCTTCAGCACACAAGATAAATAAGTAAGGGGAAATAAGGTCTCATTGTCTTATTCATCTTGTAGGCTTAATGACATCTCCAGGTCGCCCATTAATCAGTACTGAATAAGTGACTGTAGTAACACACTACATCACCAAAGAGATCCACCTGTCGCCAAAACCAAGTCTCCTTATCATACTCTCCAAGTAAACCCACTCAATATTGTCGTAAGCTTTAGACATATCCAGTTTGAGGGCAATGCTTTCAATCCTTCCCCTTTGTCTAGTCTTCATTGTATGTAATGTTTCAGTAATAAGCCTTACAGGTATGAAGACACTTTGACTGTTAGAAATAATGGCTGGTAGTAGTTTGTTTAACCTGTTAGTTAACACCTTCGAAGCAAATTTATACATCATGTTACACAACCTAATAGGTTTGAAATCACTAGCAGCAACTGAACGCTTGACTTTTGGAATTAGGGCTATATAAGTAAAGTTTATACACTGTTCTAACCCCTTTTCCCCATTTAAGAAACTGAGTAGCTCTACATACCTCATCTCCTATAGTGCTCCAATAGGCCTGGTAGAAACAAGCTCCATACCCATTGGGTCCAAGGGACTTTAGCGGGCCCATTTGCTTCAGTGCATCCTCTACCTCCATTCTTGTGAACACCTTTTGTAGATCTTCATAAATGGAACTGGTGACTCTTGGTTTCACCACACTCAAATAGTCTTCTAGTCCTCCACAGTACTATGGTATGAGGAATTAAAGAGGCTTTGAAAGTAATCATGGAATACCCTCTCAACCACTTTTGGTTCTACTACCACTTTGACTTGAGAGTCTTTTATTTCCTTTATCCAGTTCTTCCTTCTTCTCTAGCTAGCACATGAATGAAAAAACCTTTTCTTTTTGTTGCCCATCTAGAACCAGGTCCTATTTGCTCTCTGCTTCCACTTCATGTCTTCCTGCTCTAGCAAAAGTCCTAACTCTCTTTGCAAAGTTTTAATTATCTTAGTGTTATGGGGGCCCTCATTTTCTTGTTCATCTTTCAGCCTCTCTGTCATTTGCTTTAACACTTGCTCAGCTTCCTTCTCTTTCTGTGAACTTCACCTAAATAACTCTCCTTTACAATCTAACAAGTTTTCATGCACCTATTTCAAAGGGAACTGTTCTATTGTCCTTCTAGCCCACACTTCTTCTATGACTGCCCCTCCTTCCTCATCCATTGCTAAGGGGTGTAACTGATCCGGTTCAGTCCGGGTTTAGATCTATTTTAGAACTGAACCGGTATATATCGGTTTTGAGATTTGAAGAACCAATATTGCACCGACTATACCCCTAAATTGGTACTTCCGATTTTACTGGTTCGGTCCAATTTTTTCGATATATTATATAGTAAGAGATATATTATATTATAATATATAGTGATATAGTATTAGTATAACTACTAATACAATAGACTATAGTGATAATATATAGTTATTTATATGGGATTTTAAAATTTAATATTATATTAATTAGTAATTTATCATATACTACAAAATTATTTTATATATTATATATAAAAGTTATACATAATATAAAAAATCATATAAAAAATATTTTATACAATATAAAACTTAATATATATATATATATATATGAACTGGTCCTTCCGGTGTTAGAAAAAGAAAAATCTTAACGAGACCAATTTCTACCGGTTTTGAGAAAAATGGAACCAGTACCAAACTGGACCCTACTGGTCACCGAACCAAATCCACCGGTTCAGTCCGGTCTGGTTCACTGGTTCTCCGGTTTGTTTTCACCCTTATTCAATGCCCATTTGACTTCAAATCTAAAGACCCTATTTTCTTCTCTTCCTCACATAGTTTTCCTTTTCTGCAATTAGAAGTAAAGCCTTATGGTCAGATTGTCTAGCTGTCTAGACCTCCACAACTCTTTCTCGAAATAATTCTAACCATTGAGGACTGCAACAGCCATGTCCAACCTCTCTTTTGTGAATGTATGATCTGCATGCCTATTGCACCATGTAAACTTGCTGCCCATCCATCCCAAACCATGGACATTGTTTAATTCCAAGGCTAATCTAAACTCTTCCATCTGAAAATCAGGTCTGGGTCTACCACCCATTTTTCCCCCTTGGCACGCAATTTCATTAAAGTCACCTATTATACATCAAGGTACTTCATCTGGTGGTTTTAACATTGAGAGTAGATTCCATGTATCTCTTCTTTTGCTAGCCTCAGGATGACCATAAAAGCTAGTTAACACCCATCTTTGTTCATGGAAAATATAAGCATTAATATGATATTGGGAAAAATTGGCAATCTCCACTTCTACTTCTTTGCTCCATAACAAGTCCAAACCCCCCTTTCTACCCATTGAGTCTACCACAAAACACCCCTCCTAATCCATCCCTTTCTTTATAGTATCAAACTTGCAGGCTATCATTTTAGTTTCCATTAAGAAAACTATCATGGGCTTCTTTTCCTTCACCATATGGTGAAGATCTTGAATTGTCCGAGGGTTCCCAAGCCCCGAGCAGTTCCAATTTAATATTTTTATAATGGTTAGCAGGATTGGCTAGCAGCCTTCGCCAATCTCAACTCATTAGCAATCTCCAACTCTAGCCTCTTCTGTTTCCCTTTTTTAACTGGCCCCTCTTCAACAGTCTCATTCTCAACCATAGCCAGATTACGTTTACAACCATAAGTAGTCATTGAAGCACAACCTTTACCTGCTGATCTAGCTCTCCTCTTCCATCGGCCCCTCGTTGCCAACCTCTTCTCTTCACTCTCCATTTATTTCGATCCAACATCTTTGGACTGCTACTCCAAGTAGCCCATTGAGGCCAAAACATTTGGCCTCTTTTCTTGGGTTTCAGTAACCCTGTGGTCATTGGGCCCATCAGTCAAGACTACACCCTTTCGGCTAAGATAAAGGCTTTGAGCATCTCCCCTGTCACATCTTTCATCTTTTTTCTCAAACGTTTCATCAACACAAGCCAACTGAGGTAGCATGTAGGAAAAGGTACTCATCACTACCGTTTTGTCCTCAATTCGATCCCCTTCCACCTCTCCCTGCCCAGAGCTAGATTTCAACCCCCTTCCCTTTCCACGTTTTCCATATTAGGCTACCAACCACTTACCCCTGAAATCTCTTTATAGTGGTAGCTCTGCTTTTCTGAATTTTGCCCCCGTGAAGTATTAGTTGCCCGGAGCCATGGTTCGTACTATGATTTTCCATCCCTCCCTTATACTGAGTTTCCCTCCAAACTACTACAGCCCCTTACGGCATGGGTTATCTTCCCACGTTTGAAACATAATTTGGGTAACTTCTCATACCTCATCGGCACCCATATTTTGTTACCCATTATGTTCATAGTTCTCCTTCTAGCCACCATTTTTTGCAGATCTAATTCAATCTTTACCCTCAGATAACCACCCCATCTGATTCCATTCTCACTTACATCAACTTCCAGGAAAGTCCCCACTATTGCTCCAATATGGAACCCGATATCTCGGGTCATACAAGCCAGAGGGAGATTCGACATCTGTACCCAGAATTCCTCATTATCAAATTTCATCATTTGAGAAGGAGTAAAACCATCAAAAGGTTTATAAACAAAGAGGTTATTATCAAACAACCACAATTTCCCTTTCAGGACTCCACATTTGTCCCTCTGATTCGCAAAGGTTATCACAAATAGATTTGAGTTTATCTCATGAAAAACAAAGGATCCCCCCACCCTCCATATCTTTGCCATTGTTGACCGAATTACTTCCTTCCTTATCTTCCAATTTGATTACAATTTCCCCTCTAAGCTTCTATCTCCCTCTTCCATTACCTTGCTCAGGTGTTATGTTCCTAGTTCAATTAATAAATTCTCTTCTTCTTTGAGTCTCAATTGGTCCCATTTATTTCCCAAGTCCTCCATCTCTTTCCACCGCAAGCCTGGGAGCAGACTGGGGGAATAAACTCTCTTCCTTACTCCTTGAGCAATCTAAGACTACCACTCCACATGAAACTTTCTCCTCAGAGAAGGTCTAGAGGAGACTCTTAGTCGATATTTCTTATCCAGGTAGGATCTGAATTATTGAACTATAAAATTAAAGCCACTTATAAATTAAGTGGAACAGAACCCAACTTTGACATGCTATTCCAGTTGCCAACCTTTGATCATATTGTCAGCTGTCACAGCTGGCCAAAATTTAGCAGCCGCTTGTAGCCACCATTAACATTTTTTTAAACTAGTACAATCGATATTGATGCCCAAAATCATTTAAGAGTAAGAGTAATGATATTTTTTTTTTCTATTTTTTTTTTAGAAAGAGGACGGTACCTCAATTTTATTGATAGCTCTCACTTGTGGTAGAGGAAAACTAGGGAGACAAATAAGCATAAAACCAAAACCCAGGTATCAAAAACCTAAACATTAGCAGTTTAAGATAACATTAACATGTTATCTTAAATGATCTATGAAAATGGTAATTAGCATGTTTAGAAAGAGCAATGGTAAGTAGATGGATCTTCAAGATAACATTACCATGTTTAATTGATCTATGAAAATCCCATGAACTGCATCAAATTAATCAAAAAATGATATGAAATTGAAGGATCTCACAATTATAACTTTTTACCTCGGATATAAAAAGGAAACACCAATAAGTTTTGAAGTTTAAAACTAACACAAAGGAGATCAGAAGATCATGAGCCACAATTAAGATACGATATGATGAGATTAAAAAAAAAAAAAGCCTCATATTCGTGAGACGTTGATCAGTCATGGCAAGATCCATGAACAAGAATGTACATGTTTTTAGTGTTGAACTGCCGGCCGCTCTTCTGGTGCAGGGTTTGACCACTTAATTACACGCTTGCTAGCTTCCTTAGCCTACAAATCCAGGACCAGAGTTTTGAGTACGTTTCTGTATTAATTAACATGCAAAAATACTACATGATCATCTAGAGATGAAAAAAAAAATGTCTAAATACTACGTACCCGTGTTGCCCAATTGCTTCGTACTGTTAAGATGGCCAATATCAAGCACAGTCTGAACGGCCATGCCACCGAAGATCATTCCACTCCAAATACCCTGTTACCGGCCCCAACTCGCGTAAGTGTTATAAAAAAGCTTGATCTACTTCAAAAATGTACGTATATGCATGCTACATATATACATGGAGATCATCATCAGTTTAGAATTCAACCTTTTGTCGTCAAACGTTTTGCTGAATACATTGTACCCACTTTAATATATAGTAGCATGTCATTAAATTAAGAGAGATGTGCTTTACAACCACAAATAGATCCAATAAAAGTAAACCTATAAACTGTAATGTCTTCACATAATATATTAGATTTAATTTACAATAACAATAACTTTATATTAATCTAACGTACTTACCAATCAAGTCTCGTCAGTTTGTGAGTTTATTTTTTGAAGATCTATTTATGATGCGTGGCTAAAGAATTGAAAGATAATTACAAACTTTAGTGCTTTTCTCATTTTATTTCGTGCATTTTTTCTTCATATTTGCAATATTGGTAACGTACGTACGTACGTACCTAGTTAAGCGACTTATTGACTGAGTACTACTGGTTGATCGAGAATCCAATCATATGAAATGGTAGGGAAAAAAAATCATGATTCGGAAGCTAAACACATATACCGTACCATAACCCCCAAGTGGAAGAACCATCCCATTAGAACTCCAAGAGGAAGTCCAATAATGTAGTAGCATCCCAGATTTATATATGCTACTGTTGCTTGCCTTCCCGATCCAACCGCTACCCCTATCATTGGGAAGGAAATTAAAATATATATTAATGGTTTCTTGAATTAATTCTTTTGAAAAATTATAGTTGCAATCATAAGTGTATAAATATTGTGCAATCATTTTGAAAAAAATGAATAAATACGAGACTTATATTAAAAGAAACTACTTTTTTAATAGTGGACCGTACTCTTTTTCAAAACAACTGCATAGCGCGCGCTTGCGTACTTTACGATTGTATGTAACATTATTCAATTCTTTTTAGTTGAAAAAGAACTAGAAATTAGGAACAATATCTATATATATATTTCCTGATCATGAAATTCATGACTAAATCAATAAACGTTATGATCATATATATCCATAATATATATTATAAGAAAACTGTTTATTTGTGATCAACTATTTCTTGTAAAAAATGATTTTTTCTGTTAAAATAAGTGTTTTCATCATAAATAATCATTATTGCCATAACTAATCCATCATATATATTCCTTTTTCTTATTGTAGAAACTTCAAAAAGAACATAAAAAAGATGCATTACGATTAAGGAGTTGTATTATATATAATTAATTCCCTTTGATGAAGGATTGCGCGCGGATTAGTACTAGAAATGAAGTACTTACCCGATAAAACTGGTTGAACACTGTTGAGTAGAATAGTGACCCCTAAGAGGTGCGACATCTTATCACTACAACAAAATGTGTCTTTTGTGACAGAGGAAACAGTCACCAAAAAAGGGCAAACCGTCACCACGACCGTCACCTAAAGTTGGTGACCGTCACCTAAAGTGCGTCACAGAAAATATTTGGTGACGGTTTACTGTTCAACCATCACAAAAAATATTTTTAGTGACGGTTGGAAGTGTTTCGTTTGGTACAACGTTCGAACGTTCATGTTTTTATGACGGTTATAAACTGTCACAGAAAATAACGTTCGGACGTAAAATAAAACGTTCGAACGTTATACCCGACTGATCGGCGTTCGAATGAGAGAATTTGACGTTCGCTGAATATCGTTCGAACGTATCATATTTACATTCGGACGTTAACCCGACCGATTGACGTTTGAATGAGAGAATTTTACGTTCGTTGATTATCGTTCGAACGTAATATATTTACGTTCGAATGTTAATGCGTCCGAACGTTAAATACAATAAACGTTCGAATATTTGTTCGAACGTAAACGTAAATGTTCAAACGTAGCGCGTATAATGTTCGGACGTTATTTCGAATGTAAACGAAGGAGCATTCGAATGCAAGTTCTTTGCTCGAACGTTAATCGCTTTACCGTTCGAACGGTTTGTTCGTTTTAGCGTGAATACGTTCGAACGTATAGTTTGACATTTGAACGATCAAATTGTATTTACGTTCGAACGTTTGTTAGAGTGTGAACCAACGTTCGAAGGATTTTTATTTACATTCGAACGTACAGATCAGAAATACTAATTTCATAAAATTTAAAAACATAATACCAATGTTATCATATTACATACCCAATTAATAATAACAATGTCTTATAAAAGCACAAAATTAGATATTAAAACTAGTCAGAAATATTGATAAAATTTATTTCTTCTTTTTCCCTCACCCACGGGGATTCTGTTGCAACGACATAACATGCTCCATTTGCACCATCATCTCTCGTTGCACTTGCTCTTGCACTTCACTGCGTATTCTTTCCTCCTGGTCTCTCTGTTGGTCCTACAAACGCGTCTCTAAATGAGACTGTCGTTCTAAGAGAGACTCTAACTCTTGCTGTCTCGACCTCATATACTCATTCTCACGCCGTGCAGCTTCTAAATCTGCCGTAAGATTATTAATTTGTAAAGCCGATGAGGTTGAGGAGGATGAACATTTATGCTTGATAGATCGTCTCAAACCTCTTGCATACTAGACTGCTGCCCGAGCACTTGCGTGAATATGTCTATGTCACTAGGAGAGGATTCCTCTGAAGCCGACTGCATCTCCATCAGTTTTCTCTGCAATTTAAAAGGTAATGATCGTAAATAATTTAGTAACGTATTAAAAGAAATAGAAATAAGAAATAAACTATTAAAATATTATATAAATAATTTATTGAACAAAATTAACACTGCTTAAATAATTATTTGCAGCGACAGGATCCATCCACTCACTATGCTCATTAGTGTGAGCAGCAGCATAGACATGAATGAGGGAAAAATTTTCAGGATCATCACGTTTCTAACAAAGCGACAATATTAGCAATTTTAAAAAGATAATGTTAGTACTTATCAGAAAGAATATCAGGAAAATAAATGAATTCTATAATTTTTTAATTACCATTTTTTCAGCAAGACGGTGGAATGACCTTGAACCGGCACGATGGTGGACAGTCAGAGCGAATCTATTATGTGCATTTGTCACAGGCATCTAGCAAAAAATCATACTAACAATATATCCATGTTGTTTACATTAACAATGTTACATTCAAGTAGTGTTATATTGTTAAATTAAAGAGAAATGAAAGATTATGTGACCCTAAGTTTCGTGTCTTGTACACAACGAGGGAGAATGATCTTGAAGAAATGTTTAAATTTTAATCTAATTACTTAACCGTCACAAAATGTCCGACCTTGACAACTCTCAAGGCCGGAGAGACTATGACAGTCAAGCAATTAAATTGAAATTCCAACATTTCTTCAAGATCATATTCCCTCGTTGTGTACAAGATCATCATTCTTAAAGTATAATTTTAATTGTTATACTTAATTTCAAAATTTATACTATAATTTTAATTATTATAATTCTTAAATAGTTATTTTAATTGTTATACTTAATTTCAAATATTATTATCACATTTTAGTTATGACAGTCAAGCAATTAGACTAAAATTTAGAGATTATAATTGTTATATATAATTTTAAAGGTTATTATATAATTTTAATTATTATCATTCCAAAATTATAATCTTAATTGTTATACTTAATTGAGTGAGTTATTTATTGCTTGTAGACAATAAGTATATAATTTTTATACCTACATCTATTTGATCATTATTTTCTTTCTCTTTAGTTTATAATAAATAAGTATATTTACATATTCCAACTCTACTTATTTAGTAGGTTCAAGACTTTTTTATTGAAGAGTATTTTAAAGGTTATATTATAATTTTAATTATTATCATTCTTAAAGTATAATTTTAATTGTTATACTTAAATTTCAAAGGTTATAATATAATTTTAAATATTATAATTCTTAAAGAGTTACTTTTATTTGTTATTACTTAATTTCAAATATTATTATCAATATTTAATTATTACTATTCTTAAAGTTTATTATTTTAATTATCATACTTAAATTTCAAAGGTTATAATATAATTTTAAATATTATAATTCTTAAAGAGTTACTTTTATTTGTTACTACTTAATTTCAAATATTATTATCACAATATTTCAAATTCATATCACAACATATTCACAATAACTCACAAACTAATTACAAACTATACAAACAATAATCAGGATATATTCACAATAACACACAATATATTCACAAAACATGTATTAACAAAGCTTAAGGACAATATATTTGTAACAATGTAAACATATTCAAACGTCATTCACAAATAATAATTTAAATTGCTCAAGTCCATATCACAATATATTCACAATAACACACAATATATTCACAAAATAATATGCCACATGTATTAACATATTCCTAAACTTGAGTAAGCAATAAACATGTATTAACAAAGCCTAATGACAATATATTTCTAATAATGTTTCTTCAAAACGTCATTCAAAAATAATAAACATAATATTTCAAATCCATATCACAACATATTTATAATAATTCACAAACTATTTACAAACTATACAAACAATAATCACATTATTTCAAGAGTAAGCATAAAATCACATGCAACAACATATTGATAAAGTTTAGAAATATACCTAGCACTCACAATGTCCTAGCCTCTTACAAATCAAAATCTTCCAACTTCCCAAAACAACCAATCCTTCAAAAAAATACAATACTAATTTATTAGAAATATTCTATAACAAAAACACAATATAAATATCATAAAATTCATAAAAAGACAATAAATCAAAATTTTTTCTTACCAAGACTCAACTCTCTCTCACTCTCTAACTCAACTCTCTCTCACTCTCTAACTCAACTCTCTCTCACTCTAACCCTCTCTCTCTCTCCTGCAGAGCCTCAGGCCAAAACAACCTCCTACTCTCTCACTCTCCGTTGCACGCATGGGAGAAGAAAAAATGATCTGTTTCTCCCGTGTGCGTATAGATTAAGTTCTAAAATTATTAGTTCAAACGTTCGAACGTTTAAGTTGTACGTCCGAACATTATATTCTAAAATTTTCCCGCCCAGAACGTTCGGACGTTTACAATATACATTCGAACGTAACATTCTTCTGATATAACATAAAATCTAGCGGGAAAGTTCCTGCACTTTCCTCATATATGTTCGAATGTATCACAATTTTTTGTTCGAACGTTCATAGATTTTCATATGAACGTTCGAACATCTAACTTAGACGTCCGAACGTACATTTCATCAAAGTGTTACCATATTTGAGCGGGAAATTTTTCGCACTAATTTAACTAACGTTCGGACGTTAACAGATTTGGCGTTCGGATGTACATAATTTTCTGGTGATTTTCATCAAATAACGTTCGAACGTATAGCATAAACGTCCGAACGTCTGAATAATCACACAGATACCTTAATCGAGCGGGAAATTTCCGGCCTCTTAGTTTAACGTTCGAACATTAACTTGAAAGGTTCTAACGTACTATTCCTACTATACTTATTAAATGATAACATAAATCATGTATATAATATATAAACTATACCATATATATATAAATCTTAAGGATATATATTAAATTGCTACTTATTAAATTCTAAATTATATACTAACTTATAATATAATATATATATATTACATTGTATATATCAATAACTATATATTACATTGTATAGTATGATAGCAAAATACTTTAAATGAGAACATAAATGTATATAATATATAAACTATACCATATATATAAATCTTAAGGATATATATTAAATTGTTACTTATTAAATTCTAACTTATATACTAACTTATAATATAATATACATACTACATTGTATATATCTATAACTCTATACTACATTATATAGTATGATAGCATAATACTTTAAATGAGAACATAAATGTATATAATATATAAAATATACCATATATATAAATCTTAAGGATATATATTAAATTGTTACTTATTAAATTCTAACTTATATACTAACTTATATTATAATATATATACTACATTGTATATATCTATAACTCTATACTACATTATATAGTATGATAATATAATACTTTAAATGAGAACATAAATGTATATAATATATAAACTATACCATATATATAAATCTTAAGGATATATATTAAATTGTTACTTATTAAATTCTAACTTATATACTAACTTATATTATAATATATATAATACAATGTATATATCTATAACTATTATATACTATACAATGTATTCCCTCATTTGAAATAAATTCTGTCAAAAAAGAAATCGTAGATCTCAGATCTGAAATAAATAACCTCAAATCTGAGAACGAGGTTTTAAGACAAGAATTTTTACTAATCAAGATTGACAAACAACTTGATCATGATATCCCTTCTGATAATGAGCAAACTGAGGCTGGTTCTAGTCAACAGGATTCACCTGTCGACAACCAGATTTGTCTAATTCGTCATACCATTCCTCCCAAATGGTTTTCTCGAGTTCATATTATTGTTGCTCATGATTTTCAATTTTCTGTTGTTGCTATGATTGATTCCGGATCAGACTTGAATTGCATTCAAGAAGGACTCATTCCTAGTAAGTATTTTGAAAAATCAACCGAAAGATTATTCTCGGCAAATGGCTCAAAGATGACCATTAATTATGAACTTAATAATGCTCATGTTTGCCAGGATAATATTTGTTTTCGGATTCCTTCTGTTTTAGTCAAAAACATGTCTGACAAAGTGATTTTGGGAATCCCTTTTATCTCTTCTTTATATCCTTTCATGACTGAAAAAGACGGTATCACTACCGACCCTTTTGGCCAGAAAGTAAAATTCCATTTTGCTTCTCGTTTTGAAATTGATTCGGATAAAAGCAAGAAATCTTTGTTTTTAGCAAAACAAAAACATTTGAATTTCCTCCAACAGGAAATAAAGTACAAAAAGATTTCTGAACAATTATCCAATTCCCTTTTGATTTCAAAAATTGAAGATTTTAACAAACGTCTGATTTCAGAAGTTTGTTCTGATTTACCTAATGCTTTTTGGTATAGGAAGAAACACATAGTTTCTCTCCCATACATTAAAGGGTTTAATGAGGCTAATATTCCAACAAAAGCTAATTCTGTTCAAATGAATAGAAAGACGCTGGAATATTGCCAAAAGGAAATAACTGATCTTCAAAATAAAGGCATTATCAGGAAAAGCAAGTCACCCTGGTCTTGTCCTGCTTTTTATGTTCAGAAAAATGCAGAACTAGAGCGTGGCACCCCTCGCCTAGTTATCAATTACAAACCCTTGAATAAAGTCTTAGAGTGGATTAGGTACCCTATTCTCAATAAGCAAGACTTAATTCATAGGTTGAGTGATGCTGTGGTCTTTTCCAAATTTGACCTTAAGTCTGGTTTTTGGCAAATCCAAATAGCCGAGTCAGACAGGTATAAGACTGCTTTTGTTACCCATTTTGGTCATTTCGAGTGGAACGTCATGCCTTTCGGCCTTAAAAACGCTCCTAGTGAATTCCAAAATATTATGAATGATATTTTTAACTCGTTCTCCACTTTCACCATCGTCTATATTGACGATGTCCTTGTTTTTTCTAAATCTATTGATGAACACTGGAAACACTTGAATTCGTTCCTTGACATCATTAGATTTAATGGTCTTGTTGTTTCGGCAACAAAAATTAAATTATTTCAAACCAAGATTAAATTCCTTGGTTATGACATCTCTGAAAGCAAAATCAGGCCAATCCAAAGAGCCATTGAATTTGTTGACAAATTCCCTGATGTCATTCTTGATAAAAAACAATTGCAGAGGTTCTTAGGATCTCTCAATTATGTTGCTGATTTCTACAAAGATATGAGGAAACAATGTCGTCCTTTGTTCAAACGACTTCTTTCTAATCCTCCTCCTTGGACATAAATCCACACAAATTTAGTAAGGAAAATCAAAGCACATGTCAAAACTCTTCCGTGCCTTGGTATCCCTACTTCCGATTCATTCAAAATTGTGCAAACTGATGCCTCAGACATTGGTTATGGTGGCATTCTGAAACAATGTGTTTCACTAGGTTCATCTGAACAAATTGTTCGCTTCCATTCCGGAACCTGGAATTCTGCACAAGAAAAATATAGTACTATTAAAAAAGAAATTTTAGCTATAGTATATATCTAAATTTCAATCTGATCTTTTAAACCAAAAGTTTTTGGTCAGAATTGACTGCATGTCTGCAAAATTTGTTTTAGAAAAAGATGTTAAAAACATTGCATCAAAACATATTTTTGCAAGATGGCAAGCCATTTTAAGTGTTTTTTATTTTGACATTGAATACATCAAAGGCACACAAAATTCAATCCCTGACTTTCTCACCCGTGAATTTTTGCAGAAAACCCATCATGGCCAGCAAAAAGAAAACCCGAGAGAGAGAGAGAAGGGTGAATCCACCACCTCCAATGCCCAGTATAAATCTCATCAAGAATGAGACTGGACCCTCTGCTACCACTAGTGCAGTATCTTCAGCACTAGATATTGCTAACAGGTTCCAGCCACTTGGTAAACCTGTTCAACCACAGACTTTCTCGTCTATGGTTACTACTACTTTTGACCCATATGCGAAAGCAATTGAGTCAAAACCCATCCCTATTACTCCTCAGTTTTTCCTCCCAAAAGGAAAATCTGAATATTTGAAAAAGAATTTTGTTTCCTATCTGTTTCATATCGAGCCCAATAGCACGATATATACAGATGTCTTTCAAATTTCTTCTTCTTATTTTCCCACTCTTTTCCACTGGATCCCTGAAGATTTCTCAAAAAATCTCCAGTTCTATTCCAGCATTTTAATTCAAACAAATTCCTTGGTTATCAAACCTATTTATGACAAGGTTGATACCAACAAACTGATTTATCACAGTGCCTATATTCACCGAGTTATCACACAAGCAGAATGGGGATCCTCCCCATCCGCTACTAAAAAACTCGTCCAAATAGATACTGCTTTTTCCTATTTTGATTATATTGATGCTTGGAAGCGCTTTATGTTCTTCCAAACCCCTGACATGAGCCATTCTTGGTTCTTATGTTTTGATAAAAAATTCAAAGGAAATTTTCCTCTTTGGTTCATCCAATGGTGGAACCAATACGGATTAATTCCTGAAAATCTTCCTGATGAGCTCTTAAAAGCTTATCAGCATTTCTCAAAAACTGTTGGTCCAACCCTGGATCAACATTCTAGAAAATTTCACCATACTCTACATTTCTGTAAGAAATACCACCTCCCGTGGATTTTCAAATGGAATTATGAAAGAAATGGTGATGTAATGACACGAGCTTATTTCACCAAATGGTGGGATAAATTCGCTCATAATCAAAAAATTGTTGATTTACTGATCAAGGATTTTCCCCAGTCTGCACCCAATCTGCAGAATATTAAAGAATTTCCAAAGATCATGGCTAGACCATCCAAAGGACCTGAATATCCACTACTTCAGGCCCCTGCTTCTCCAACAAAATCCGGGGGGGTAAAGGACAGTTCATCCTCAAAATCCTCTAAGACAGTCTAAAAAGAAATCTGATATCTTTGATGGACTTATCAAAAAGGATTTAATCAACATATTAAAAGAATCATTATCAAAGTCTCAAAGCAAATCTGAAGATTCAGACACCACATCAGAGGCTTCCTACAGCAATCTCTTCGGTAACTCTGGGTTCTACACAGACGAAGAATAATTGCTGCCTGCTACCAGACAGAAAACCCACTTCTGCCTAAAGACTACTACTTGAGTTCAAAGAAGACCCATTGACCGGTCTCCTTTAAACAAAATTTGTCGTTTTGTGCCGAAAGCAGCAGTCGCCGCTAGACACAATGATGACACTCGTGGTTAAACAGTACCAACACTGTTCAATCACTTTTACTTTTGCTTTATCCGTGCTTAAACAGTAATAACAACTGTTCGATCACGGATTTCTTTTGTAAACAGGAACTCCTTCATCTATAAAAGGAGAACCTCATTTCATTTTTAGGCAGAGACAATTTGAGCGGAAAAACATCTTTGTAAGTTTTTCATAAGAAGCTCTCTACCTATTTCTCCTATTACCCAAGAGCAAATATTGCTCTACCTTGTGCCATAAACTTTGTAACCTTTGTAAAGTTTATGAATATGTTTATACTATCTGTTTTGTTTTGCATCGCATACATGCATATGGTCGGTTCTACCGCCTGCCTTTAATTGTGCATATTTATCTGCTTTGCTTTATTCTTCTCCTTCCTTCTCTTCTTCTTCATTCCCTCATTCATGCTTTATCATACTATATAATACATTGTATAGTATGATATATAAACTATACCATATATATATAAATCAATAGGATATATATTAAATTGTTACTTATTAAATTCTTTATTATATACTAACTTATAATATAATATATATATATATATATATATTACATTGTATATATCTATAACTATATACTACATTGTATAGTATGATAGCAAAATACTTTAAATGAGAACATAAATGTATATAATATATAAAATATATCATATATATAAATCTTAAAGATATATATTAAATTGTTACTTATTAAATTCTAACTTATATACTAACTTATAATATAATATATATACTACATTGTATATATCTATAACTACATACTACATTGTATAGTATGATAGCATAATACTTTAAATGAGAACATAAGTGTATATAATATATAAACTATACCATATATATATATATAAATCAGATGGTCCATATATTAAATTGTTACTTATTAAATTCTTTATTATATACTAACTTATAATATAATATATATACTACATTGTATATATCTGTAACTTTATACTACATTGTATAGTATGGTAGCATAATACTTTAAATGAGAACATAAATGTATATAATATATAAACTATACCATATATATAAATCTTAAGGATATATATTAAATTGTTACTTATTAAATTCTTTATTATACACTAACTTATAATATAATATATATACTACATTGTATATATCTATAACTATATACTACATTGTATAGTATGATAGCATAATACTTTAAATGAGAACATAAATGTATATAATAAAGAATATTTATGTATTAAATGTATTAAATCCATATCATAGAATATTCACAATATTTTTACAATAATATTTATACACATATTAATTCATCAATAAACACCATAAACTCATAAACTATTCATAAAATTTACAAATAATAATCACAATTATTTCAAGAGTAAGTATAAAATCACAACAACATGTATAAACATATTACTAAACTTTAGAAATATAACAAGTACTCACAAACGTCAAACCAATTAATTTAATTGTCAATAATATTATATAACATCTTAATATATAACATAAACATTTATAATATAATATATTATAGATATTATTTTTGAAATTAAATTGACAAGCTTTCGGACGTAATTATTAATACGTTCGAACGTTCTGTATATATAAAGCCAAAACCGAACGTCAAAACGACATTTCCAAAACGTAATTATCATCTGTTATGTTGCACGCCATCACGCCTCCGTCACCGCCGCCGTCAACTCTGCCACAACCGTCACAAAAAGGTAGGCATTCATCTTTTATTCAAATAACATGTATTTTATTGAGATTTGGATTGAGTTTTGTTTAAAATCGGATAAGTGGTGGCCGGATTTTCAACTCCATTTTCCGGCCACCACGGCCAGTCATTGGCCGAATAGTCACCGTAGAAATGTTTCTTGAAGTGTATACTTCATTTCTACGGTGACATTTAGGCATTTAGAAGCTTGTAGAGAAATTTTCGAGATTTCAATAATGGCTGAGTCGACTCAGCTCTGCGTCGTAACGTTCAAACGTTTCACCAAGACGTTCGAACGTACAACATTTATATTACAGAGTCGTTACGGCTTCTACGTTCGAACGTAACCT
The DNA here is from genome assembly GCF_001411555.2 of Juglans regia. Lineage (NCBI taxonomy): Eukaryota > Viridiplantae > Streptophyta > Magnoliopsida > Fagales > Juglandaceae > Juglans > Juglans regia. Next base: position 5,995,436 of record NC_049906.1, on the reverse strand, counting down.
TCTTACATTCGGACGTCATATTCATTAATTTTCATATCTAAACGTTTAATGTATATGTCAGGATGTACTACTTTTTAAATATTATTAAACGACATACGTTCGAACGTGAATATTTTACTTTCGAACGTAAATCATATGGTCAGACGTTTAATTATAACGTCCGAACATAGTGCTTTTCTACGTTATTCATGCTTCGACGTTCGGATGTTCGTATTTACGTTCACACGTAAAACAAATACATTTGAACGTAAAACATAAACGTCTGAACGTACGTCAGCCAATATTTATTTACTGTTTATGTTCGAACGTCTATGTTTTACATTGGAACGTATATGTTTTACATTCGAACGTAAATTTATTTACATTATTTTACGTGCAAACGTTTATCTTTAACGTTCGAACGTGAAAGACAAAATGTTCGAACGTTAATGCAGAGCAGCTTCAAATTAATACAAAAAAATGCATTAATGTAAATAATTTTTTTTCCTTTTCTATTTTCAGGATATGACTCTTCCACTGCATACTAGAAAACGAGGGAGGGAAGGAGCCACGTCGGATACTGCCCGTATCAGAGTTTGTACTGTTATGGTAGAGCGAGAGGTCCTGATTAATGAGTTTGACGAACTCTGTTGGCAGCAGACGAACCTGAGAGATGGTTTCCTCAATAGAGGCTGGGGAAATATTTGCACATTGAGGGGGAAGGTGTACCCCTCAATGGTTCAAGAATTTTATATGGGGAAGTGTGACATGCCTCAGGATGCATCCTCTCACACCGTGACTGTACGCGGTGTTTCCATTGAGGTATCACCAGATGTCATCAGCGAGCACCTTGGGATTCGTTGAGGAGTTAAGACATTTGCACACTCAACACCCCGTGAGGATGTAGGCACTTCTACATCATCTACTGGCCAGGCATTTGAGCCAGCATCAGCCAGAGATGCAGGCCAGTCAGAGGTTGAGGATACTGGCGTCGAGGCTCGGGATGGTGACTGAGACGAGGATTTCTACATCCTCACCGGGAGGGATCGCATGCAGATCGAGCGGAAGAACGCCTTCAACCAGAACCATCTGCTGCATTTCTTCCGCATGTTGCACCTTATTATTGTAACAAATGTCGATCCCGTGACTCATAAAACCACATTTAGTCGGCTTCGGGCACAATTTTTTATACGAGTGGCACATGGAGATCCTATAAATTTGCCACTGCACATCTTTGAGATGATCCATTACGAGGCGAGCATCGTCTCCACGGATAATCTCTCATACGGTGTCCTAATCAGCCAACTATTACTTGCACGGGGAGTGCCGACCCAGCTAGAGGAGCGGGTCAAAGATCAGATGAGCCCCCTCGACATGACCATGCATCTACGTAGCATTGGACAGGCGAGGGGACGTTAGCCACCCCCTGTAGAGGATCTAGTTCCTCCGACACAGCCTGAGCCAGGTCATGTTGGGAGTAGTAGTCAGCATACGTCGAGCACATCTGCAGGAGATGTGCGGCCTGCTTGGGTTGATGCGGTCATCTCACAGCTGACTGCGCATATCGATCATAAGATCGATCGATCGCTCGAGGCTATATCGGCATCTGTTGCCGAACTCACCCATCGTGTAACTATCCTCAACGACAAGGTTGATACCTTGACTGAGGAGGTACGGAGTTCGACTTTTGCGGATAACGTTATCATCTTACTGTTGTTTACTACATTTTATTAAATCTTGTATTTTATTTTTAATATTTGTAATGAAAAATATTATTGAATATTTCTATCGTTTGTTAATTTCAATTTTTAATCTTCTTTGATGTTATATTTTTCAACTTTAATACTAAATCACTACATTTCAAATATATATAAACATAAATATATATTTATATATTACAAATTGTGTATATATAAATATATACAATTCAATTTTTTAGACTTGTTCACAAATTATGCACAATAAAAACTACATAATTTTTAAATTAAAAGCATTTAATTTAAATTTACAATGAACGTTCGAACGTTATTACTTAACGTTCAAACATTGGCGCAGAATTTTTACGTTCGAATGTTAATTAATAACGTTCTAACGTATATGTGACATTCGAACGTATATTTCCCATACGTTGGAACGTAAAAAAATCTCATTCTATCTTTAGTGACGGTTTCCAGAAACTGTCACAGAAAATACCTTTTAGTGACGGTCTATGGACTGTCACAATTTCCCAATCGTCACTAAAAAGTAATTGTGTTGTAGTGTTACCAATTTCTTTGATGACATCAGTGCTGGATGTGAATATGTATGCGATCTTGTCGTGGATTATTAAGATTAATCCGCAGAAAAAGAGTCCAATCACAGCTGAATACGACACAGACACTAGAGTTGCAAATTTTGCTGCTCTAGCATTACCGGCTCCTAATTCATTGGCCACCCTTACTCTGTGATCAGTTTCATGCACGCACAAAAATGAATTTTGCATAGTAGTACATGAATTTGTATTAATTACTATAATCATCATGAACAAATAATCAACAATTTTTGACCTATTTCCAAATATTAATAAAAATTCCAATATTAACATGAAATCTTGAAATATGGGGCTCTCATGATCATGTATTTATGTTCTTAATTCATATATTAAGCTAATGCTAACAATTTGAACCGTGATGAGCTAATTAATTAATTGATCCGTCATTAATTAAAAAAAGCAATTATCGGATTGCACAACATATATCCATCTAGAGCTTTGATATTGATCATCTCTAACACACCATACGTACATTACACTTATTTTTATTTTTATTTTTCTTGTTTTATTCATTTTAAATTAATTGAAATATTTTATTCATTATCTATACCTCACATATTAATAAAAAAAATAAAATCTAAAAAAAAAATGATGTGTGATATGAGCTAGAAAGGTGAGTAGAACTTTACATCCATCAATGTCCAAGAATGTCACGTTTCAAAAGCTGGTTAATTAACTTTCATTATAAGAAAAATAGATTTTTGTGGTCATTTAATTACGACGAAAAGATTATTTATGATCAAAACAGATTTATTTTAATTATAAATAATTATTTTATTAAAATTAATTAATCATAAATAAACAGTTTTCATATACTAATTATTGTTAACGATGATTACGGATCTGATAGATCTTTTAATTATTTGGTTGTCGCGCGGAGGTACGTGAGATAATTTAGATCATAAGTTGACTAGTCCACCTGAAATTTGGCGCCCGGAGAGAATTCTCACCAATCTTTTTGTCCGTTCCTCCTGTTTTTGACTAGACAGAGCATAATATCGCGTTTGGTGTCATTGTTTGAACTGTGAACATATTAATTAGTATTAATTTAAGTAAAAAGGAACGTGGTATATTACATGTATACTCTGATATGATGTAATATTCCCTAGATCCTCTGTGGCGAATGCATGCAGCAATTTTAAGATTTTGTTTGGTTATGTAGTTTATAGATGAGATAAGATGTGATATTTTATTAAGGGTACGTTTGGAATTAAAACTCCTCTCAACTCATCTCAACTCATCATTACAATTTTTTCAAATTTCAATACAAAATATAATAAAAAATTCAACTTTTTCAAATCTCAAAATAATAATAATAATAATAAATAATATTTTAACAATATTTTATTATTTCAACTCAACTTAACTCAACTCATTTCAACATCCAAATGCAATCTAAAAATTATATAAAATATTATTAAAATATAATTTTTTAATATTATGAGATGTTTTACGTATCCAATTAAACCGGGCCTAAAAAGAAGTAAGAACCGCGTTAAGTGTGAAGTAGGTCAGAAATGTTACGTACCCTGCACCAGTAAAGAAAGCGATGTGGATCATGAGCTCCAGTCCATTGATGTTCATGCCGCAGAACAAGATTTATTACAAGAATTACAAGACCTTGTCATGAATCTAAAACCAACCGACACGAAACATGTAGCAGGAGGTAAGGCAAATTAATCTCGTACGTACCAGATTGACAAGGCATCAACGGCAAGGGTGGCATCCTTCAAGTAACCAGGCATCAACATCAGTATTGTGTAGTACCAGTTCTCCAAGCTGTATATATATATATTCATAACCAGCAAAAGACAGATGTTTTTCAAGTGTAACATTAACAGTACTACAGTCTACCTACAATATTCCAACTTGAGATTTAACACTGAAATGAATGGAGAAAGCTGCTTGAGAGGTAAGTACCAGAGCATGACTCCCGAAGCAACAGAGAGTTTGATGAACTCCCAGAGGCCCGAAAAGGCTTGTGCAGAGAATCCAGTCCAAGTATCAGGACATCCTCCGCACATTGCATACCCACACAACCCTAAAACCAAAACCCACCAAGAGATGTCCAAAACAATAACAATCCCAACAATCCCACACATAAAGGAAGAGCCAAGTAAGCAGCAAATTAACCAGTAAAGCTGCAAAAGAAACCCACGCAATCACAAAGGTCTTAAGCTGGGACTGTAAGAACAGTTGCACAGGGAACAGCAACGTAAATCCGAGCTGCAGCGGTATGAGCCACAGAGCCACCACCTCGGACAGCTCTGCCACTTCTTCGGAGAGTCCTATGAGTTTCATAATCGGAGCAGCGCAAACGTAAATGGGGAGGAACAAAACACCACAGAGGAAGAGCACAATCCACGACCTTTGCAAGTATATTCCCAACATGTGGTACCTCTTCGCCCCAAATGCCTGCCCACAGAGTGTCTCCAATGCACTCGCCATCCCTAACTGAATTTCGAACTCTCAGATCAGTAAATGCATTCTAGACATACAGAGAGACAATCAGGATATAGAAAAACAGTTGAGTTAATTACCAGTAAACCAAAATTGAAGCCGACGATGACATTGATGGATATGGAAAGAGCAGCGAGTTCAACGTCTCCAAGGTGGCCACCAAAGGCTGTAGTGATGAAATTCATGGAGAAGCTTACGACGCGGCTGAAGATTGCAGGCCCGACAATGTACCATAGCTTCTTTGATTCAATGCAGAACCTTGATACAAGGTCTTTATTAGCTTCTCTATTGAGGTAACAGAATCCTCACACCAGAAGACGCAGCAGCAGTCCTCACGCCAAGACGACGCAGCAGCAACCTGCAGCAGCAACAGCATCACCAGCCTTGACGCGTCTAGAAGAAATTCCTCTGAGCACACTCGTAGCATGACAACTATCAGAATTCCAGAATATTCTTGTGTAACTGACTAAGGCTATATGAGCCGTAGGATTAATCTTTGAATTCTGATTTCCTTTCATAAAAATGTGTATATAAATGATGTACAGTGACAGTGAAAACACAGAGAGGAAAATACATTTCAGAGGAAATTCTCTTAAGCCTTTTGTCAAGCACTGTCCGTGCTCTGCTCCTATTTCTATTTTGTCTCTGTTCTTTTATGGTATCTAGAGCCATTTTTTGACTAACGTCTCAATCTTCCTTCAGTCTTGATTTTTTTTTTTTTCTCTCATCAACTCCAAATGGCTGACTCTAATTCGTCTATTACATCCCACCAGTTTTCCGCAAACCCTACTATCATCAATATTTCTACTCATTTTATCACTATTAAGCTGACAATCGAAAACTACCTCTTGTGGAAGGCTCAAATTGTGCCATTCCTCAAGGGACATCGCCTGTTTGGGTACATCGATGGCTCCATTCGAATCTATAGTCACGTCCATTACCACTAGACCAGAGCCTCTCACTACTCCTCAAGTTTTTAGTTATCTTTTAAATCATGAAGCACGTCTTCAACATCAAACTAATACTCTTCTCTCAGGAACTCAGCTTGCAGCTAACTCTACTTCTCGGCAGTCACCACAAGGAGCAACACAAAGCACTTTTTCAAACTGAGGCAGGGGAACTTCCAATTATCGTGGACGATGTGGTCGTGGTGCGACTAGGGGTGCCCACCCTCAGTTCTCCAATCGGATGCAACCCAGGCCTATGTGTCAGGTCTGTCAAAAGCCTGGTCACGTAGCCATCAACTGCTACTATCGGTTTGACCATGCATTCCAGTCCCCTGCTCCAACTTCACTTTCGGCACACTACACCTCAGCGCCTACCCCTTCCAATAATATTAGCAGTGCTTGGTTTTCGGATTCCGCTGCAACGAACCATTTCACTGCTGACTTTGGAAACCTGAATCTGGAAGCTGCGTCATATCATGGTCCCGACCAAGTTAGCATCGGAGATGGCACAAATCTTCCCATTCAAAACATTGGTTCTGCTCATCTTCACTCTTCTACTGGAAATTTCTTACTCACTAAACTCTTGCATGTTCCATCCATTACACGCAACTTACTGTCAGTTCATCAATTTTGCATTGATAATGCAGTTTATTTTGAGTTTCACTCTAATTTTTTCTTTGTGAAGGATTTGCAAACCCGGACAACTCTTCTTCAGGGCAACGTTAGGGACGGTCTCTATGTTCTTCCAACTAATGTTTCTGCTATGCCATCCTCATCTTCTTCCTCCCCAACACATGCTTTAATTGGTGAACGAACCTCTCCCACTGTGTGGCACTCCCGCCTCGGCCACCCCAACAATAGAACCACCACCTTCACTTTAAATAAATATAACTTACCTGTTACACACAGTGGCCCCTTATCTCCATGCCAAGCTTGTCCTCAAGCTAAGTCTCACTCTTTACCACATCCTCCCTCTCCCTCTCACTCAAACACACCATTTTCTCTTTTATTTTTAGATGTATGGGAACCGGCGCCTGTGCCTTCCTCTAATGGATGTCGTTTCTATTTATCTATAGTTGATGATTGCACTAAATACATATGGCTATTTCCTTTATCTTCTAAGTCTAATGTGCCTACTGTGTTTTTAGCTTTTATCAACTATGTGCATAATTTTTTCTCTTCCAAAGTCACATCTGTTCAAACTGATTGGGGCGGAGAATTTCGACCTCTCCATCAAATTTTTCAAACCATAGGAATTAATCATCGCATAACTTGCCCTTATTCCCATGCTCAAAATGGCACAGTTGAGAGACGTCATAGACACATCGTGGAAACCGGGCTTTCTCTTGTAGCCCATGCTTTCGTTCCCCACAAATATTGGGCTGAACCATTTTCAACTTCAGTTTTCCTCATAAACCGCATGCCAACACCAACACTTAACCATAAATCTCCCTTTGAATTGCTTTTTAAACATCTTCCTGACTACAAATTTCTTCGCACTTTTGGATGTCTATGTTGGCCCAATTTACGTCCTTTTAATCGACATAAAATGGACTTTCGATCTAAACCGTGTGTCTTTATGGGCTACAGTCCCGACCACAAAGGCTATCTATGCTTACATGTCCCAACTGGTCGCACTTACATCTCTCGGGACGTCCAATTTCACGAATCAACTTTTCCCTTCAACACGACCCCTCTAGCTGACTCTGACTCTTCATCATCCAATAACCCAAAAACAATTTTTCCTTCACCTTTGTATTATTCTCAACTCACACCAGCAACGACCCCAAGCCCACCCAGTAACTCTCCATCCATTCCTCCCAACACATCCTCGTCTGGGCCCTATTCTCCAAATACTAATACCGTGGCCCATGATCATCAGCCCTCATCCACGCCTAACCCAACCCAGTACCCGGCCCTTCAAATGTCTTCAACTCAACTTCCTCCTAGGTCTTCCTCACCTTCACCAGATACATCTTTTTCAAACAACACTGCGCCGCCTCCCATTCCTGCATCTCAAACTCTGCCTCCTCACTCCTCAACAATCCACCCCATGATCACCCGATCCCAACATAATATTCATAAACCCCTTCGTCGGTCGGATGGCACAATCCCATGGCCATCTTCTAAACCTTCGACCTCCTCGTTACATCTCACTGCCATTACTCAGAAATTCATCCCAGAAGAACCCACCTCCTTTACCGAAGCTTCTAAACACCCCGAATGGAGGGCTACAATGGCCTCTGAATTCGAAGCCCTCCTTCAAAACCACACTTGGGACCTGATTCCGAACTCCTCTCACCTCAACGTCCTCGGCTCCAAATGGGTTCTCAAAACCAAGCGGCGAGCTGATGGCTCCCTTGAGCATCGCAAGGCACGATTGGTTGCCAAAGGGTACCATCAGCAAGCTGGCGTCGACTTCACCGAAACTTACAGCCCAGTCATCAAACCCGTAACAATCCGAACCTTAATCTCCATTGCCGTTTCATCTGGCTGGCCTCTTCATCAGTTGGACGTCCATAACGCCTTCCTACACGGTGACTTGGAGGAAGCTGTCTACATGCTTCAGCCACCAGGGTTTGCAAATCCAGATCATCCTTCCCATGTGTGTAAGTTTCGTAAATCTCTATATGGACTCAAACAAGCTCCTCGAGCTTGGTTCTCTAAATTAAGCACTAGACTTTTATCTCTTGGATTTACGGCTTCTAAATCTGACTCGTCTCTATTCATTTTCAATAACTCTACAGTTTCCTTGTTTGTCTTGATTTATGTTGACGATATCATAGTCACTGGATCTAGTGCTACTCAGATTTCAGAATTTGTTAATGCTCTTAGTTTGTCATTTCCAATCAAAGATTTAGGATCCTTACATTATTTTTTAGGAATTGAAATTGGTCATTGTACTACTGGTTTGTTTATGTGTCAGTCAAAGTATGTCTTGGATCTGTTAAAACGAACCAACATGAGTGAAGCTAAATCTATTTCAACACCCATGTCATTATCCACAAAACTCACGGCAATGGATGGACCCTCCTTTGAGGATCCACAACTTTACCGTAGTATTGTGGGTAGCCTGCAGTATCTATCTTTTACACGACCAGATATATCTTTTGCTGTTAATAAAGTTTGTCAGTTCATGCATTGCCCTCGAATCTCTCATTGGCAAGCGGTTAAATGCATCTTACGCTACCTGCGTCTTACACCTCACTATGGTTTGCATTTTTCTGTTTCTTCCACTATTTCATTAAGTGCTTTTTCTGATGCTGACTGGGCCGGTTGCCCTGATGATCGTAAATCTACCGGGGGATTTTGTGTATATCTTGGTTCACATCTTATCTCATGGGGATCCAAGAAACAACCAACGATTGCCCGTTCCTCAACTGAAGCTGAATATAAGGCAGTCGCAAACACAACATGTGAATTAATTTGGTTGCAGTCCTTACTAGGAGAACTTGGTATTTCACTACCCACTCCCCCAACTCTTTGGTGTGACAACATTGGTGCAACCTACTTGTCGGTAAATCCAGTCTTACATTCACGCACCAAGCATGTGGAACTTGATTATCATTTTGTGCGTGAACGTGTGGCTGCTAAATCTCTTAAAGTTTCTTTTGTTTCAAGTAAGGATCAAATTGCTGACATTTTTACTAAGCCTCTTTCTACTGCTCGGTTCAATGTACTTCGATCAAGCCTCACCATTTTTCCGGTGCGGCTTGACTCGAGGGGGGCTATTGAGGTAACAGAATCCTCACACCAGAAGACGCAGCAGCAGTCCTCAAGCCAAGACGACGCAGCAGCAACCTGCAGCAGCAACAGCATCACCAGCCTTGACGCGTCTAGAAGAAATTCCTCTGAGCACACTCGTAGCATGACAACTGTCAGAATTCCAGAATATTCTTGTGTAACTGACTAAGGCTATATGAGCCGTAGGATTAATCTTTGAATTCTGATTTCCTTTCATAAAAATGTGTATATAAATGATGTACAGTGATAGTGAAAACACAGAGAGGAAAATACATTTCAGAGGAAATTCTCTTAAGCCTTTTGTCAAGCACTGTCCGTGCTCTGCTCCTATTTCTATTTTGTCTCTTTTCTTTTATTCTCGATCTTCAGCTTCATCTTTTATGGACGATTCGGGCCGTAAGAGTAGATGGTTAAGATCTTCGTCGTCCCCGTTGACACTGTTTCCCATGGAAGGAGACTAGCCTTTGCCCACTTTTCTCGAGGATTACTCGAGACGGCTAGTTTTCCAAATATTCTTTGGTGTAATGCTTGCATGGAAGAGAGGCAATGATCTGGTATATAATCTCTTCGGATGATCTACTGAGTGGAAACTGTTATTCTTACCCATGAAACTACAATTATCATCATATGCCACATGGGTTTCTAGTTTTTCTAATACAAGCTGTAATGTCTTCAATGACAGCTACATTATTTTACTAGTGCTCCTTGGAAGCATCAACACAAACAGAAATTAAAATCTCCTCAGATTCAAACAAGTATTGGTATTAATTGGACCGTCATGCAAGCGTTAAATATTGCCATTGTGAGAATCACAAAATGCGTGGCTTGGATGATAGGTCATGTTCAATGAAAACACAGTGAAATAACTATCAATTTAAAAATCAACATGTTAATATTTAGGGTGCATTTTTGGTCAAGATATAATATGAAAGTGAATTTTACACCCTCTAATTGCAAATCTCCATGTCATGGTTTTACTAGGGTTAGGGATGTCGCATGCTTTCCTAAATAAAGCTAGACAAGAGATTTCATGATTAATAAATCAACTAAATAATAAATAAATAAAGCTTGGAATTACTAAATCCAACTGCTCCATCTAAGCTTGGCTCACCTGCTCGTACTGATCGCCATTCTTACTTGGGTGGTTAAGAATATGAAAAACTAAAATAGGTCGAAGACTAAGTAAGAAGCGCATCACAATGTAAACATAATAAATATAAGGTTTTCACAAAAATTTTCATAGAGTTTAAAATCATAATTGATCATATTGATACTTATACAATGCATGACATGTCTTAATTTATCTAAACTAACTGAATAATCTGATTTAGCTCACTGAGTTAATTGGCCAACACACTTATCCCGGTGTGCAAGGTTGTGCACCTACTCCATATTCGACTGCATTACGTATTAATTGCAAAAGTACTAAATATGTATTAGAAAAATATGTTAAGAATATTGCTTCAAAACATATTTTTGCCCGATAGCACGCTATTTAAATTATTTTTTATTTTGATAATTTTTACATTAAAGGTTCCCAAGATGCTATATATCCCTAATTTTCTTATTTGTGAATTTCTGCAGAATCATGAAAAGCAGAAAAGATAAGCATATTTCACATGTTCTTGTCCCTAACAGACAGCTAGTGAAAGTAAATGAGCCTGCTTCTCCACTTGAGTGGTAATAATCACTTCCTTAATCATTAATAAAAAAAATAATAAATAACTTCACCAATAATCACATCCTTGACCATTAAGAAACAAAATACCCGAGTTGTAACTTTGTGCGGGCCAAGGAACATTTATTTATATATATATATATATATATATATATATATACACGTATATATATATATATATATAATACGTGTATAAATAGCACTCATCATATATGAAATCCCATGACGCATGAAACTTATAAAAGGGTGATATAAAATTTAAAGTAAAGGCTCGTCAAAATACAAACCATTATTAAGTTCTAAAACACAAACATATATAAATTACCAAAAGAGAAATAATTAATAAATGGTGAGAAAAATACAGGTCTCATATTGGTGAATGTATATATGATTAGTATGATCAAAACCCATAAGCAAATTTGGTTAACATTGCTAAACCTCCGGTTTAAGGTTTGACCGCTTATAACTAGCACGCCTGCTGCAGGCTTCCTTAGCCTCAAATTTATAGGCTAATTATCAGTGGCAACATTGATCCATGCATCAACTTGAATTTTGTTAGAGTTCAAGTACTACTTCCGCTTGGTCTTCTGAGTCGGCTAGGGACGTTTGTCCACTTACGTATGCGCTTGCTGGCTTCCTCAGCCTACAGCAAATCAAGAAACATATTTATGAGTAATTTATATGAATAAACATATATGTAACAATATATGACAATATATGATATGATATCTATATTCTAGAGAAAATATGCCTAAACCTACCTGCATCATCAAATCGGTTCGCATTGTTCAGATGGCCAATATCATAGTTTGAACAGCTAGCTAGCCGTCCCGTCGAAGACCATCCCACCCCAAATACCCTCTTACCCCCAACTTAATTGCATAAACATTAATCCAGAAAAGCTTGATTTAATGAGTTATCATGTACATCATGATGATATATATCTTACTTTTTACTTGTTTTACATATCATTACTCATATATATCAACCTAGTTAAAAGTTGCTCAAATGCCAATGCATATTCTAACATATTGGACGCTCGGATATTGGTTAATAGCCAGGATAATGTTCGAAATTGATCAAAAGTAATATCACATCATTAAAGCTTAAGCTTTTAGTAGTGCTATCTCTCCTTTTAGTTTTTGTTTGCATGTGAAAGGTAGTTGAATGATTGGGCCAGTCAATAAAAAAAAAAAAGCGCACACACACACACACACATATATATGTAATAGTAATATTAGAAAGAAAATACAATCCATAATTAGGGCAAGATCACTTGTTAACACTTAAAACAATGTTTATTTGTAATCAATTATTTGTTACAAAAATCACCATTTTTTGTTTTCTATCAAAATGAGTTCATTCTTATCATAAACAACTCTTCATAAATACTCATTTTTTAATATAAATATTGCCCTTAGATAGGGAAGGAAAATCATGATTCGGAAGCTTATAAACGAAGTAGGTGGGTGTTCCATCCCAAGTATAATTCCAGACGTAGTTTTGGTGTGTTTCGGACCATTCCAACTAGATTGTAGTATTCCACTCGAAAACTAAATATAGAAGCCACTACAAAAAAAATGACATTTTTCAGCACTCAGTTTCGTTGCAAAAAGTGCCTAAAATCTCCACATGAGTATTTTTGTCAATTTTTAATTCGTAGCATGTTGGTTGGCATTTCCTGTTCACTTCTACGAAAAAGCAACGAAACTCAAACATTGTCACCAAAAAAATTATTTCCGGCATTTTTTTCCCTCGTAATAACCCAAAATTTCGTTGTAAATGGGCATTCCAGATTTTTCAAACTATTGTTGAGAAAATTTAATTTCAGTTTATAATTTTCATCGTAAAAGATAAGAAAATCGCTGCAAATGATCCAAACATTTTGAATCAATCATATTTAATCGCCGCAATTGTACTATTACTGCCGACTTAATGTCGCTTAAGTCTCTAGAAATAGTCTTGCAAGAAAAAAAATTAATTTTCAAGGACACTAAGTCACCAGAAATGGTCTTTGATAAAACAAAAAAATGGCGGTACTAAAACATTCTATATAAAAAATACAAATTCACATTATATTTCATCATGCCTCACAAGAACACTGCATCCAATTGACATTTAATATGTACCAAAGAAAGAATTTTAGAGAAAATAAAGGGCTAAACATATATATATATATATATATATATATATGTAAGCTATAAACATAATCTTAAACTATAAAGGGACAAAACAACCATAATTCTAGCAAAGAGGAAAAACCAAAGAACCAACAAAAAAAAGGGGAAAGAAAAAAGGTTGTGTACTCACCACTGAGAGAAGCTTTTAGTCTTTCTAATCATGAAATGGTGTGAGATCAATGTTAAAGTGCTGCTTCCCCAGCTTAATTGCTTAGAAAAGAGGAAAACATATACGTCAGTATTGAGCTTTCGGTGAGTGGAGTGGCATTGATAAATTACTCCCAACTAAAAGATTCTGAAAGACAGACTTATATAAAAAGGAACTCCTAAAGATAAAATGAAAATTGTGTATTTGCCATTTTGACACCCACGACAGATTGCATTATTTAATTTGATTTCACATACAAAATCGATTATGTATGTTTGTCATTCAGCAACAATGAAAAAAGTTTATGGTTAAATGAAAACAGCTATTTCTAGAATTTCATGAGATGAAACTATCGACCACGGATAGAGAGAGAAAGAGCATTGAATGGAGAGAGAGAAAGCAAGAGAGAAAGAGAGAGATGAACGGAGAGGGAGAGTATAAGAGAGACAATCACCTGCTAGGCAAGACGGCAACGACGATGGCACGGTAGCGACACAACTTGGGAAGGGGTGGCGCAATCACAATGTGAGAGAACAAAATTATCGAGATGGAGGAGAAGAAATTGAAGAGCGAAATAATTTTGAAATGTTGACCGGTGAATTTATTCACCGAAAAAAATGGATTTTGTGGTGATTTTCACATTTTGATGGAAAGAAAATGACACTATAGTAAAAATTATTTGTTGCGACGATAAGTACCGTCACAATGGGTATAAAGTCGTTGTGACAAAGTGCACAGTGAATTCTCCATCAACATTTCCCAACTTCATGTTGGAGTTTAACGATGAAATGAAGAACATCGCAATTAAGGAATATTTGCGACGACTTCTTTTATGGCGAATATAAAATTACTAGAAATGAGCGATTTTCTTGTAGTGAAAAAATATGATTTCACACTGATGGAAAATGGAAAATGGAAATTAGCCGGGAGTGGATGGTAATGGTATATTTAATCGGAGGCTAGCTACGTGCATGCAGGTTGCACTATTAATATAAACATTGACGTGTTCCAATGGTCTTATCCCAGAATGGCATTCCGTACCCGGCCGGCCTAGTCCTTTCGGATTATGGGATCCAAGGTTGTTAATTATTCCTTAAAATTTGTCTTAAAAAAACAAAAGCATTGGCACGTGTATGAAACTTATCATATATATAAATATATAAATATATATATATATATATATTACTTTATACCAATTAAGAAAGAAATTTTATCTATAGTTTTTCTAAGTTTCAAAGTGTTTTATTAAATTAGGAATTTCTATTAAGTATTAATTATAAAAATGCTAAATATCATGTGTTAGAAAAATATGTTAAGAATATTGATTCAAAACATATTTTTATCCAATAGCAAGCTATTTTAAGTGTTTTTTTATTTTGATAATGTTTTCATTAAAGGTTCCCAAAATGCTATATATCCCTGATTTTATTACTTGTGAATTTCTGCAGAATCATGACAATCATAAAAGATAAGCATGTTTCACATGTTCCTATCCCTAACAGACAACTAGTGAACCATGAGCCTCACTACAAGAAAAAGTACCTATTGTGGCAATTTTTATTTTGTTGCAAATAAAATCGCCGCAATAAGTCACTTTTTGCAACGAAACAAACTTCGTCATGGAATTTTAACCGCGACTTGCGATTTAAATGGAGTTGGACTCATTTACAGCGATTTTTAATTATATTGCAACGGGCTAAAAATCGTCGCTACTTGGTCTGGGGCGGCAAAACACACGAAATGTTTTATTTCCCCTCCTGAACCAGACTCATCTTGTCTTCCTCTCGCGCATGGTGCTCATCTTCCTCTCTCTCTCTCTCTCTCTCTCTCTCTCTCTCTCTCTCTCTATCTCCCCTACTTGCGTCGAACCCCAGGACCTTCACAGTAGACCCTATCTCTATCTCCATTGCAAATTTCTTGTGGGTTTGGTGCTGCGAGCATTTGTGGGAGTTCTGAGTTGCTGATTGGTGGTAAGGCCCTTCTCCACGAACACATCCATATTCACTTCAAGTTAATTTTCACTCTCATAAAATTTTTGTAAAATGAATTTCATTTGTGCATTTCGTGGGTTTTAGGGATTTTTCCTACGTTTTGTGCGATTTTGGGTTGCTGCTGAGAATCTCTCACAGCGGTAAGTTCCCTCCCATTTCTCCTCTGCTCACGCAACACTAACTTCAGTTTTTCACTCACATATTCACTCATCACAGATCATACTGCTTTCTGTTTTTAGTGCATTTCTCTGTTTTTTTAACAATAAGGTTCATGCCTTCAGATGCTCTACATGTGTTTAACATCTATTTTATATTTCAAATTACTAAAACTTAAAAAGAAAAATTAAAAGAAAGAGAAGTAGTCTTCAGCTTGTGTTTTGTGCATTCTACTAGCCTTTGTGACTGCACACACTACAAACTGAGACTATTATGTGGTTCTGCTTTAGTGCAGTGGCATTTTAGTGCAGAAGACAGTTGTGGTTCTTTTTTTGTGCACCTGAGTTGTGAGTCTTTTTAGTGCATTTGTGTTGTAGGTCTGTTTTGTGCAAATGAGTTGTGATTCTGGATTAGTGAAATTGGGTTTCTTTAGGGTTCAAAAGTTGGTGTGGTGATTGATTTAAAATTTGGCTCCTGCCGCTACATCTTTTTTCTCATATTTTTACCAGTTTTATTTTTTATTTTGTGATCCACCAATATGCAATTTACTTTTTAAAAAAAACTTCCAGAAGTTTTCTCTAAGTATTGATAGATTAAACTACTTATATATATAAAACATTCATAGACTATCTGCTATGAGATCTCCGCACAAAAAGTTGTTTTGCTTTGTATTTTTTTAAAATACATTTTGCGGATTATAAGTTATATCTAGTCAATCTTTTAGAATAGATCACTCATGTGTTAGTTTTTTGAAATCAACACTCCCATCAAATAGAGGTGAGGATTTGCAGACAAAGTGTTTGCTCGAGCTCTATGGTCCAAAGGTAAACTAGATACACTAATCTATGATAATTACTTAAATTATTTAGATCCCTATAGTTTTAAAATGAAGGTAAGGCGGCATTTGGTTGTGCTTCCTTAAATGTTGCATCAAATTCTTGTGTGCTTACATGGATTTTTCAGTTTGTGAGTGCCTTGGGGGTTTTTTCAATTTTTCAGATTGTAATGTACGACCTTGCAATAAGTTTTGAAGATAGGTGTACATTGTTTGAGTGCATTTGGTTGAACCTTATGCTAATACAGAGGCTCTTGATTAAAAAGGCATGCTTGTTGTGAACTTCATCATCTCCATGGCATGCTAGAGTTGTAATTTGACAATGACTATTAAATAGAAACAGGAAAAAAAGTGAATATATCTTGTTATGCATGATCAATTCTAGAAACTCCCCATAATATGTCTAGAACTATTTCTAATTGGTGGTGAGAAATTTAAACTTAAAAACTATAATCTTGCCATGATTAGGAAAAGAAAATGCCCACACAGAATATCGTTCTTAGGCATTGACATAAGTAACTTTGAACCTTTCATTATTCATGCTGCCATGCAAGATTTACACCTTTCAGTAACTTTAACTCTTCACCCATAAATACAGACAGAAAATCAGTAGTTACTTGAAAGCTAAACATGAATTGTCTTGTGTTCTTGCTTACTTGCACATTTGGGTGAGATTGAAGCTTCTCATACATCAATCGAGCCTCATTTGGCCTGTTAATCATTACCACTATTTAATAATTCTCCTTACATGGGCTATGCCTACTTTCTACTTTCTACCATCAATAAAGTTATTATTAATCAATCAAAGAAAAAAGTATTTATCATTTCAATTCTTATTTTATAGATTATGTTTGTTCAATTATAAGTTGTACTGAAATAACCATAAACAAACTTATCAAAACATATATATATATATATATATATATACACCATAAACAAAAAAAGATCAACATGCTAGTGTTACTATGGTAGTATCTCAATTACATTTTAAGTGCTTAATACTGCAATTTGCAAGGTAAAAGTCTCCCCCATTGTAAAGTGTGAATTGTATACTGGTTTCTTTGAGAAAATGTGTATGTATTTGCAAAGCAGATAAAAGGTTTTTGTGTCACTTATGCATGTCTATTCCTGATTATGTTTCATTCTTAAATTTTGTCATTTTATTCTAGCATCCGTTTTTAAGAGTATCTAGAATTATTGTATAATTTTTGGGAAATGCCATATTTTTACATCCTAGTACTAGCTCATAGTTGTATAATTTTTTATTTATTTTAATGAATGACTGAGGAACCCCTGCGTTTGGTTTGTGCTTTTTGGTCTAACCTTCTCTATTATCTATCTCTACTATTGTTGTTATGCTATGCAAAAGACTGGCTCTTATCATTGTTGCGGTTGTCATGCTTTTTTTGGCATTTCTTGGATTTTGTGAGTCTTTTGTTCTCTTGGGTTAGAAGAAGAATATTCTCATCATATGGCTTATTATAGTCGTGGCTTTTTTATTTGATCTTATATCATTGTTATGGCTACTTGTTATAGTATTTTCCAAATGATTGAGATGCAACCTCTGGTATATATACTTGTGAGTGATTTAAACATTAAGCCATTTTCATGCTCAATTATTAAAAAGCGGTCATTGACAATTTTGGAATCAGTTCTCTTTTACTTGATTAGATTATATCCTTATTTGGGGGTAGAGGTGTAACCGGTCCGGTTCGGTCCGGTTTTGGATAAAATCTAAGACCGAACTGGTATGTACCGGTTTTGTATTTTTCAAAACCGATTACGCACCGGTTACCCTCCTAAACCGGTACTTCCGGTTTTACCGGTTTCCGGTCCGGTCCGGTTTTCCGGTTTTTTAAAAATGTAAATTTCACAATTTGTCATTAAAAATTTGTTTATAAAAAAAAAAAAATTGATTTAAAAAAAACTATTTTATACTTTTATTAATATATTAAACTATATAATAATATTAATATTAGACTATATAATAATATTAATATTAGACTATTGGTATAGTTATAAGATATATATTAGTATTAGTTATAAACTTTTAGTGATTTAATATTAACATTTTATGTAATAATTTATAAATTATAATAAGAAATTATTTCATATATGAATATATATTATATATAAAATTTTACATAAAAATTTATAATTATACATTATATATAAAACTTATATATATTAATATTTAATATATATGAAATATTTTGTATAAAACTTATATAAAAATATTATTTTTTATTTCTTTTAATCAACCGGTCAGGTCTGGTTCGGTCCGGGCCAAAAAATTTTGGAACCGGAACCGGCCGGTTTTTACATCTTTGTTCTACTATTTCTGGAACTCTCTGATTATTATCCTTTCCTTCAATGTAAACGACAAACGATTTTAGTAATATAAGACTATTTGTATCTTGAGGATGAAATTCCATTGATTCTGTTATTTGTTAAGTGGGGGGCAATATTTTTCTAGGAAATAGAATTTCTTTCTTGCATTTAATGCTAATATTCTATTTAGAACATGTATCATAGGGCAATTGTGATCACTTTGATATGCAACACTAATTGCATACACATGAACTTCATACTTATTAGAATCACACTATATATAGTGATTACTTAAGAAAAAAAAGACACTTTGAGGATTGGTTGTGAGGACGAGTAAATAATAAATAGGTAGTGAGCTTTTATCATTTCCCTGCAAAATCTCTCATTTCATTGATATATATATATGTGTGTGTGCGCGCGCGCGCGCGTATGTATGTAGTATTAAAACAACAATGTGAAGGATTGTTGCACTATTTAGGTGAACAAAAAAAGGTTCAAAGTATACTTTGGATCTTTCTTGAGTATGTAAAAAGAATATTAGTGCAATCCATAGTGTACGGTAAAATTGTGAAGCCTGCAAAACTTGGATGTGAATAATATTTTTTCTGTAGTCTGTTTTGTGCATTTTTTTTAATTTTTTGAAACACCCTTTTTTTACTATCCAGAAATAATTTTTAATTATATAAACACATTTGCGGTGATTTATTAACTTTTTGTGATGAGACGCTTTACCGAAAATAACTTTTCTCAACTCTTTTAATGATAAACGAGAAGGCATTTTTAGTGAATTTTTAGGACATTTGCAACGGACTAAAATCGTCAGAAATAGTAGTTTTTTCTGACGATTTTTTCCCATTGCTGAAATTGATAAAAAAAAAATGGCGCTTTAATTACATAGAACATGGATTGATTTCAAAATCGTCAGAAATGATCCAATGCAGCGATTATTAAGAGTATTTGTGACGATTTTGAGCGCTGGAAAAGACATGATTTCTTGTAGTGTGGTCTGCTTCTCCACTTGAGCAGTAATAATCACTTTCTTAATCATTGAGAAAAGAATAATAAACAATTTCACTAATAATCACATCATTGACCATTAAAAAACAAAAGACCCGAGTTGTAACTTTGAGCAGTAACTTTGAGCAAGCCAAGTATTATTTTTCTATATATATATATATATGTATGTATGTATGTATATATGTATATAGTACTCCATGCATGTCAAATTTATGTGTGAATTATATATGAAATCCCATGACGCATGAAACTTATAAAAAACTGATCATATAAAATTTAAAGGAAAGGCTCGTCAAAATACAAACCATATATTATTAAGTTCTAAAACACAAACATATATAAATTTCCAAAAGAGACATAATTAATAAATGGTGAGAGAAAAATACAGGTCTCATATACATTGGTGGATGTATCAGTATGATCAAAATCCATATATAAGCAATTAATTTGGTTAATATTGCTAAACCTCTGGTTTAAGGTTTGACTGCTTATAACTAGCTAGCACGTACGCCTGCTGCAGGCTTCCTTAGACTCAAATTTGTAGGCTAATTATCGGTGGCAACATCGATCCATGTATCAACTTGATCAATTTTGTTAGTGTTCAACTTCCGCTTGGTGATCTTCTGAGTCGCTAGGGACGTTTGTCCACTTACTTACGCGCTTACTGGCTTCCTCAGCCTACAGCAAATCAAGAAACATATATATTTATGAGTAATTTATATATATATATATATATATATATATATGAATAAACATATATGTAACAAATATATGATCATGATATCTATATTTTAGAGAAAATATGTCAAAACCTACCTGCATCGTCCAATCGGTTCGCATTGTTAAGATGACCAATATCATAGTCTGAACAGCCGTCCCGCCGAAGACCATCCCACCCCAAATACCCTGTTACCCCCAACTTAATTGCATAAGTATTAATACACAAAAGCTTGATTTAAAGAGTTATCATGTACATCATCATGATATATATCATATATACTTTTTACTTCGTGTATTTATCATTAACCTAGCTAGCTAGTTTAGGTTCTTAAAAGTTGGTCAAATGCTAATATTGCATATTCTATTAACATCCATGCTCATTAATATTGGTTAATAGCCACGATATTGTTCGAAATTGAAAAGTAATATCACATGATTAAAGCTGGCTTAAACTTTTAGTAGTGCTATCTGATCTCCTTTTAGTTTTTGTTTGCATGTGGAAGGTAGTTGAATGATTGATCCTCGATTGACTGGCCGCCTAGTCAATCAAAACATCAATTGTTAGTGAAATTCAAAGTAATAAAATGAAAAATTACAATTCTATATATATATATATATATATATATATTTAGTAGTAATATTCGAAAGAAAATACAACCCATTATAATTTGGGCCAAGATCACTTGTTAATACTAAAAAAAAATACTTATTTGTAACCAGTTATTTGTTATGAAAATCACTATTTTTTGTTTTTTAACAAAATGAGTTCATTCTTATCACAAATAACTCTTCACAAATACTTATTTTTTAATATAATTACTCTTAGATAGAGAAGAAAAATCATGAGACGGAAACTTATAAACATATATACCATACCATAACGCCCAAATGGAAGACCCATCCCATTAGAATTCCAACAGGAAGACCAATAACGTAGTAGCATCCAATATTTATATATGCAACTGTTGCTTGCCTTCCCGATCCAACAGCTACCCCTGTCATAGTGAAGAAAATGGTTTCCCTCAATTCTCTTAGTGGAAAAAACACCAGCAATTAGGGTAAATATTTCATAAAATGCACTAAAAGATCATACACCAGCTGGTTGCATGATTAGATGAAACTGCTTAATTACCCGATAAGACTGGCTGAATACTGTTGAATAGAATTGTGGCCCCTAAGAGGTACGACATCTTGTCAATTTCATGGATGACATCAGTGCTTGATGTGAAGATGTATGCGATCTTGTCGCGGAGTATTAGGATTAGCATGCAGAAAAAGAGCCCAATCACAGCCGAATAGGACACAGCCACCATAGTTGCATATTTTGCGCCTTTACCGTTACCAGCTCCCAATTCATTGGCCACCCTTACTCTGTACGTGAAAATAGTCATGCAAGACAAAAATCAAGTTTTGCAAACAATTTAACAGTTTTTTCGACTATAATTTCCAAATTGACCAAAAAAGTCATGCATGGTGTGCTACCAAATCATGTTCGATGTGTCTTAATTAATTAATTGTTACCCCATTGTTTATCTTTATTTTTGGGCAATTTATTTGGGCAAAAAACAGAATTATTGCACCAATTTTATAATATGCAACGGCACATGCAACTGATATTTATATATTTTATAGGATTCCGCTGAATCCGCTTCCCTCTTGTAGATCTCTAAAATGGTATCTCCATTCACTAAAATTATCTATAATTTACACTCCACGTGTCTCTAGATATTACAAGTTTTTTAAGTGATCAAAATAATATCAATATCATGTTAGTATCATTCAAGATCGATCTCACCATCCATGCATGCATGCATGCATATTGTGAGGGGAGAAATTCCCAAGGGCCAGGCCTAGGATAAAGACCCGAGCCCCAAGCCCACGTACAAGACCTAAGAGGGGCCTGGACGGCCCAGAAGGAAAGACACGAGGTAGGAGCCTTGACAAAAGGACGGAAGATCGTGCGACTTGGCACCTTTGACGGAGACGCTTCCAACCTTGACACGACAGGGTAGAGTAACTGACCGTCAGAGGCATCCCTGTCCCTGACACTGCTGCCTAGATGGCGCAGGAGGGAAAGCGAGCTCGTCCAGAGCCATGCCACATCTAATGCACTCCAAGGGTTGGTGGCATGCCTTCATGGCGATCTGGCGGAAGGCAAGAGCCTACCAAGGGAGTGTGATCCCCGTATGGAGCCACCTGACTAGTCACCATCACCTCAGGACCGACTCCGACCAAGTATAAATATCCCCCACTCCGCCGAGAGAGGGGTTACACACACACACACTTACATTCTTGAACACTTCTCTGCCATCTCATTCTAACTCTCATTTCTCTCTTCATCTTCTATCTTGAACAGACTTGAGTGTCGGAGGTACTACGGCTCCCGAGCTCCTCCATTCTCCTTCTTGTAAGGAAGAGCCAGAGTGCTGCTAGCGTGAAGTTGTCCAGGCCCGCGAAACATGACATCAACACATAACATATTTTTAAAGCGTTTCCAACATAATTAATATTATTGATGATTACAACTCTTTATTAGTGTTGTCCGATTTGAGACTTAAGTTGACTAAAGTCCTCATGAAAGTAGTGTTGTAGTTTAAAGAGCATCATTGTGTACATCGTGTGAGTTGTGCTTGTCTGATCAACATAATTATTATTATTAATTATTACTTCACGAAAAGCAAGGGAAGAACATGAAAATTTATATTGTGATGTATGGCATCCCATAGATTCGGATTTATTACAAATTATATAGGATAGATCCTCGATCTGTATCTAGCGTGTGCTATGGGTAGCGGGTAGTATTTTAAAAAGAAGTAATTAAGAACCAAAATTATGTGACAGAAAGGGGTCAGAAATGGTACCCTGCACCAGCAAAGAAAGCGTTATGGATCATGAGCTCGATCCCATTGATGTTCATGCTGCAGAAGAGTAGATATATATGTTATAATTTTTAGCCAATTACACACAAAAAAACAGGTGTTAGGAGTAATCTCATACCAGACTGACAAGGCACCCACTGCAACTGTAGCATTCTTCAAGTAGCCAGGCATCAACATCAATATTGTATAATACCAGTTCTCCAAGCTGTATTCATCACCAGCGAAAGACCCATTTTTTATTCTTAACAAAACTATCTACAACCCAATAAACCAAATGTGTTGATTTTCACAAGAATATGGAATTTAACACTAAAATGAATTCAAAACGCCTTGAGACTTGAGAGGTATGTGTTGAGAAGTCCTATACGGTTTAGGAATAAACTCATTATGAACTTTATAAAAAGTTACCTCACTCCTCCTATTAAGCCTTTTATGGGAAGAAATAGATGTTTCTATATGGTATCAGAGCTGGTTAACCTATGACTGATGATGGATTTCTGTAACCTACCCACGATGAGGGTATCGGAAATGTCAACCCACACATGAGGGGGCGTGTTGAGAAGTCTCATATGACTTAGGAACAAACTCATCATAGACTTTATAAGGAGTTACTTCACCCTTCCTATTAGGTCTTTGATGAGGAGAAATAGGTATTTCTACAATATGTACATACCAGAGCATGACTCCGGAAGCAGCAGAGAGTTTGATGAACTCCCAGAGACCCGTAAAGGCTTGTGCAGAGAATCCAGTCCAAGTTTGAGGACATCCACCACACATAGCATACCCACACAACCCTAAAACCAGAACCCACCAAGAGATGTCCAAAGCAACAACAATACCAACAAGTCCAAAATCCCACACACGAAGGAAGAGCCAAGTAAGCAGCGAGTTAACCAGTAAAGCCGCAAAAGAAACCCACATAATCACAAAGGTCTTAAGCTGGGACTGCAGGAACCGTAGCACTGGCAACAGAAACGTAAATCCGAGCTGCAGCGGTATGAGCCGCAGAGCCACGACCTCAGAGAGTTTCGCCACTTCTTCGGGCAGTCCAATGAGTCTCATAACCGGAGCAGCGAAAACGTAAATGGGTAGGAACAAAATACCACTGAGGAAGAGCACAATCCATGACCTTTGCAAGTATATTCCCAACATATGGTACTTCTTCGCCCCAAAGGCTTGCCCACACAGAGTCTCCAAGGCGCTCGCCATCCCTAACTAAATTTCAAACTCTCAGAATAAATGCATTCTAGACATACAGAGAGACAAACAGGATATAGAGCACAGAGTTGAATTACCAGGAAACCCAAATTGAAGCCGACGAGGACATTGATGGATATGGAAAGGGCAGCGAGTTCAACGTTGCCGAGGTGGCCACCAAAGGCTATAGAAATGACATTCAAGGAGAAACTTACGACGCGGCTGAAGATTGCGGGACCGACAATGTACCATAGCTTTTTTGATTCAATCCAGAACCTCGATGATGATGTAGTGTCGTTCACTTCTGGATTAAGATCTTCATGCTCCCCGTTGACACCGTTTTCCATCGATTTAGGAGACTGGTTTTTGCCCACTTGGCTAGAGGATTAACAGTTTAGTGAAAGAGAAGTGTCAATGATCTGCCATAGCTTTTGGGCTAAATAGGAAATATTTTTATGGAAGTCATGTTGTGATTTTCGCCGGAAGAAAAACTAAATTAAGCGACCAGAAAAATCTGTGTCATGTTCCTCGTATTTTTTTTCTTACTACAGTACAACACTAAGATATCTGAAGTAATCTTCAGGTCAGCAGAGACCAAGTAGTCTTACCTTCAAAGCTACAATTATCATATGCCAAGTCAGCTACTAATTAATTCTTTTTCTAATGCAAGGATAAGAACCAAGAATCAGCATGATGTATTCATTTTGTGAATGCTATATACATTTCACTGGTATGATATTTAATCTAGATGAACGTAAAAGATTTTAACACTTTTAAAGTTTGTGTTAAAAGTATAATAAATATGGTAAAATTCGCTTTGTATATAATGTATATATCTCTTCTATTTAAAATTCTTATAAAATTAAAGAATTGTTAGTAGAAAATAAATAATAATCCTCTTAAAACTCTTTTACAACCAACTAATTTGAATATATATATTTTTTAATTTGGTTTTACAGGTGAGCTGGAAGAAAGTTTGGACGGATAATTTTTATTTAGTCCATATCTATGTAAGAGGCCACAATAGATATTCATACCAAATTCGTCAAGCATCAAATTTTTAAACTTTTTTCTCCAAATTAAATTTTATCATTTATTGTAATTATTATTATTATTATTATTATTATTATTATTATTATAAACAATATATATTATTCACATCAATTTGCAAGCAAAATAACTATATATTACCAATAAGGGGATGGTTACTATAAAGCTATATTGGCCGGAAGTTGAGGGTTCCGCTCTGCAAAAATAAAAAGTATTTATGACGGATTATTTACGATGAAAATAATTATTTACGACAATAATTGACTGTTTTAATAAAAAAAAGTATTTTTTTAGAAAATAATTAATACCAAATAAGCGTTTTTTTTTTTTTTTTTAATTTTATAGTGCCAATTATTGTTGATCATGGTGGCTCAAGCTCACCAATTTGGGATGGGTTCCACGCTAGCTAACGGAAAATGGAAGATGCAGACGGTAGAACCGGAGTACTACTGGTATTGGACTATTATAGGCTGCTAGTCCGTGGTTGCATCCATATATGATATTGACATGCATGAGAATTAAAAAAATATAAATATGAATTAACGTATATTTATGAATTATGAAAATATCCACTGAAATCATGATGATCAGACTTGTCAAACTTGCAAAAAGCTGATACGTACGTATGAACTTTGAAGAAAAGGCTAATAAAAATACACCTATCATACAAGGCAGCTTAAAATTACATGCATGCACATCAACGCACAAATAACACCAGCAGAAATTAAACAGTGATGAAATAATATATATATATATATATATATGTATATATATATGTCTCATATTGGGGCCTGGGACCCCTATGGTCAGTGGCAAATGCATCGATTCATCGATCCATGCATAAGTTATGCATGAGCATAACCGGTCAATGTACGTTGTCAATCATGTCGAACCTCTGGTAATTTAGAGCTTGACCACTTATATACGTACCAACTCGCTTGCTGCATGCATGGCTTCTTGATCAGCTAGCTTACAAATCCAGGTATATACAAATGAGACCGATGTATATATACCGAATAAAATTAGAAACTATATGTTGAGACTAACATATGTATACACTCTAAGATGCCAAACCTGTTTCGATGTTACAATGGCGAATATTAAGGTCTGAATGACTGTCCCGCACGTAGAATATTTTAATTAAATAGTGTAGAGTGTAAAGTCACAAATGCTTAAATTCAGAACTTTTATTTAATTTGATATCATGTAAAATCATCATTTATCCAAAAATTTTAAATTATTAAAAAAATGCCGTAAACTTAATTATTTGTATTATATTTCAGACACCGGCCTATTACAAGAACTTGCATATAATAGTTATTTAGCATTTCACAAAGCTTGATCATGATCTACATGGAAATACACACACGGATCGGATAGTTCTAGTGTTGATCACTCATATATTGGTCATCACAAATTAACAAGAAAATGTGTTTCAATATAAGAGATTGGGTTTTTTGAGACAAAATATTTTGTCCCAAAAAACCCAAATTTCATCCCAAAATGTTTTTGAAGACGAAAAAATTATCTTTATTCTGTCTTGAAAAGACTGTCTCAAAAGGTTTTTGGAGACTTTTTGTCTCAAAAAAATCATTTTTAGAAATGAAATTTGGCGAAATCAGCCGAAACTGTTTGAACGAGACTTTTTTTTCTAAATGAACCTATTTCATCTCAAAACATTATTCGAATGAAATATTTCTCAGTTCAAACCAACCCGTCCATTCGAGTAATATGAAATTTTGATTCGAACTAATAACTTTTGAATGAACAGAGTGTTCTAACAGATTTTATGCGTTCGAACCAATAAATTTTTCAAATGACTTTTGTTCGAACATAAATTATATCCATTCGAACAGACATTTTATTTTTGAAAATTCTATAAATTTGAACAGGTTTTGCATATTAATGTTGTTCGAATGGACATACGAACTGTATTTCTCGATTTTTGTTCGAATGGATTAGTTTTTGTTCAAATAGGTCTGTTTTTGTTCGATTGGATTTATAAATGGTAATTTACCATTCAAACTAGTTATTTACCATTCGAACAGTATTAATCATACAGAACAAAATTTAATTAAAATATCATACTAATATTATACAAATTGTAATTCAAACATCAATTATTCAAATATTTTGGAACATCATAATATAAACGCAATTAAAGAAAAAATAAATTTTAAGATTGTGGTGGTGACATAGAGTTTTAGGACATCACGATTTACTGGAATTGTTTAAATATTTTTTGGTTATTCAACTGCAGTCTCTCTTATAATCTCGCCTCTAAATCCACTGATTGATCTAATCGAGTCAGCAACTCTTTTTCCTTGGACCTCCATCGTTCTATCTCAAGTGTTGCTTCCTCCAATTTCTGAGTCTTGTCGTCATTCTATCTGGCTCAATAAGATGATGATGATGTTGATAATAGCTTCACGCAACGTCCTAAGCCCCTCAAATATCCAAAACGTGATCTAAGAATGTGAGAAAAGATCTGAACATCGTTGACAGATGATTCGTCAAATGAATCTGCAGCAATTTCTTTAAGAGATATCATATTATTCTAAAAAAATAAAAACATTAAAATTAGTATAAGTAACAAAAATATTATTAGACAATAGAATTAAAGAAATTTAAACTTACATAATTTGTCTCTGTTTGAAAACTGGGCCAAACATCATCACGATTCACTACAACAGAAAGTTGCCATTGCTTCGAGACAAAACAATTGTCTTGGCATAAAATAGATATGCAAAGATGCACACTCCATTGCTATACGACAATATGTTCAGATCCTACGAATCAATCGAATGAAAAATGCTTTATAAAATTCCAAGTGTGCTGACATATCCCCGTTCTTGTGAAGGAAAACACTAGATATACGTGAATTTATTTATTTATTTTGGGTTAATTCTGTGTTGTGTAATGTGTGTAGTATCTGAAATTGATTATGAAACTAGAAAGTGGGAAAAGGGGAGGAGGGTGACAAATGGGTACCCGGTACCAGCGAAAAAACTCAAAGGGATCATCAGCTTCCACCCATTGATGCTCATGCTGCAAGAGACGAATTAAATTATCAAGAAAATCATAAGCAGTGGACATTAATCAAAGTGCAATTGTTCCATAAACTTGTATTTTTCTTGTTTTACAACAGCATATTAATCTTGACTTGAACCAAACAGCAGGAAACAGGGGAAAGGGGAAATCTACTACCAGATTGACAAGGCATCCACGGCAAGAGTGGCATTCTTCAAGTTCTCTAAGCTGTATTCATCACCAGCAAAAGACAAGGTAATCAGAACTATCATCACTAAAAACAGCATTAATGGAGGAGGAGAAGAAGGAAACTGGACTTTCTTTACAAATATTGGATTTAACAAAATCATCAATGCAGAAAGCTCAAGAGAAAAAGTACCAGAGCATGACTCCCGAAGAAACAGAGAGTTTGATGAATTCCCAGAGACTCGAAAAGGCTTGAAAAGAGAATCCAGTCCAAGTTTCAGGACATCCACCAAACATGGCGTATCCATACAATGCGAGGACAGAAACCCACCAAGAGATGTCCAAAGCAACAATAATACCAACAACCCCCAAATCCCACACATAAATGACGAGCCATGTACTCAATAGATTAACTATTAAAGCTGCCAAAGACGCCCAAGCAATCACAAAGGTCTTGAGCTGGGACTGCAAGAACCGCTGCACTGGGAACAGAAACCCAAAGCCGAAGAGCAACGATAAGAGCCAGAGAGCCACCAACTCCGACAACTCTGCAACTTCGTCGGACTGTCCTAAGAGTTTCAGAATCGGAGCGGCAAAAATGTAAATGGGCAAGAGTAGAATGCAGCAGAGGAAGAGCACAATCCATGCCCTTTGCATGTATATGCCCAACATGTCGTACCTCTTTGCCCCAAAAGCCTGACCACACAGTGTCTCCAATGCGCTCGCCATCCCTAACTGCATTTCCAGCTCTCAGAATATTTGTTCAAATACAAAAGAGATGATTCCAACAAGAACAGAGTACTGGAATTTACCAGGAGGCCGAAACTGAAGCCGAGGATGACATTTATGGCGATGGAAATGGCAGCGAGTTCCGCGACGCCGAGGTGGCCACCAAAAGCTTGACTGATGACGTTCGTGGAGTAGTTTACGACACGGCTGAAGATGGCTGGGCCGACAATGTGCCAAAGATTCTTTGATTCGACCCAGAACCTTGATGCAAGTTCTTTAGCATCTCGATTTTCTGCCCCATCTATTATTGACGATTCTGAGAAGAGTGAATGGATCAGAGCCTCGTCGTCTCCGTTGGTAATGCTCCCCATTGAAGAAACTCGATCGTCTTATCTACTTGCTCAGCCATAAGGAACGACGTCTCGTTTCCCGAAAATTATATGAAATGAAAGGAAACTGGTGCCTGTGCGAAAGAAAGGTAATTAATTAAGAAGCAGCTTTCGACGGGAATAAAATCATTTATAGAGTTGAAAGTTTCCCACTTGTTTGAGAAGAGAGAATATAAATATTAGTCTACTGTATACAGCAATAGCTGCACACTTAATGAGTGAAAAAAAAAAAAAAAAACATGTGATGTGCTGCGACTTCCAGCTACAGTCCGAGAGCATTTCAATGCTTTTCACTATTTTTAGGATTTGTAAATTCTATGTACTCTTTTTCTTTTAAAAAAATTTGGGTTTTAATTAAATTTTAAATTTTATTAACGTTTTTCAAATTGAGTATTAAACGAGATTTATATACTTAAAATTATAAATATCATGCAAATTCTGCTCACTTCCATTGAAAAAAGTGTATAAACATATGATCTATATGAAAAATTATTTTTTAAATAATAAATTTTACTTTTTTCAAAAAAAAATACGTAAGATTTGTACATCCTAAAATAATATCTAGTATTACTCTTAGATAAAAAAAAATCACTTTTTAATAACGGGATTCACTTTTATATATTTAATTATACTAGGACAGGAGCAACGTGCAAAGCATATTTGTCTATTTGGGTGAATTGGTTATTTTAGGAAAAAATAGTATTTAAAAAAAAAATTGATCTTAATAAAAAATTTAATGCATAGTGAAAAAAATCTAAATTCTAGCAAATATTTTTGGATAACAATAGTTAAGTGTACTATAATAATTACATGTTTACACAGATCAAGAAAGAGAAATATTAGTTAAAAATTCAACATAGACGGATTCACATTCATCATATTGCTAATTTTGGCAAACTTGTTTAGCACAAGTTGAATTCAAGTTTAAGAAAAACACCAGCCGAAAATGTGAGTTTTTTGTTTTTTCCATTATGATTGCGATTTTGTGCCATTAAGAAACTTCTCAGTAATAAATTAAGTAATGCAAAAAGACTAAAATATTTCTAAAATACTTACATTAAGAACATTGGACGTGTTGGGTTTGAATAAATTAAAGTCCACAACTATTTCAATTATCAATTGGCATATGCATTACAAAATTCCTTGTCACTTAGGAAAACTATTTACAATTTGGCATATTTATTACATTTTTCAGCAACAAGAAAACTTATTATAACAACAATTTCAAAATACTGAGAACATTCCTCCTCCCTTGCAAAAAAAAAAAAAAAAGATAAATAAAAAAGATTTGAATAAAATAATTTGGGAATTGTTTTTAATCAATTGTTTTTCCAATAAGGATGCTTCGTAGATATAAAAAAAAATTAAAACACATCTTATGATAGTTTTGCATTGTTTCACAAGAAATGTTTTAAATTATATTTTCTTTTTTTGGAAATGAAGAATGTCCTAAATGTTTTGAGCTTTATTATTACAATATAAATTTTGTTTTCTTTTTAATAAAGCAAAAAATTTGTAAATTCAAAAAAACCTTTGCCTTTCATGACAAAGAATTTACAAAAAAATATAGATAATATAATTCAAATGGCAAATTTGCTTAAAGCATGACATTAGATGGTGGGAAAATATTTCACATCTGGTGCTTGTTGTTTGTAAGTACATTATGCACTTTGTGTATTTGTATAATTTGGCCAAACCTTATTGCAAATGAATTGGTATGACCTAAACATATATATTAATCCATGCATATGTTTATCACTCATTCGTGTCGGATGTGTATATGGTAATCATGTGGACAAAGGATAATTCTATAAGAAGTATATGGGAAGTCCTAAGTTGAAGTAGTGCAAATGAATAGAACTGAGAAAATAAATTTTACGAACTGAAGTGAGAAACAATATTATTATTTTTTCTCAACGGAAAATGTTATGTATGAGACCTCACTACTTTGTCTTGACATCTATCAATAACATATCAATACAGTATGATGGAAGGATGAGGAAAGGCAAAATATATAACTTTCAATCTTCCTACTAAAGGGCACCTGTAATGATATCCAGAAAGAAAATCTTGTCAAATGTGAAACACCAACTTCCATAACCGTCGAGGGATAAGATCCAACTGGCTGTCGATGCAACGGTCTCGCGCATCTTGCGCTTGTTTCATTGAATAGTTCCAAGGGATATGAAAACAAGAGCACCCAAATATATTGTACTAAACCTTAAAACATTATTTTTTTCATCTTGGGGTCCTTTAAAATCTCCTACTTTTTACATTTAATCGCAGAATCGTTGGTGAAAATTCACATAGAAGCCATAGAAACTGGCTACAAGGTAACTTGTTGAGCTGTGAAAGAAGGTTAATTCAGGAGATTATTTGCGATTTAGAAGGCTCCTTTGTCTCCGAGTTTTGGTTTGTTCTTGGGTCAAAATTATTGTGCATGCGTTTCTGAAAGTGGGTTTTGTCGCTTGCCTTGTGTTCGTTTTTGTTTCATTGGATTGCAAGTTTTGATCATATGCTATATCATTTTTTTCTGTTGACCTATAGGCATCATTGCACATATCAATTTGTTTATGAGGATGCAAATGGTATACATAATTGCTGCCATTAGCCTTGTTTTCATCTCCTGCAAAGTCCTGCAGTTCTGTTCATTGCTTAGAAATTGCATAAATGTAAGCGAGTTTTCTTTCCTTGGGTGAAGATGTGTGAAGGTGGGACACCTAACATGAGGTCAATCGCATTGGTAACACAGGTGATGGTTGCAATATTGACGATGATCATGATGATGTTTGTAGTAGAAGGAGCTGATACAAACAATGTTTTCAGTCCATGTGCTGATGCAAAAGTTCAAAAATTCGACGGTTTTACCTTTGGTCTTGCATTTTCAACCAGAGATTCCTTCTTCTTCAATCAGACTCAACTTTCTCCTTGCGATCTGCGTCTCTCTCTCTCAGGCAATAATGGTGCTCAACTTGCTCTATTCAGGCCTAAAGTCGATGAGATCTCTTATCTTACCATTAACAGCACCACCTTCAATCCGGTATGCAGTTCATGTGCATGTCGCTTATTTTTCCAGAAGTTTTCCAAGCTATTATTTTGCTACGAGACTCTTTGAAACACGCAAAAATTAATGTTTCTTTGATGCCTAAGCATAAGAGATCTCAGTGTTAGTTGTCAGAAAGTCATTAGCTAGATCTTTGATTCTTTATGGACTTGCTCCCCCATTTTTCTTTTTTCTTTTTTCTTTTTTTCCCGTTTTTCATGATTAGTACTTCCTCTCTTGGGGATTGCTTAAGAACATGTTTGATATCAAGCATCTTTTGATAGACCCCAACGTTCGGAGAGGAGCCATAAACCGAATCCCAAATACTTGGGATAAGTGGGGACGTGAGGAATTACTGCATGCATGTAAACTTTTACACGTGAAAAGTAGGGAATGGACTGAGTCTTGGCAGGCGAGAGTTTTACGTGGGAGTGGCTCTACAGAAGTTATGAGTTTTACGAGTATTACGTCATTTTTATTTCCATTAGTTGTGTTCTGTTTTACTTTTACGTGCTCTGTTTTAGGTGAGTTTTAGTTAAGTTGTTAGCTATTCAGTTTTTTCTTTCATATTGTTTGTACGGGCTTTGCTTATTTAAAGCAGCAACGTTGTCAATGAAAGGGGAAAATCAATTGTATTCCAATTGTGGTACTATTCTCACCCGAAGAGAAGACAGTTTTCTTTAGCAATTTTTTATTCTATTAATTTGGGATCTACCATTGGCCTCAAAGCCAGGTAATTTTTTTCTAATGGGAACCAATAAAGAGCGTACCGAGCAGTTGGAAGTCGGGCTTGAGGGAGTGCAGGATGGGTTACACAAGATGGAGCTCGACATGGCCGATAGGCTTCGTCAGGTGGAAGAAACTCTCAATCGCCTTTCCGATGTCTTGCTTGCCAACCAAGAAATTCCCAATCCCCATCGAGAGAAGGCAACGACGGGGACGGATGGTGGTATCTTCCAAAACAGCAAAATTTGAATTTTCTCGATTTTCAGGAGATGATCCGACGGAGTGGTTCAATCGTGTGAACCAATTTTTTGAATTCCAAAATACTCCTGAAGCCCGATGAGTTTCTTTGGCTTCTTACCACTTGGAAGGAGAGGCCAACCAATGGTGCCAATGGATCCGCAGAACATTACAAGAAGAAGGACGCGCTCTCTCATGGGAAAATTTTGAAGATGAACTCTGGGCTCGCTTTGGGCTGTCGGAGTGTGAAGATTTTGATGAAGCCCTTTCGAGGATAAGGCAGGTTGGTTCTTTGCATGATTACCAGCGGGAATTCGAGCACTTGGGCAATCGAGTTCACGGATGGACGCAAAGAGCTCTTATAGGTACCTTTATGGGTGGCTTAAAGACAGACATCTCGGATGGTATACGAATGTTTAAGCCCCAGACATTAAAAGAAGCAATCAGTCTAGCAAGAATGAAGGATGATCAATTGACTAGACAAAGAAGGTTTGTAAGACCTGCACCACCAACGCGAACTCCCCTAGCTCTTCCCACTACTAATTGAGCAAACAACACCAGCCCCTGCCTTTCCCGTAAGGCGACTTAGTTGGGAAGAAATGCAACGAGGGAGAGCCAAAAATTTATGCTTCAATTGTAATGACCGTTTTACTGTAGGACACAAATGTCAGGGCCCACGGATACTCCTGTTGGAGAGTTGCGAGGATAACGGCAACTTGGTATGTGATGATGTCACCGAAGAACAAACAGTTAAAGAGAATCACGAAGAGCCTCCTGAACCATAAATTACACTGCATGCACTAACGGGATGGACATCTCCCAAAACCATGCGAATCGCTGCCAAAACCTGCACCCACGACGTCATCGTATTAATCGATAGCGGATCAACTCACAATTTCATTAGTGAGCATATGGCCAATCTGCTGCGTCTACCAGTACTACCTACATAAACCTTCACAGTTCGTGTTACCAATGGAGAAAAGCTTAAATGCCAAGGGAGGTTTGAGGAGGTACCAATCAATTTACACGGCACCAAGTTTTCATTAACCCTTTATTCCTTACCCCTCACAGGGTGAGACGTGGTTTTGGGAATTCAATGGCTTGAAACTCTTGGTTCCGTGGTGTGTGATTGGAGAAAATTAACCATGAAATTCACATGAGACAACCAGACTAAGAAATTGGTGGTCATCGACGGGCAAAATATCCAAGCGGCATCAATTGAAGAGATAACTAAGGGAATTCGTCCTAGCCATGCTCTGTTCGCGGTGTGCCTACAGGTTGCGCATACGAAACTACAACAGAACATTCATCCAAGCTTGCGTGAGTTGTTGCAGGAATTTTCAGATTTGTTCATTGAGCCTTCGAGCTTACCACCAACAAGAGAGGTGGATCACGACATTACCCTCAAGGAAGGAACCGAACCAATTAATGTTCGGCCTTACAGATATGCACATTATCAAAAGAACGAGATCGAGAAGCAGGTCCAAGACATGTTGCAAACCGGGCTTGTGCGACCCAGCACTAGCCCCTTCTCCTCGCCCATATTACTGGTAAAAAAGAAAGACGGGAACTGGTGATTTTGCACAGATTATCGTGCGCTCAATGCCGCAACCATTAAAGACCGATTCCCGATTCCAACAATGGACGACATGTTGGATGAACCCTACGGTGCTTCTTATTTTACCAACTTGATATGAGGGCAGGATGCCATCAGGTACAAGTTAAACCAGGTGATATCCATAAAACTGCTTTCCGAACACATAATGGACATTACGAATATTTGGTTATATGCCCTTCGGCTTACGTAATGCACATTCCACTTTTCAAGCTATCATGAACTCCATCTTTCGACATCAACTTCAAAAATTCATATGAGTTTTCTTTGATGATATTCTGATATATAGTCTGGACTGGGATCAACATTTAGTGCATGTAAGGCAGGCCTTTGAAATCCTGAGGCAACACAGATTCTTTGTTAAAGCCAGCAAATGTGCATTTGGGCAGCAGGAATTGGAGTACTTGGGACATATCATCACTAGCCAGGGCGTGAAAGTAGACGAACATAAAATTTTAGCTATGGTAGATTGGCCTCGACCAACTAACATTTCTGAATTACGTGGGTTTTTAGGTTTGACAGGTTATTACCGGAAGTTCATCAAAGACTATGGCATTATAGCACGGCCTCTCACCCATCTTCTAAAAAAAGGCCAGTTCGGATGGCATGAAGAAGCTGAAAACGCTTTCCTTGCTCTCAAACAGGCCATGACGACCACACCGATATTAGCCATGCCAAACTTCAACGATGTGTTCACCATTGAAACAGATGCATCAGGAGAAGGGATTGGAGTGGTCCTGTCTCAACAAGGCAAACCAGTTGCTTACATGAGTCGAGCCCTTGGAATGAAAAAAACGTCCTGGTTGACATACGAGAAAGAGATGTTGGCTATCATCGAAGCCATACGCACCTGGCGGCCTTATCTTCTAGGCCACAAATTCTATATTCAGACCGATCAACGCAGCCTCAAATATCTCCTGGAACAACGAATAGCAACACCGGAGAAACAAAAATTGGTTGCTAAGCTCTTGGGCTACGATTACGAAATTAAATACAAACCAAGCCGTGAGAATTCCGCACCTGATGCTCTCTCCCGAAAACAGGGCAGTCCCATTCTTCATGGAATTTTCTTTCCGCAGGTTAACATATGGGAAGAAATTAAAAAAGCTGCAGAAGAAGACCAATACATTCAGTCAAAGGGCCGTGAGGCAACTGAGCAACCAGGGGGATCATATATGTGGCGTCAGGGTCTATTACCATACAAAGGGAGGGTCATTGTTCCAAACAATGCTACCTTAAGGGCAAAACTGTTACACGAAATGCATGACACCAAGATAGGAGGTCATTCGGGCGTCCTATGAACATTCAAGAAGCTGAGACAAAAATTTTATTGGCCTCGGATGCATAAGTCAGTGCAAGACTACATCAAGGGGTGCGAGGTATGCCAGAAAACAAAATCCGAGACATTAGCTCCTGCTGGTCTTCTTCAACCGCTGCCAATTCCATGCCAAGTATGGGACGATATCACGTTAGACTTTATTGAAGGCCTCCCAACGTCGCAAGGAAAGGACACTATCATGGTGGTTGTCGACAGACAAAGTAAGTCCGCTCATTTCCTTACTTTGAGTCATCCTTTCACTGCAAAAATTGTAGCAGAAAAATTTGTGGAGGGCATCATCAAGCTTCACAGTATGCCCAAATCAATTGTTAGTGATCGGGACCTAATCTTCATCAGTAACCTCTGGAAAGAATTTTTTAAGCTATCAAGCACCAAATTACAACTCAGTTCCGCATACCACCCACAGACGGATGGTCAGACGGAAGTCACCAATCGTTGCATCGAAAAATACCTTCGATATTTTGTTCATCAGTGGCCACGGAAGTGGAGTAGCTATTTACCTTGGGCAGAATACTGGTATAATACGACATATCATATTTCCACTGGGATGACCCCTTTTCAGGCGCTGTATGGTAGATTACCACCCCCCATTCCAACGTACAAAGATGGACTCTCACCGGTACAGGAAGTTGACCAGCAACTTATGACGCGGGATGAACTGCTACAACAATTGAAAGCCAACTTAGAAAGATCAGTAAACATAATGAAGCAAATGGTGGATAAAAAGAGAAGAGACATTTCGTTCAATGTCGACGAAAGGGTTATGTTGAAGTTTCACCCATACCACCAACAAACGGTCTTCAAACGGGTCCATAAGGAACTAGCTAGCCGTTTTTATGGACCCTACCAGATTCTAGAGAAGATTGGGCCTGTCGCATACAATTTACAACTGCCAGAAGGGGCGCACATTCACCCAGTATTTCACGTGTCATTACTCAAACAGTACCGAGACAATGGGAGGAACGTTGAAAAGCCGTAAGCTGAGTTACCACCCTTCACCGATGAAGGGGTGGTTTTGGTCAAGTAAGGAACTCAACTGATCGAAGAAAGCTTGCTGCACTGGAAACACCTTCCAGCCAAGGAAGCCACATGGGAGCCCATAAAGAAGTTACAGGAAATGTTTCCGAATTTGGACCTTGAGGACAAGAATCCTCTTAATGGGGGAGGTATTGATAGACTACGATGTTCGGAGAGGGGCCATAAACCGAATCCCAAATACTTGGGATAAGTGGGGACATGAGGAATTACTGCATGCATGTAAACTTTTACACGTGAAAAGTAGGGAATGGACTGAGTCTTGGCAGGCGAGAGTTTTACGTGGGAGTGGCTGTACAGAAGTTATGAGTTTTACGAGTATTACGTCATTTTTATTTCCGTTTGTTGTGTTCTATTTTACTTTTACGTGCTTTGTTTTAGGTGAGTTTTAGTTAAGTTGTTAGCTATTTGGTTTTTTCTTTCATGTTGTTTGTACGGGCTTTGCTTATTTAAAGCAGCAACGTTATCAATGAAATGGGAAAATCAATTGCATTCCAATTGTGATACTATTCTCACTCGAAGAGAAGACAGTTTTCTTTAGCAATTTTTTATTCTATAAATTTGGGACCTACCATTGGCCTCAGAGTTTATAGAATAAAAAATTGCTAAAGAAAATTGTATTCTCTTCAGGTGAGAATAGTACCACAATTAGAATGCAATTGATTTTCTCCTTTCATTGACAACGTTGC
Organism: Juglans regia; assembly: GCF_001411555.2. NCBI lineage: Eukaryota > Viridiplantae > Streptophyta > Magnoliopsida > Fagales > Juglandaceae > Juglans > Juglans regia. Next base: position 5,956,795 of record NC_049906.1, on the reverse strand, counting down.
TGCTTTAAATAAGCAAAGCCCATACAAACAATATGAAAGAAAAGACCGAATAGCTAACAACTTAACTAAAACTCACCTAAAACAGAGCATGTAAAAGTAAAACAGAACGCAACTAACGGAAATAAAAATGACGTAAAACTCGTAAAACTCATAACTTCTGCAGACCCACTCTCACGTAAAACTCAAGCCTGCCAAGACTCAGTCCATTCCCTACATTTCACGTGTAAAAGTTTACATGGATGCAGTAATTCCTCACGTCCCCACTTATCCCAAGTATTTGGGAATCAGTCTATGGCCCCTCTCCGAATGTCGTGGTCTATCAATACCTCCCCCATTAAGAGGATCCTTGTCCTCAAGGTCCAAATTCGAAAACATTTCCCGTAACTTCTTTATGGGCTCCCATGTGGCTTCCTCGGCGAGAAGGTGTTTCCAGTGCACCAAGCTTTCTTTGATCAGTTGCGTTCCTTGCTTGACCCAGCGGTAGTTTAGAATAGCTTGTGGCTCTAATAAAACCACCCCTTCATTGGTGAAGGGCGGTAACTCAGCTTGCGGCTTTTCAGCATTCCTCCTATTGTCTCGGTACTGTTTGAGTAATGACACGTGAAACACTGGTGAATGTGCGCCCATTTCGGCAGTTGTAATTTGTATGCGACAGGCCTGATCTTCTCTAGAATCTGGTAAGGTCCATAAAAACGGCTTGCTAGTTTCTGATGGACCCGTTTGAAGACCGTTTGCTGGCGGTATGGGTGTAACTTCAACATAACCCTTTCGCCGACATTGAACGAAATGTCTCTTCTCTTTTTATTCGCCATTTGCTTCATTCTGTTTACTGATCTTTCTAAGTTGGCTTTCAATTGCTGTAGCAGTTCATCCCGCGTCATAAGTTGCTGGTCAACTTCCTGTACCGGTGAGAGTCCATCTTTGTACGTTGGAATGGGGGGTGGTAATCTACCATACAGCGCCTAAAAAGGGGTCATCCCAGTGGAAATATGATATGTCGTATTATACCAGTATTCTGCCCAAGGTAAATAGCTACTCCACTTCCGTGGCCACTGATGAACAAAACATCGAAGGTATTTTTCGACGCAACAATTGGTGACTTCCGTCTGACGATCCGTCTATGGGTGGTATGCGGAACTGCGTTGTAATTTGGTGCTTGATAGCATAAAAAATTCTTTCCAGAAGTTACTGATGAAGATTGGGTCCCGATCACTAACAATTGATTTGGGCATACTGTGAAGCTTGATGATGCCCTCCACAAATTTTTCTGCTACAATTTTTGCAGTGAAAGGATGACTCAAAGTAAGGAAATGAGCGGACTTACTTAGTCTGTCGACAACCACCATGATAGTGTCCTTTCCTTGCGATGTTGGGAGGCCTTCAATAAAGTCTAACGTGATATCGTCCCATACTTGGCACGGAATTGGCAGCGGTTGAAGAAGACCAGCTGGAGCTAATGTCTCGGATTTTGTTTTCTGGCATACCTCACACCCCTTGATGTAGTCTTGCACTGACTTATGCATTCGAGGCCAATAAAATTTTTGTCTCAGCTTCTTGAATGTTCGTAGGATGCCCGAATGACCTCCTATCTTGGTGTCATGTACTTCGTGTAACAGTTTTGCCCTTAAGGTAGCATTGTTTGGAACAATGACCCTCCCTTTGTATAGTAATAGACCCTGACGCCACATATATGATACTCTTGGTTGCTCGGTTGCCTCACGGCCCTTTGACAGAATGTATTGGTCTTCTTCTGCAGCTTTTTTAATTTCTTCCCATATGTTAACCTGCGGAAAGAAAATTCCATGAAGAATGGGACTGCCCTGTTTTCAGGAGAGAGCATGAGGTGCAGAATTCTCACGGCTTGGTTTGTATTTAATTTCGTAATCGTAGCACAAGAGCTTAGCAACCCATTTTTGTTTCTTCGGTGTTGCTATTCGTTGTTCCAGGAGATATTTGAGGCTGCGTCGATCGGTCTGAATATAGAATTTGTGGCCTAGAAGATAAGGCCGCCAGGTGCGTATGGCTTCAACGATAGCCAACATCTCTTTCGCGTATGTCAACCAGGACGTTTTTTTCATTCCAAGGGCTCGACTCATGTAAGCAACTGGTTTGCCTTGTTGAGACAGGACCGCTCCAATCCCTTCTCCTGATGCATCTGTTTCAATGGTGAACACATCGTTGAAGTTTGGCATGGCTAATATCGGTTTGGTTGTCATGGCCCGTTTGAGAGCATGGAAAGCGTTTTCAGCTTCTTCATGCCATCCGAACTGGCCCTTTTTGAGAAGATGGGTGAGAGGCCGTGCTATAATGCCATAGTCTTTGACGAACTTCCGGTAATAACCTGTCAAACCTAAAAACCCACGTAATTCAGAAATGTTAGTAGGTCGAGGCCAATCTACCATAGCTGAAATTTTATGTTCGTCTACTTTCACGCCCTGGCTAGTGATGATATGTCCCAAGTACTCCAATTCCTACTGCCCAAATGCACATTTGTTGGCTTTAACAAAGCATCTGTGTTGCCTCAGGATTTCGAAGGCCTGCCTTACATGCACTAAATGTTGATCCCAGTCCGGACTATATATCAGAATATCATCAAAGAAAGCTCATATGAATTTTCGAAGTTGATGTCGAAAGATGGAGTTCATGATAGCTTGAAAAGTGGAATGCGCATTACATAAGCCGAAGGGCATAACCAAGTATTCGTAATGTCCATTTTGCGTTCGGAAAGCAGTTTTATGGATATCACCTGGTTTAACTTGTACCTGATGGCATCCTGCCCTCAGATCAAGCTTGGTAAAATAAGAAGCGCCGTAGAGGTCATCCAACATGTCGTCCACTGTTGGAATCGAGAATCGGTCTTTAATGGTTGCGGCATTGAGCGCGCGATAATCTGTGCAAAATCGCCAGTTCCCGTCTTTCTTTTTTACCAGTAATATGGGCAAGGAGAAGGGGCTAGTGCTAGGTCGCACAAGCCCGATTTGCAACATGTCTTGGACCTGCTTCTCGATCTCGTTCTTTTGATAATGTGCATATCTGTAAGGCCGAACATTAATTGGTTCGGTTCCTTCCTTGAGGGTAATGTCGTGATCCACCTCTCTTGTTGGTGGTAAGCTCGAAGGCTCAATGAACAAATCTGAAAATTCCTGCAACAACTCACGCAAGCTTGGATGAATGTTCTGTTGTAGTTTCGTATGCGCAACCTGTAGGCACACCGCGAACAGAGCATGGCTAGGACGAATTCCCTTAGTTATCTCTTCAATTGATGCCGCTTGGATATTTTGCCCGTCGATGACCACCAATTTCTTAGTCTGGTTGTCTCATGTGAATTTCATGGTTAATTTTCTCCAATCACACACCACGGAACCAAGAGTTTCAAGCCATTGAATTCCCAAAACCACGTCTCACCCTGTGAGGGGTAAGGAATAAAGGGTTAATGAAAACTTGGTGCCGTGTAAATTGATTGGTACCTCCTCAAACCTCCCTTGGCATTTAAGCTTTTCTCCATTGGTAGCACGAACTGTGAAGGTTTATGTAGGTAGTACTGGTAGACGCAGCAGATTGGCCATATGCTCACTAATGAAATTGTGAGTTGATCCGCTATTGATTAATACGATGACGTCGTGGGTGCAGGTTTTGGCAGCGATTCGCATGGTTTTGGGAGATGTCCATCCCGTTAGTGCATGCAGTGTAATTTATGGTTCAGGAGGCTCTTCGTGATTCTCTTTAACTGTTTGTTCTTCGGTGACATCATCACATACTAAGTTGTCGTTATCCTCGCAACTCTCCAACAGGAGTATCCGTGGGCCCTGACATTTGTGTCCTACAGTAAAACGGTCATTACAATTGAAGCATAAATTTTGGGCTCTCCTTCGCAGCATTTCTTCCCAAGTAAGTCGCCTTACGGGAAAGGCAGGGGCTGGTGTTGTTGCTCGATTAGTAGTGGGAAGAGCTATGGGAGCTTGCTTTGGTGGTGCAAGTCTTACAAACCTTCTTTGTCTAGTCAATTGATCATCCTTCATTCTTGCTAGACTGATTGCTTCTTTTAATGTCTGGGGCTTAAACATTCGTATACCATCCGAGATGTCCGTCTTTAAGCCACCCATAAAGGTACCTACAAGAGCTCTTTGCGTCCATCCGTGAACTCGATTGCCCAAGCGCTCGAATTCTCGCTGGTAATCACGCAAAGAACCAACCTGCCTTATCCTCGAAAGGGCTTCATCAAATTCTTCACACTCCGACAGCCCAAAGCGAGCCCAGAGTTCATCTTCAAAATTTTCTCATGAGAGACCGCGTCCTTCTTCTTGGAATGTTCTACGAATCCATTGCCACCATTGGTTGGCCTCTCCTTCCAAGTGGTAAGAAGACAAAGAAACTCTTCGGGCTTCAGGAGTATTTTGGAATTCAAAAAATTGGTTCACACGATTGAACCACTCCGTCGGATCATCTCTTGAAAATCGAGGAAATTCAAGTTTTGCTGTTTTGGAAGATACCACCATCCGTCCCCCGTCGTTGCCTTCTCGATGGGGATTGGGAATTTCTTGGTTGGCAAGCAAGACATCGGAAAGGCGATTGAGAGTTTCTTCCACCTGACGAAGCCTATCGGCCATGCCGAGCTCCATCCTGTGTAACCCATCCTGCACTCCCCCAAGCCCGACCTCCAACTGCTCGGTACGCTCTTTATTGGTTCCCATTAGAAAAAAATTACCTGGCTCTGAGGCCAATGGTAGATCCCAAATTTATAGAATAAAAAATTGCTAAAGAAAACTGTCTTCTCTTCGGGTGAGAATAGTACCACAATTGGAATGCAATTGATTTTCACCTTTCATTGACAACGTTGCTGCTTTAAATAAGCAAAGCCCGTACAAAAAATATGAAAGAAAAAACCGAATAGCTAACAACTTAACTAGAACTCACCTAAAACAGAGCACGTAAAAGTAAAACAGAACACAACTATCGAAAATAAAAATGACGTAATACTCGTAAAACTCATAACTTCTATAGACCCACTCCCACGTAAAACTCTCGCCTGCCAAGACTCAATCCATTCCCTACTTTTCACGTGTAAAAGTTTACATGCATGCAGTAATTCCTCACGTCTCCACTTATCCCAAGTATTTGGGATTCGGTTTATGGCCCATCTCCGAACGTCGTGGATATATGTAAATTGTAAAAGGACCACGCCTTGAAACAAAAAGGTTCGCATGATCTGCCACAAAGAAATTTCATACATGCAACCGTAATATATAACATCATTGAAGATCCTAAATCGTAATCAAAGCCATTTAGAATCGAACACTCTTGAAGTCATCACCAAACATAACCGGCTCCCTATATTATTTTGCAACTCTTTACTTGTGATGCTTTCTACATGTTTGTCTTCATGTTGGATTGTTTACGAATTTCTGTTAAGCATTACATAAGTATCATGAGAACATATAAATCAATACTTTAGTAATGTGTTTTCTTGAATTTCTGTTAGAAAATACGGTAGAAAAATACCTCAAGTTCAGCTTATAAAATTGCTCCACAAGTTTCTCCAGATTGACAAATCTCCAATGTTTCTTCTTAGCAGTGAAGTGTACTACATAGTATAAAACTAAAGTAACACTTACCAAATCTACAGCCTAAATATCTTATCAAGAGAGAACAAAAAAGGAGAGAGCTTTTGTGTATTTCAAATAATGTCAAAACCAAACTGAGAGAGACTATTTATAGTCCACCAACACATGGCCGCGTTGCAAGCTGCAATGTAACGTATGGCATTAAGCCATCTGTTACAAGTCAAGTAATGTATGGCTTAATCCCATATGTTACTCTAAGCTTGAAGGGAGGGGTTGGGGTCAGCCCACGTAGGTGCCCCTCTTGCTAACATCTCCCACTCACACACAGTGGACATGACCCCAGGTCTATATTTCTCTAATATTCTCAATCTTGTTCATGCAAGTAAATAGGTTGTGCGACCACAAAGCACATCTGTAGAAAGGTGGGAGTACATACACCAAATCTCTCCCAAAGAAGACCAGCATAGTAACATCCTTGAAGTGTCTGGTCATGTCCTAGACTCATTCAATTGCATTAAGATCAAGCATTTTCGAACCCTCTTGAGTTAAAAAACTCAGAACAATACTTGACTACATCCAAATCATTTCAATGTGTTCACAACTTTTAGTCGCTACCAAGTTGTAGCGTCATTGTTTGACGTCAGCAAATACTATCGAAGATACGATATCGAAGAATCTTCCATTTGCACTCATATCACTCAATTTTGGTTGAACCCTTTTTCTAACAATGTCTCTTTAGACCGTATCAATCATGGCCATAGACAGCATGCCAAAGTAGCAGACATCACAACCTCCATCTCGTGACAAAGTCAAAAGTGAAAGACATTTTTAAAAAATGAGACTCACACAGTGAGAAAGAGGGAAACATTTTACTTACTTACTCATATGGTTGTATAAGCACATATAGTATGAAATGCATGCTACGGTGCATTTCTATTTCTCAAAGAGCATATGTCTATATCAACACCGTACAAATTTTAGTCTAGCCACTTCTTAAGCGTCTAACCCGAGATCCTCTATTTGCACACCTCTATGGCCTCAAAGAGGATCTCGCATCTGGCTAACTACAAGCTACATGGATGGTGGGTAACCCATGCATAGTCCTCTCAATGGACCTCATCTTAGCTCTTACTAAGGTGACATATATTTGTGTCAAGCAACTTATCCCTTTGGATAAATATATAGGGACACAATGTGTCATCTCTACTAGCTACTCAAGCGCTAGAGGCGATCGCTCGTGTGAGTGAGCCGATCTTAGCCTGTTGACGTATCTTGTCTATGTGCATTAGAAAAACAATACGATAAAGTACTGAATCATATTGTATTAATATCCCAAAGGAAAGGTTACATCTCAATGTCATTTGAAACACAAATTACATTTACAGTCTACGCAGTCCTAGATTCCTAACATAAGCCTCGAAGACATCTATTGCTATAGGCTAAGACATCTATTGCTATATGCTTCGTTAAGGGATCATCAACCATGTGACTGGGAGAAAGGTATTTCAGAACCACTTCCTTTTGAGCTACCATGTCTCTGATGTAGTGATATCTGATATATATGTGTTTGGTTCTTCCATGATACTTTGAGTCCTTAGCATATGCGAGAGCTGCCATGCTATCGCAGAATATCGTCACCGGATCTGAAGTATCTGTGTCAATGTCTAAATGTTTGAGGAACCTCCATAACCAAACAACTTCTTGAACTGCTACAAAATAAGCTATGTATTCTGCCTCCATGGTGGATAAGCTATACAGGGTTGTTTCTTATTGCTCCATGCAATGGCGCCGTTGTTGAGCAGAAAGATATACCTAGTGGTTGATTAGCGCTCATCTAGGTTGTTGCCCCAATCGGCATCACTGTAATCTCTTAGCTACAAATCTGAACCCTGATAGTACATCACATAGTCTGCAGTTCCCTTGAGATATCTCATAATCATTTTGACCGTTTTCCAGTGAGCTAGTCCGGGGTTAGATTGGAATCTACTCACTAAGCCAACTGCATAGCATATGTCAGGCCGAGTACACATCATTGCGTACATCAGACTACCCACAGCATTAGCATAAGGGACACGGGCCATCTTTTCCTTTTCTCTTTGAGTCTTAGGACACAGCTCTTTAGACAAGTTCTTGCTTCTTGCAACAGAGGTGTCAATGGGTTTACATCCATTCATTAGGAAGCGCTCGAGGACTTTCTTTGTGTAAGTCTGTTGGGACAAACACAAAAGTCTCTTTAAGCGATCTTTGTAGATTTTATTTCTCAAAATGTATTCTGCCCCACCCATATCCTTCATCTCAAAATTGAAGGATAACTACTCTTTTATGGTGACTATCAACCCTTTATCATTTACAGCTAGTAGTACGTCGTCAACATATAATGATAACACAATGAAAATCTTCTTAGAACTTTTGACATAGACACAATGATCCTCTGTGATCATCGTAAACCCAGTCGAGAGAATGGCTCGTTGGAATCTGAGGTACCATTGTCTAGATCATTGATTTAGGCCATATATAGATCGTTTGAGCTTGCACACTTTACACTCTTAACCTTTGACTACAAAACTCGTTGGTTGATCCATATAGATCTCGTCATCTAGTTCTCTATTGAGAAATTTTGTCTTAACGTCCATCTGGCAGAGTTCCAAATCCATGTTTGCTACTATAGCTAGAATCAGGCTGATTGAGGCAAACCTCAACACTGGTGAAAATGTTTCCTCATAGTCTATACCCTTCTGTTGGGTATATCCTTTCGCCACAAAGCAAGTTTTGTATTTATCTATTGATCCATCTGACTTGCGTTTGACCTTAAGAACCCATTTGTTCCCAATAGTCTTACGCCCTGTCAATGGATCAATCAAATCCCAGACCTAGTTAGTCTTCATAGACTCAATCTCATCATTAAGAGCTTTCATCCACTAATCTTTTGTAGAAGATGAGAGAGCCTCATGAATTGTTCTAGGCTCGTCATCATCATGCGAAGCTACCATAAAAGTTTCCCCTTCAATCTTAAAACGATGACGGGGAATACTTTCACGTGTACATCTATGCGGCTAAGGTTGTTGTGATTGATTGACAAGTGGTGTGCTCCCACTCGGATTCAAATCTATTTTATAATTTGTAGGAGTTTGAAAAATTTCTTCATCATTCTCAACTAAATTCTTTAGAACACTTTCTTCTTGTTCCACAATCTCATGAAGTTCTAAACTCCTATCAACCTCACCTCTATTTGGAAACTTATCTTCAATGAAATCCACATCTTGTGACTCAATCTCAGTCACAGTTCCATCAAATTATTCACCTATTAACACATACCCTTTAGAGTGTTCTGAGTACCTTATAAAGAAACACTTATTCCTTCTAGGGCCTAACTTCCCATACTTATGAGAAAGATCGTGAACAAAACCCATTGAACCCCATGACTGCAAGTTACTCAAATTAGGTTTCTCGTCGGTCCATAGTTCATCTGGGGTGGAAGTTACTGATTTTGAGGGCACTCGGTTAAGAATGTAGGCAGTAGTCAAAAGTGCATCCCCCAAAAAAGAAATTGGTAGGTTTGCTTACACCATCATTGATCTAACTAATCTCAAGCAGTGTTCGATTTTTCATTTCTGCCACGCCATTTTGTTGCGGCGTACTCGACATCGTCAATTGTCTTTTAATTCATTTTTCATCACAGAGTCTTTTAAATTACTCAGAGAGATATTCTCATCCTTGGTCAGTTCTTAGAGTTTTTAAACTTTTTTCTAACTGATTCTCAACCATTTTTAGATATCGCCTAAAGCATTCCAATGCTTCAGACTATGGGAGATTAAGTAGACATGACCGTAACGTGAAAAATCATCTATAAATGTGATGAAGTAGACACCTCTGTGTCTTGCCCTCACACTCATTGGACCACAAATGTCTGAGTAAACTAATTGCAGTGGAAAATATGTCCTAGTGGCTTTTCCAAAACGGTTTTTCTCTTAGCTTTTCTCATTAGACAATGTTCACATGTGGGCAAGATAACCTTAGCGAGATTGCCTATCAGGCCTTCTCTAGCTAACTGAGTCATTCTATATTGCCTTATATGGTCAAGCCTAGCATGCCATTTATATGAATCCAAATTATTAGATGCAGAAAGAAAAGCAATAAACACATTTATATTTGAATAATCCAAATTCAATATCATAAAACTATCTTGAAGAAAAACATACCATAAAACACATGATCCAAATAAAAAGAAACATAATTGTTTTCAAATGCAATTCGAAAACCAAGTCTTAATAGAGTGACTATAGAAAGTAAGTTTTGTCGGATCTCGAGAGTATACAGCACATTGTAGAGGAAAAGAGTGTGGTCACTAGGGGTGATTAACGGTCCGGTCGGACCGAACGGACCGACCATTTCGGTCCGGACCGGACCGGACCGAGACTTAGACCGGTCCGGTCCATATTTTAGAGGACCGAAATCATTCGGTCCGGTCCATAGTCCACAGTTTTTTCGGACCGGACCGGACCGAATGAAAAATTAAAAAATATATATTTTTTATATATATTTTATATATAATAATTGTACAATTAACAATATAAATTTTTAAATATATTATTAATACTTGTTAATATTCTATAAATTAACAATATTTTATATATATCTTCATTTAACCTATCACTATTAACAATATAAAATTTTAAATATACTATTAACACTTGTTAATATTCTATGAATTAATAAATATATAATATCAATTAGTTAATTATATAGTAATTATAGGAATTAATAATATAATTTTCATCTAATTTATTATCATTGACCATATAAAATATTTTTTTATTGAGTTTGTTACATAATCCACATTAATAAGTTACTTAATTTAATTTAGTATTTTAAATAATTTTTTTTTATTAATTATTAAAAAAAAAAAAGAGGGCGGACCGACTGGAACGGTCCGGTCCGGTCCCTTTGGGTGTTCGGTCCGGTCCGGTCCGGAAAAATAATGGACCAAAAATTTTCGGTCCATCACCGGACCGGACCGGACCGGCCCGTTTGCAGCCCTAGTGGTCACCCCGTAAGTCCATCTTGTAGGTACCAAGTCTTAGCACCTTGATATCACGGCTCCCAGCTGAAATCCGGCGATACTCTACAAATCCGACTCTATCTCGCGCTATGTGTTCGGTTGCTTCTGAATCAACAGTCCACACAAGATAGGAGTGAGCAACCATCACATGGCTAGTTACAAAAACAATATGAGACAAGTCAGAGTATACCTTCTTCAGCTCAGTGGGCCATTTTTTTCGCAGTTGAAACACTCTAATTTTGACTTGTTCTTCCCACGCTTGCCCCTCTTACTGCACTGAGAAGTTTCTGACACCTTAATTTGGCCAGCAGCTACCCTATTCTTGAACTTCTTGCGCTTAGGCTTTGATGCCTTGTGCGAACTAGAATCAGCCACATAGGCCGTATGATTGGGCTTAGCAGCCTCTAGGCACTCAGCCTCCAATTCCAAGTGATGCGAAACATCATTAAAGTCTTTGATATTCTCGTTATACGTCAGGTTCTGGCTCATATTCTCCCAAGAAATCGGCAATGATCTTATTACTGCTTGGACTTGCTGTTCAGTCAGGTTGTTTCCTGCCAATTTAAGTTCACGGATCATGGTCAACATAGCCCTAAGATGTTGCTTCATCGTGTAGTTAGAGTGCATCTTGTAGGAGTCAAACCTCATGGTTAATCCACGCAACCTAGTGGTTAAAGTTCCACCAAACTTCAATTTCAAAGCCTCCCACATGCTTTGGGCAGTGTTATAGATCTCGAACTCACACATTAGATCATTGTGCATGCTGCTTAACATTATTATGCATGCGCACCAAATTTTCTTAACCTATTGAGTATAGGCCAGTTGATCTATCTTGTGTAGTTCCGAATTCCCTTCCTCGGCCGTAGTAAGGGAGTGAGATAAGGCCTCCAAGACCTCTTACTCATCTAAGACATATTGGATCTTGCGATGCCAAATGTCGTAATTCTCCCCATCCAATTTATCCCTATTGTTTAAATCAGTAACTATACTCTTGGATGCCATTTCACTACAATACACAAATAAGGGATATTACACACACACACCTAATAAATCTGTCGCATCCATCCAACCTAGAAAAAGAATAATTTAGACATGTCACAAGATCAAAAAATCTCTAAGCTTTATAATCATCTATTGAGCCACAATATCTAATTATTAAATTTCTAACCTAATTCCTGCGTAAATTTAAAAAACAAATATGGGAGAATTAATCATCATAAATCTCAACCATACTCTCACTATCTTAAGTAGTCATCTAGCCCTAGTCATATGTAGACATAACCTACTAAAATCACAATAACCTTTTGGGCCAGTCTACAAAGACAGCTACTCCAACCACAGCAACATGTTAGGCAACCTACAAAGATGGTTCATATAAGACCATTACAGTCCATTTTTCTTGTTCCATCAGTGCATTTACAGTTCTTACTAGGGTCACTGCAATTTTTTCAGCCTATCATTTACATTGACAATTCTAACTAAGACTACTTAGTGAGAATTTTTCTATTAATGTATAAACATTCAAGCCTAACATTTATAGAAGATAAAATAATCACGTATCCACATGTTCAGTTCACATATACATGTAATCACATTTAATCTAAAAAATTAAATAAAAGATCACATGTAATATAACATAATGCAACAAAAAGAAATAGCATGAATATAACCATATATTCACATGTAGTCACATTTAATCTAAAACATTAAATAAAAGATCACATGTAATATAACAATATATCTAAGCATATATTATATCGTAGTCCAGTGGTGCGCCTATTACCTTAATTTCACTAGGTGGTCATGGTTCGAGTCTCACAAGTGTCACTTTTATCCTTTTTATTTCTACAAAAATTGGGCTCAAACTTATCTGGGCAGCACAAAAAAAATGCCCAGACCCTTTTTTTTTTTTAAAAGAAAAGAACAAGTGCTGGCCGAAACTCCCAGCCCAAGTCCAAATTAGAAAAAACAATGTGAGCCATGAGGCCCAGGCCCAGTTAAAAGCAAATGACCTAAGGTCATCTTCTACCTCTAGTTAACGCACTGTTCATGTGAACAGTGCCTCTTCTTCATCAACGACATGCAGGGACTCAATCTATTGCCCATCGCTGGAAGAAAGAAGCTCGGAGTCGTTGCTGCACTCTTGTGGCGTGTGCGGCACCCCCAAGGTGCATGCAGCACTGCTGGGTGCGCGCGGCACCACTGGGTGCCTGCGGGACACCTGTGGTGCGGGCAGCACCCCTAGGTGCGCACAGCACCTCCAATGGAGGTTTTTATTTTTTTTGAAACCAAAAAACAAAATTGGATAAAAATGACACCCAAACAAATCTCAAGCATATGCAAGAAAATAAAAAATTATAAACTGGAAGCAAGTATAAAATCTTTGATACCAATGTTAGAAAACACAGTGGAAAAATACCTTAAACTCAGCTTATAAAATTTATGCATAAGTTTCTCCAGATTGACAAATCTCCAATGTTTCTTCTTAGTGGTGAAGTGTACTACGTAGTATAAAACTAGAATAATATTTAACAAATTCATAACCTAAATATCTTATCAAGAGAGAACAAAAAGGGAGAGAGCTTTTGTGTATTTCAGATGATGCCAAAACCAAACTGTGGGGGACTATTTATAGTCCACCAACACACGATTGGCATTCAAGGCCAGTCATTACTCTACAATTGAATTGCAGACGTTGCAAGTTGCAATGTAGCGTACGTATGGCATTACGTTACATTGCAACTAACAATTCCTGGGTTACTCTAAGCTCGAAGGGAGGGGTTGGGGTTAGCTCACGTGGGCGCCCCTCCTGACCTCATGCTAACAATTTCCCAAATTCCTAGGTTCTGTCTGGTGGGCATATGGGTAGCGTTTGTTGGACAGAAGTATGGAGCAAGATCTCTACTAATATTGGTTGCTGATACAAGTCACACCATAATTAGTTTCACTCTAGTAAACTCCATATCACATTTGCTTGTTTTTTCCTCTTTCCCCCCTCTCTCCAGGAATAGCATAGAACTTTTGTTTAAATTGAATGCAAATCCTTGAATTCCGAAAGGGCACTCTTCAAAATCTGTAATGGAAGAACTTTGGGTGTGATGCATGCTCTGGGGACTCTATATGCCTGAACAATCAAAGATGTGCAGTGCCAACCTCTAAATACTTAAGCAGTGGTAGGCCCATTGATTGCAACTTGAGCATACAATCGACATTTTCTAGCATAGATAAAGAATCTTTATACACTAAATTCATGGTATGAGGTGGAAAATCTTCGACAGTACTCCCTTTATGATCTGTTTTTCAATATTCGTGATACCATCACGAGCCAAAATGGCATGTCTTTTTTAGCATGCATTACTGGGGTAATAGCAGTGTTTATGGTGAGTTCTAAGTTGGCTGAAGTATTCCATGTAATAATGAAAATTACTCACTTCCTCCAAGAAGCACACTTTTGGCTCTTGTTTCTTACTAAAATTCTTGTGGAAGTTTCCCCATGTGAGATTGTTTCAACCGATTCTTTGCCCCCAAATCCACCACACAAGCATTAACACCAAGAAGAACACATGTGTCTTGTGACGAAACCAACTCACTAATGTCAACGTCAACATGGAAAATTCGTTGTTTCTCTGACACTTTCTGTACAAGACTAAAGTCCTGAGCGAATCTGATATATTGGACATGCATCATCATTTGAAGGTTCATCAATTGACATAGTCATTTGATCGCCACCAAATGGAACTAAATCTTTCAACTGAATGAGATTGTTTTTAGATGCTTTTGTTTTTTAAAGCATATATTTCTCTTTGTTTTCTATGAATTTTTTCCCTTTTTTGCTTTTAGAAAATTATACGGGATTTTTTTTGTTATTTGTTTTCTATGATCTTCCAAAACATATTTTTGGAACTTAACTTTTACATAATTAAATAATATTGTTTCTAAACAAATGTTGCATAATTCATTAACGCAATCTTACCACTACTAATTATGGTAACGAAGGAAACGGTTGTTCCAAATAGTGAGTATTGTGCCACACACGCAAAAGACCAAATGAATAAATGAGCACTGTTTAATGTGAAATTTTCACCTAACGATGCATTTTAAATGCTATAAACAATTTCATTAATTCCTACATTGAACAATACATAATATGATCTAACTATTTACATTCTAAAGCAACATGGAATTGAACATAACAAAATAACACAATAAATGAAGAATGCCATGAAAAATGAACTTATAAAAACCATAGATCCATATCACATGTCAAAGTCCCAAAATAAAATATCTGCCAAAATTAATTTTTTCTTCAAAGTAAGTCCCCACAAAAAATTACAAACGAAAAGCAGCAAAAAAAAATATAATATAAAACAATGGTACTTACGGATTTGAAAATGAAAAGTTGAAAATCTTTTATATGTTTGGATCTCTTAATATCCTATTTAGACACAAACGGAATTGTAAGTATCGCATTGTATATATATATATATACACATATATATATACCATAAATACAAACATAACAAAACATAAAAAAATTAAAAATTCTCTAGACATACGCGGCATGATATGACACGCCATTAGATAATTAAACAGAACAATCATTCTAAAATAAATGTGTGTGTATTGCATGGGTATGATTGTCTTTTACTAGTGGGATAATCCGGATATCCGAATTTAAAACATTGACTAAATAAAATAATATATTTAGTAGAACGAACGAGAAAGAGGATAGATCCGCAGATTCTTTTGACAAGTGCCAAAAACCATTGAAACAGATAATGTTAGTTTTGGACCTCGGATTGATGATCTTCTTGTTTGGGACTCCATTTGTTTACACGCTGCTGGGCTATCTCAGCCTGCAAATCCAGGGATAAGAGAAACGAGTTCATGTTAGTTTCTAGATAATAATAATAATAATAATGTTCATAATTGGAATAAAAAGTGAAAGCATCTTTACCTGTTTTTCCCAATCGGATCGTACTGTTATGGTAGCCAAAATCACTGTTTGGACTGCAGTCCCACCAAAAATCATTCCACCCCATATACCCTGCCCAATGCAGTCAAAAGGCAAAATTATTTTAACTTATACCTTAATTTTTAAGGTCTTGACAAGGGTTTGTGTAGTCGGAACATATATATATAGTTCTTGAACACTCAGTGCCAATCAAAAAATAAATATCTAATATTACAAACCTAGCAGATGAAAATAATTATATATATATATATATATATATATAGAGAGAGAGAGAGAGAGAGAGAGAGAGAGGAGTATTGAGCAACCATGCAGAGTCCGAACGAGAGAGCATTAGGCCTACATCTATTGTAACATGCATACCATAACTCCAAAGTTGAAGACCCATCCCATTAGAATTCCAAGTGGGAGCCCAATTATGTAGTAGCAACCCAGATTTATATATGCTACTATTGCCTGCCACCCCGATCCAACAGCCACTCCTGTCAATAGTGTAGAGATTTTCAATTTTTTTTTTTTATAAACAAGATAATTTCCTTAAAAATAACAGAGAAATACATAAGGAGCCGGGGAGAGAGTGGGGTTTCTCGACAAGGGATTTATTATGCATCAGTAATTATTTACTCTCACATTCCATATTTATAACTTTTTCATAGGGTGTATTGGTGTTTTTCATAGAGTATAAGATGTTTTTCATAAGGTGTGGATGTAGGTGTGAGGTGTGGAGTAGTGAATAGTGATTGATGAAAAAAAAATTTCTTCTTGACAAACAAATCGTGAAATAGCACCAAAATATTGGCCGGTCCGTAATTAGCTGTTGTAATGTCAATTGTTAGCAACCCACAGCTTGAGTTGCTTGGAAGTTGTCAAAGTACACATTTACAATAAATTTCAACGAGAAACGATTAGTGCCTTGGGTCATAAGTTTTTTCAAGATCGAGGTCTAGATGAGCCAAAAACACCAGACGAACATGGGATTTGATTCATGTTGGCACTTGATGAATATGGATAATCGGCTTCAATTGGTACAGCTATATAGGTTAAAAAGCTATAACACATTTCATGTTCATGGTTGTCCTCAAAACGAACACATAAATGGTAAGTGATTTCCAAAATAGAAACGATAAAAGCTACCGACAAGTCGCACGGAAAGATAAGACAGAGGATTTTCATATGAACAGTACATTAACAGTATAATGAAATTGCACCCATCTTGTTTCTCCATCGATTTGTCCGTGCATGTATTGCTGTTGTTTCCAAAACTATCTATTATTACTTTTAATAAAGAATTAGAGACTACCTGATAAAATAGGTTGAACGCTGTTAAGGAGAATGGTAACAGCTAACAATAATGATAGCTTATCGACTGCTTCAAGCACATCGGTCTCGGAACTGAATATGTATGCGATCTTGTCATGGAGTATCATGATTAGCACACAGAAAAAGATACCAATCACAGATGACTGTGTCACAGAGACAATCGTTGCAAATTTTGCTGCCTTACCATTCCCAGCTCCAAGCTCATTGGCAACCCTAACTCTGCAATTTCCATGATAAGTGTAATTAGTATGACTACCAAACCGTGCATGAATGAACTAAAATGTATTTGAAAAGTTTCGCCTCTAATTAACAATTTTCACTCACCATTACATGTGCATTTTTTTCCCTTTCCCTTTACTAGACTCCATAATACTTACTTGTCCCATTACTTTAATCATATAAGAGTAATGCAACACACTTTATTTTATTTTTATTTTTTTTGTAGATCTCATATTTATTCATTTTTTCAAAAAGATTATAGGCACTTGCACACTTCACGACTGTAAATATAATTTTATATATATATATATAATTTTATATAGCAAATGGTAGGTCAGAGGAACGACCGGAGGTTTGAGTCATTATTGAAGTTGTTGTGTTGATTGTTCTATACACACGACTTAGGATATTTTTGAGATGAGCTCAGATTATCTAAATTGATATATAAATAGTAATATTTTGTGAATCCTATTAAGATGTATTTGAATGTAAATAGGTTGAGATGTGTTTAAATGTATGAAGTAGTTGATTAGATTTAAATTTTTTATAAAAAGTTGAAAAAATAATAAGTCTTATCAATGAATGATTTGAGATGGATTGATGTGAGTTTGTGTTCCAAACATAGCCTTGCTGAGCAATGAGGACCAAAGAAAGGTGTTATTAGATCGTACCCGGTACCGGCAAAGAAGCCCAAAGGAATCATCATCTCCCACCCATTGATCGACATGCTGCAAAATGGAATACAAACAAATCAAAGAGGGAAAGGAGTTACAAAAATGCGGTATTTTTCACGTTAGGAGCATTTGTACATTTACAACAAAAAGAGACAAACAACGGTAAGAGAATGTCATACGTACCAGACTGACAAGGCATCCACAGCAAGAGTGGCATTCTGCAAGTACCCTGTCATTAGAATCAGTATTCTATAGTACCAAGTCTCTAAGCTGCAAAATCGCCAAAAAACATCCTCACAAACAAACAAGCCAAAATTAAATGAAAGGAGAGTCAAATAAATGATTGAAACTGTCTAAACGGAGAAAAATACCAAAGCATGACTCCAGAAGCAGCTGAGAGTTTGAGGAACTCCCAAAGTCCAGAAAAGGCTTCCATTGAGAATCCGGACCAAGTCAAGGGACACCCACCACAAACAATATAACCATACAACCCAAAAGCAATCACCCACCAGGAGATATCCAAAGAAACAGCCGCACCCACAAGCCCAAAATCGAACACATATACTAAGAGCCAACTCGTCAACACATTAACAAGTAGAGCCGCAAAAGAAACCCACGCAATCACCATGTTCTTGAGTTGTGACTGCAAGAATCTAGACATTGGGAAAATAAACGCAAGGCTAAAGTGCAAGGGTATTAGCCAACATGCTACCAGACCTGACGACTCCGCCACATCGTCGGACTGTCCTAGGAGTTTCAGAATCGGGCTGGCGAAAATGTAAACAGGCAATAGCAGGAAACAACAGAGGAAGAGCATAATCCATGACCTTTGCAGGTATATTCCCAGCATCCGGTACCTCTTGGCCCCAAATGCTTGCCCACAAAGCGTTTCTAATGCGCTTGCCATCCCCAACTGATCCCCAAAAACACAAAACCAATGTTAAGAGACATGACAGAGAGAGTCAAGATTCTACAATTGCAAAGACGAGTTTTATCGATTACCAGGAGGCCAAAATTGAAGCCGACGACGACAGTGTTGGCAATGGAAATGGCAGCGAGTTCAACTTCACCAAGGTGGCCGGCGAAGGCGAGGGTGATAACGTTCATGCTGTAGGAAACAACGCGGCTGAAGATGGCAGGACCCACGACTTTCCATAGCTTCTTGGTTTCTATCCAAATCCTTGATGCAAGTTCATTCTTTTCTTGATCTTCTTCTACGTGTGCTGCTTCTGATCCAAAGTGTGAGGAGGATTCCGGTACTAGAGGTCGATTAATATCCTCATCATCATCTCTGCGGACGAGGCTCCCCATGAGAGAATTGGGAGCAGTTCTTTCCAAATGACCCAGGAGAACGAGAGACGGATAGGCAATATGTTAACTGAGGCAGGGGACTTCTAGAGAAGTGAGCGTAATATATAAACATTTTCCAATATAAAAATTTTCTCGGAAGACTAGAAGCTCGACTTTCGGTGTGATGTTGAAGATCCAAATATACAATAGAAACTTTTAAAAATAGATCACGATGATCTTGCCCATAAACGGGACTTGATTTTATACCCTACCTTCCCCTATATATAAAAAAAAACAGAGTAGCTCTAGATCACGCTGCCTATAAACGGGACTTGACTTTTGCTGGGTCAACCTATTGAGCTAACATCCCACATCCCATTTGCACCACGCAGTCCGTTCTGAAGCTTTCTTCCTTTTGCTGGGTACATGTCTAGCTAAGATTTTTGGACCACTTCGAATGGTTACGTATCATATTTTTTAAAATACATTATTAAAATTCATTTTTTTTTATTTTATATCCTAATTTTTATAATATAGCATTTATCAATTTATTTATTTATTTTTTACATCATTTAAATATTATATTATTTAATAATTTGTTAAAAAATATATATAAAAAAAGAGAAACTATTGTGAGAGATATAGTACATAAAATAAAAAATAAAATATTTTTGTATTTATATACAGTTCACGTTACATGTGACCACTCTAATAAAATAGAAAATAGATTTGAAAATACATAATATGTTGGAGGTAGTTTGTCTTCAAATTTTACATAAAAATGGGTTTTACAAACCCATTGGGACCCTTCACGGTGCCTTGGCGACTGCCTCATGTATCAAATCTTTTGCCGACATGCTGTCTCCATCCCCCCAGCCTATAACTGAGGTAAAGATACCAATCAGACCTCCGAAACTCTTCGAAGGAGAAATCTGTGTCATGTTTACCAAAGAGGAAATCCAAAAATCGGCAGCCCCATTCCAGTTCTCACTAGTTTTGAAATTCCTTAAACAAAGACCAACCTTAGATGCTATTCGGGCTTTGATTCGCTGTCGTTGGGGTTAACAAAGCCAACCTGTGGTTTCGTCTATGCGTAAGCACAGACACATTTTCGTATGGTTCTCGAATGAAGCGGATTTCATGGAGGCCTTTTCAAAGGAGACTTGTGATATAGTGGGTTTTCCTTACAGGGTTTTCTACTGGTCTATTGATTTCAAGGAGGAAGAGGAGCCGCCAGTTGTCCCTGTTTGGATTGTTTTGCCGGTTCTGCCTCCTAATTTTTACCATGAAGACTTCCTACGAAATCTCATGTTACCTTTGTGTAAGAAAGTAAAATGGAGAAGAAGCTCAAGGGGGAAGAACCCAGAAAATAGAGAAAAAGTTTTGTAGTTTGTCTTATATCAAAAAGGAAAAGTTACAATTCGTGTTGCTTTATACAATACAATTGCCAAAGAATCTGCTAACAACCTACCATTACTGTAAAGACTCTGATGTCCTTGTGATTTTAAATAGAATGATTATTTTAATTAATTTAAATATTAATTTTTTGTTTTAAAATTTATTAAATTTTTTGTTGGTTTATTTTATAATTTTTTTAAATCGTAAAAATTATTTTGTTATGATTTATTAATATTAATTATTATTTTACATTTAAATTTCTCTTAATTTAAATTAGTTGTTTGTGGGTTTTAAAATTATTATATTGTTGGATTTAATTATTTTATGTTACTTAGCCACTATGTTTAAATTAATTTTATTTAAACTGTTGTTTTGAAATAATTTTCGTCGGATCAATTTTGTGACCAAAGTTGTGAAAATTAGATCTCATTCATTTTCCTCTATTTTTTCTTTTTCCTCTTTCTTTTTCTCTTTCCTCTTTTTCTTCTTTCTTTTTCTTTCTTTTTCTTCCAGAACCACTGCTTCCTCCCGCGCACGACGTCTCTATCTCCCTCTCCCCATGCATTTTCCTTCCTCTCCCAGCCCACAGTCGTGCGCCTCCGTCCGGCGACACCGCCCCAACCCACGGCCTTCCCCACCCTCCGGCAACCACCTCCCTCCAATCTCAGCTCCTCCCGCGTCGCCATTTGCCCCCACGCGCAACACTAAGCCACGGCATTCCTTGTGCTCGCGCGCCGCCGTCGCGCCACCACCGGGCACCATTTCTTCACCACTTCATCATCGACCTCCTAGCAACCCAATACACTCAACCCCAGCTCCGATCTGCCACCGGTGAAGCCCCACCACCAACATTTCCGTTTTAAACATTTTGGCCTTAAACCGCCCTCTACGCCACCACCCACGGCCAACCACCACCACTAGCTTCACCGACATCCCTAAACTCTTCCCTATCAATCTCGGGTCTTAGTTTGTCTCCGTTCAAAAGTAGGTTTTTAAGACCCACTGTCATAGTGCATTTTGCACTATTCCGTTGCTATGCCGCCACTTCTAGCACCTCCGTGATCTTTCAAAAATTATATTATAACATTATAAGTATTTTCCTAAAGAACTTTTGAGATTTAAATATATTTTCGCACTAACTCATATTTACTGTTAATTAGTTGGTTGTGCCGAACTGAGTCCGAGGAGTAGGGGGTCAATTGGATTGGATGATGGAGTTGTTTGTGTGATTGGTTTATGCTATGAGATTTGTTGGCTATTTCCAACGTGGATATTGGTGATTTTTTAGGAAGTGATGATATATTTTGGGATTATGAGGGTTTTAAGTTTTGAGGAATTAAAATAGGTTATTTAAGAAGCTTAGGCTTTAATATCGAAATCCGTGATTAATTGAAAACTTACGAAAATTACGTGATTAGTTTTATAGGTGACGATTTATAGTCAACTCGACATTTTATTCTGAAAAGCTAAGTCATCCAGGTAAACGGGGTTCCTATGTTAGACTTTGCATAAAAATAAATAAAATGGACTAAGGTTGCTTTTTGGAAAAATATGCATGTTTTGTTATGAAAAGAAATTTGAAACAACCACAATTATTCGTTCTCCATGACTCATGAAATTATATATAAGAATAAAGTATTTTTGTCATGACTGGTGTAGACATGAGCTATTTTGCATTTTGCTTCTGAACTGTGCAAAAGAGAGCGAATATGAAAGTTTGTGCATAAAATTATGTTTTATGATCTGATTTTGTTCTTTTCTAAAGATGTTTTGTACTCTGATATGATATGATTTCTAAAAAATTTGTTCTGTTCTGAAGATGTTTTGTACTCTGATATGATGTAATTTCTGAAAACTTTTGGCATGACATTCTGAATCGGGATGTGGTTTGTGGATTGTGACCTATTTGACCTACCACGGGTGCTAATAATGGCTTCTGTTTGGGTTGGTACCAACTGTTTTGGTTCTGGTGCACCCACTTTGGAAACAAAGTGGTTTTCTGGTGGTCTTTCCTGTATGCACACTCGGGGCTCCGAGAATAAATAAGGGGAAGATTCACATTCTGTTTCTGCTCGGTTAGCTACCGGGGTTTGCACAACCCTACCACGGGGGTTAAACATGGCATCTGATGTGATATGATGTTCTGGTATGATGGTAGTCAGTTATGCTATGCCAAAAGACTTTGAATAAGAATATTTTCTGAAACTTTCGCTCTAATATTTTTGATAACATGTTCTGACTCTGCATTCTGAAAATAAAAAGTGTTTTGTTCTGCATTCTGAAATCTGTAAATGCTCATGTTTGCATACTAATATATGTTCTCTGCTTACTGAGTTGTTGATAACTCGCCCCTCTCTTATCTCCAATATTTTCAGATGATTTTTGGATATTTCAGCTGAGGATCAAGACTATGAAGAATTGTGTGAGATGACTTAAGAATAGTGGATTAAAAATAGAAAGTTTTCGATGAGTATTGGTGATTTTTGATAATTATATTGTTGAAATGTGAGTTCAAGGGTATGTTTCGGTACCAAACTACTCTCAACACTTTTCAAGTATTTTCGTTCTTTTGAAAATATTTCACATGCCAAATAACTTAAAATACTCTCAATAGGATCCACAAACCCACTTCAATCTCTACTCATAACTATTCACAAACATTTTATAATACTTATTACTATTATATATAAATAAAAAATAAAATCACTATAATATTTATCACTATTAAATATAAATAAAAAATAAAATCATTATAATATATAAATAAAAAATAAAATCGCTATAATATATAAATAAAAAATAAAATCACTATAATATATAAATAAAAAATAAAATCATATAATAAAATAACTATAATATATAAATAAAAAATAAAATCACTATAATATATAAATAAAAAATAAAAAATAAAATCACTATAATATATAAATAAAAAATAAAATCATTATAATATTTATAATATATAAATAAAAAATAAAATCACTAAAATATATAAATAAAAATAAAATCACTATTATATATAAATAAAAAATAAAATACTATAATATTTATCACTATTATATATAAATTAAAAATAAAATCACTATAATATATAAATAAAAAATAACATTACTATAATATTTATCACTATTATATATATATATAAATAAAATCATTATAATATTTATCACTATAATATATAAATTAAAAATAAAATCATTATCATATTTATTATTATTATCTATAAAAGTAAAATAAAATCACTACAATATTTATTAATATTAAAAAATCACTATAATAAAATCATTATAATATTTATTACTAAAAATAAAATCACTATAATATTTATGGGACCCATACATTTTTCAACTATTTACTCAAAAGTCAACAACTCAACATACTTCACACATCCAAACAACTCAAAATACTCTCAATGAGACCCACAAACTCACTCCAATTTCTACTCATAAATATTCACAAATATTTTCAACACTTCTCAACACTTCTCACTACCCAAACGTACCCTAAGTGACATGTACAGAAGTTGGTAATTTTTGAGGTTATTGTATTGAGGATTTTATATACGAGTATGTGTGGTTAATTAAATTTAAAGTATTTACGTTTGATTTGAAGCTTTTGGAAGAGTATTAGCAATGTTGGGGTTGATTATCAGGTAATATGAGTTAACTCTCCGAACTCTCAAGGACGGGGCGTTACAGCCCTTTTTATACAACTCAGCAAAAAAAGGAAAAGACAAAATGCAAACAGAAATTTCATTCTTCCTCATTGACGAGTATCTCCTTTCCCTTCTTTATGGACTGCTGTAGATCATTCTCCAATACCCCCTGCAAGATGGAGTGTAAAGGTTTACAACTCTCATCTTGGATAAGTGGTGGTTGAGGACTGTCGAAGGCAAAGCCTTGGTGAGGATGTCAGCTAGCTGATGAGAACTAGAATATGGCAGGTACAAATACTGCCCTCTTGGATCTTATTTCGAATTAAGTGGCAGTCAAGCTCGATGTGTTTGGTTCTCTCGTGGAAGACAAGGTTGGCAACTATGTGAAAGGCAGCTTGGTTATCACAATGAAGTAAGGCAACTTGAGGATGTGAAACTTGGAGTGCAGATAAAATGAACCTCAGCCAAGTTAACTCAGAGCAGGTGGTTGCCATTGAACGATACTCTGCCTCAGCTGATGAACGGGAAACAACTGATTGTTTCTTGGACTTCCAAGAGATCAAAGAAGAGCCAAGAAATATGCAATACCCAGTCACAGATCTCCTAGTATCTAGACATGATGCCCAATCCGAATCACAATAGGCGTCAAGCTGAAATGAAGAAGAATTAGAGAGAAGAAGGCCCTGTCCAGGAGCACCCTTGAGGTACCTAAGAACTTTTTGAGCTGCCAACAAATGTGCATCAGTGGGGGTAGCCATGAATTGGCTTAAGGTCTGGATACTATAACAAATATCAAGCCGAGATATGGTGAGATACAAAAGTCGACCAATTAACCTTCTGTAGACACTAGGATCTGGTAAAGGGGTTCCTGTGGACTTAGTGAGCTTGAGATTTTGATCCATAGAAACTTTAGTTGGTTTGCTGCCCAAAGTACCCGAATCTACCAAAATGTCCAAAGTGTATTTCCTTTGGCACAAATGAATGCCTTTAGATGATCTTGCAACTTCTATACCAAGAAAATACATTAAGGAGCCAAGATCCTTTATTTTAAACTTGCTATGCATAAAAGTTTTCAAGGCATTTATAGAATTTAGATCATTACTTGCCATAATGATATCATCAACATACACGAGTAGAGCTAGAAAACAACCTTGTGTCTCTTTATTGAAAAAGCTATAATCAGCCTTGGATTGAGAAAAACCAGATTCAAGTAAGGAAGTGGAAAATTTAGAATACCACTGCCTTGATGCTTGTTTGAGCTCATACAAACTCTTAAGTAATTTACAAACTTGAGTAGGTGATCCTTTCTTGTAGCCGGGAGGTTTGTTCATGCAAATGTCTTCATTTAAGTCCCCATGCAAAAATGCATTATTTACATCAAATTGATGTAAATGCCTGCCTTTGATGGATGCAATGGTCAAGAGACACCTCACGGTTACCAATTTGGCAACGGGAGAAAAAGTCTCTTGATAATCCACCCCCTCAAGTTGAGTGTAGCCTTTTGCTACTAACCGAGCCTTTAATCTCTCAACAGTCCCATCAGAGTTGTATTTAATTTTATAAACATACTTAAAGTCAATAGGCACTTACCAGGTGGTAAATCAGTAACTTCCCACGTCTGATTAGCCTCCAAAGCAACCAACTCAGTATCCATAGCTTGACACCAACCCGGGTCTTTAATGGCTTGTTTATATGTCTGGGGTTCAATGTGAGTGGAAATGGTAGTAGAAAATGCTTGATATGGATGAGAAAATGTATTATAAGATAGTGTGTGCGCAATGGGGAAGAAAGTACCTAAGGAAGGCAATAGCTTCTGGTCCAACAATTTGATGGGATGAGTGAGAATTTACTATAGCCCCAACTTTAAAAATAAAAATGATGTTGTAAGAGACTTCAACAGCTGTTTTATGAAGATGGAACTTGATCCTGATAATCAAAACAAAATCATTGCAGAACTTGACTTGTATAAGAATACAATATGTGAGTTTGGACATTCTTTAGCAATCTGCCAGCATGATAAGATTGATTTAGGTATTATCATTTATCAATATCATTTGTTAAATAGTGTGCCTTTGTACTTTAAATTTTATATTATTTTATTTTTACTTACATTTAATTAATAATTTATAATTGCATTATTGTTATAGTTGCATGGTGGACCCAATTTGATTGCGAGGTGCCAATGTTTTAAACGTTTGTTGTTCGAGTACTAAGTCAATGTTATAGTGCAACTGGATGTGAGAGAAACTGGAGCACATTTGATTTTATTCATTCGAATAAAAGAAATAAATTAGTGCATGAACGTTTGAATGACTTAATATTTGTTCATTATAACTTGAAACTACGAGAGGTAAGTTTTTTTAATACTAATGTTTTTTACTGTTAAAAAATATATAACATTTTCACTTATATTTTATTTTACTTTGACTGAAGCATAAGAAATGGAAGAGAAGCTTTAGATCCAATTAATATTGAAAACATTGACTTGATGAAAGAATTGGTAGGTGAAGAATCCGAGCTTCTTGATGAAGAAGATTTGGATTGGGCAAGTATTGAGAAGCCATTAGCCTCACTAAATGAGGAAGACGATGATAATGTTGGTGTTGATGTTGATGACGGTCATGACATTGATGAAAATATTTTGATTAACATGTCGAATTCTTATCCTTATTGTCTTTTTTATGAGGATGAGTGATTTTATTTTAATGGTTAGATTAAAAACTTATTTAGTTTTACAAGTATGTTTGTTGTAACTTTTTTATTTATTTTTTGATATGATGTTTGTTATAACTTAAAATTTAGGAACTTATGTTAGTTGTAACTTAAAACTTTAGACTTGTATTGAGAAGTATTGAGTTTATGACTTATTTTGTTGTTATTTTGGAATACAGTTAATGCTTGTATATATATAATTTATCCAGGTATAAACTAATCCAAAACGGTATACGAAACGGTATCGGTACCGAAATATTTCGTTCCAATGCCTTGACCAGTATGACCTCTGATATGATATTCAAAACTTTGCATGTACGCGCCAGGCGCAGAGCTGGGCATTACTTGTTATGAAATCACATGCACGGACATTACTCGTAGTGTGACGATGAGAGCCAGGTTGTGTAGGTTGTGCAAGTTGTGAAGATGAGCGCACGGAATTTTTAAAGAAAGGAAAAAGAATTAACACGCGATTCATGCAGTGTAGATAAAATAGAGGAGGCTGAATAGATTTTCTCTTTCTTCTTTTTGGAGGGATTGTTGGTTAGAGGATGGCCCCTTTTGTGAGTCTACCCATCACGAACCTTCAAAACATTAGAGTGAAAGATCTTAAATTAGAAAATGCTTGGGATATTGACCTTCTTCAAAGCTTATTGGGTGTGGAGCAAGCGGAGGTCGTCCTCTGAACCCTTGGTAGAGCAAGAGAATGAGGGGATATTTTGTTGTGGAAAGGCAACTTTAATGGAGCTTTTACCACTAAAAGTGCTTGGGACATTGTACATGTGAAATCTCCAAAGCTTCAATGGACAAATTGGGTTTGGCACTCTTGTTTACCAAAAAATTATTTCAGTTATGGTTTTGAAAGCTTTTAATCATGCTCTAAGTGTAGATGATCAGGTAAAAAATCTTGGTATCCCACTTGTCTCTAAATGTGATTGTTGCATGCATGGAGGATATGAAGATCAAAATCATGTATTGGCTGCGGGTGAGCTTGCTAGGAAAATATGGGAAAAAGCTAGCATGCTTGTGGGCATCCCCTATGTTCCTAGACGAGGCTGGCAAGATATTATTGCATTGTGGTTCCAAAAGGCTACAAAAAGGTCACAGATGGGGCAGTTGTTAGGTTTAATTCCACTCATCATCACCTGGAGGCTTTGGCTGCGTTGGTACTGTACATGCCGCATGGAGGGGATACACAAATCAAGTGCCTCGGTTTGGAGATCTATACAAGTTTAGATTGGTCAGGTAGGGGAGAAATTAAAAGCAGGTGCCTCCCTCATGCATCGAAATGAACTGCTCCTCCAAAGCCTTCATATTCCTATTAAAACGCCAAAGAGTAAACATGTACAGGTTGTTAAATGGACAAAGCCTGTGGTGGGGAAGCTCATGCTGAATATGGATGGAAGTTCTTTAGGTAAACCGAGGAGAGAGGGTGCTGAAGGGGTGATCAGAAATGCAAATGGTGACTTGATAAGTGCCTTTGCGGTACACATTGGGCATGGTTCAAATACTTTTGCAGAAGGCATGGGATTACTACATGGCTTACATCTAGTGAAAAATTTGGGTTTGGTCAATGTAGATTTGGAGATGCATTCTATGCTTATTGTTCAGTGGGTGAAAAGATTAAGATGTGGTCTTTAGTACTTTGAAGACTATTGGGGTAGGGTTGAACTACATCATTTATCATGTCTATAAACAAGGTAATGCGCCGGCACATTTTTTGACACGCTTTGGAGCTGAGGGACGTAGCTGTAGATCTTCCACACGTCTTAAAAGGTTTGCTCAAAACGGACAAGATGGGGCTGCCTTATACGAGGGTGTCTTAAGATGTGGGTTTGGTTAGCTTTGTTTTCCACTTGTGTTTTCTTTGAAGATAGTATCCTTATATCCAAGGTTTTCCTCCGCTATAAGTGAGAACTTTAATAAATTCTGACAAATCCGTTAAAAAAAAAACGTCTAGCTAAGTCATGGAAAAACATTTAAAAAATAGTATCTTTAATAAAAACATAAAATAAAATAAAATAATTGTCCATATTTTGTTTAAATAGTTTTTACAAAATTTGTACGTCTTAAATTTACACAAATTAGTTTTTTCTTAAGAAAACTTTTATCATCATCAAAACTAAGAAAAATATTTTACATAATTATATAATTATTTAATAAAAACTTACTAAACATATATTATATTTAAAAACATGATTAAAATAATAAGACTTAAAATTAAAAATAACATTTCTAGCAGCTTATTTATTTTTATGGTTCAGTTTGGTTTGGAACAGAAGCCAGAGGCCCAGAGGGCGAAGCCGAGACTGTATATGCACATGAAGTTATTCTCTCTTCGGCTTTATGTGCCCAGGGATATTTGCTGCGATCTATTACTATTGAATTTATGCCCAGCCATATGGTGGGTCACCTGCTTTGGCGAGCATTACACGTTCCTAATTATTCAAAGTGCATATGGTGGATCACCTCATGCTTAGGCGAGTCTGGCCGTTCCCAACCTGAGGGTTTGAAACATTCATTCCCCAACCATTCCAGCGTCTTGGAACATTTCTCGACAAAGATACTGTCAAGCAGCGACAGGCTGAAAGAAAAAACAAAACCAAAACAAAAACAAAAACATCAAATCCATCAAAATTGTAGTAAAAGCATCGAATGTGCAATTGATCTACATTTATTTTTATGAGATTTTTTTTAGATTAAAACATTTCTCATACATGAATATACTCATCTCCAATATGATTAATATAAAACCGCTTCCTAATATAAAGAAAACATCTCCAAAAAAAATTAAATCATCCAAAACTGGATGAGCAGGACAATATATATTAGTACAAGGTGGAGAAAGAGGATAGATGTAGATCCGCATGAGGTTCTTTCAACGACAAGTGCCAATATCCAATGAAACAGATCATCTTAGTTTTGGACCTCGGTTTGATCATCTTCTTGTTTAGGAGTACTTGACCATTTGGCTACACGCTGCTGGGCTATCTCAGCCTGCCAAATCCAGGGATACCAGAAATAAGTTCATGTTAGTTTCTAGATATTAATGATAATAATAATGTTCATATACATTGGGTATAAAAAGTGAAAGCATCTCAAGTTATACCTGTTTTTCCCAATCGCATCGAATTGTTATGACAGCCAAAATCAATGTTTGGACGGCAGTCCCTCCAAAAACCATTCCACCCCATATTCCCTGCCCCATTAAGTCGTGTAAAATGTGAGATTATGTTATATTTCAAATATTATTTATTTTTTCAAAAAATTGCATGTATAATATATATATTATATATATTTAAAAATTTATATTCTCAAGCGATTGTATAAAGCACACTAAGTAAAGTTTAAACTTTAAAATTTGAATCTTATAAATTAAATTTTATCATTTAAGTGATATGAATGGTGTGCTCTACACACCTGCTTGAGAATAAAATAATTCTATTTATTTATAGGGTCGGATAGAATAGGTATCGAGTCCTGTTGAGTCTGGACCACAACTATGATGGCCAGATCAGGGCTATTGGTAGATTAAGCATATCTCCATTGCAAGAGAGGGAGTAAGAGAAGTTGTGCATACCATAACTCCAAACTTGAAGACCAATCCCATTAGAATTCCAAGTGGGAGTCCAATTATGTAGTAGCACCCTAGATTTATATATGCAACCATTGCTTGCCATCCCGATCCAACAGCCACTCCTGTCAATAGTGTAGAGATTTTCAACTTTTTTTTATTTTTGTTTCTAAACAAGATAGTTTCATTAATAATGAAAGAGAAATATATGCGCAGAGGTGAGATTTCCCGACAATCACTTAAAACAAATTCAAGAAAAAAGTACTAGATCATCAAAAAGTTCGAAAAGAGTAATGTTAGAGAAAAGTCACTATAGCAGTGCACACTTTGCACTCATAATTGATTATTCCCAAAACTCACTTAAAGAGATGTGTGGTCTAGATGATGCCACATCATATATGAAAAATAGATACTCTCAATAATAACTTCTATCTATATTTATTCTTCTTATAAATAAGAAAGTAGAGACTACCTGATAAAACAGGTTGAACGCTGTTAAGAAGAATGGTGACGGCTAACAATATTGATAGCTTATCAACTGCTTCGAGCACATCAGTGTCGGAACTGAATATATATGCGATCTTGTTATGGAGTATCATGATCAGCACGCAGAAGAATACGCCAATCACAGAAGACTGTGTCACAGAGACAATTGTTGCAAATTTTGCTGCCTTACCATTCCCAGCTCCAAGCTCATTGGCAACCCGTACTCTGCATGTTCCATGAAAACCTTCATCTTTAAAATTTAGTTATCAAAGTCATCTCTAAATTTAGTAAATACATATTTTTAAAATCCAAAACTATTCAAGTCATAACCCCACATTGGATTAGTCAAAATAATAATATAATATTATTTTTAAAAAAAAATCATACACTAACTATATGTTAATTAATAATTTCATTTTTACTTAAATTATTATTTCTCAACTAATTTTTTTCATCAACCTAAGTATCCAATAAACATTTTTTAGAATAAAACGTGTGAAATATTAAACTAGTTGGGTCTGACATTTTAGAATAAAATATTACTTTTGAAGATGAATAGTACATCTTCAAATATGAAAAAACAATTAGAAATATTGTAGCTCATAGTTGACACCACTAGTATTTGTCTACTCCAATGCAAATGATTCCATCTCTATTTCTTCAAATTTTGAAGATGAATTGACATTTGGCTAAACCAATACCAGTATACTAGAACGAAGCCAGAATTATAAATTTGGAGGGGCGGATATTATTTTTAGACAATAATAATAGTTGAGTTGAAAATTTTTAGGATCATCATTGAAAAATTGATAAAAAAAAAAAAGAGTAAAAAAATAAAGGAAAAAAAATTAGAATTTTATTAATATGTTTCATCCAATAATTACAAATTTTAAAAGAGAGAATATAGTGTGAATGTCATTGTATTCTCTTGCTCTTAATAAACGGGAGACTGGCCATATAAGAGCCAAATTGCCAAAAATTAAGGAAGTGATACATAAAAATGGTAATAATACATGACCTACAATTTGTTTATAATCATTCTACAATTTATTTTAAATCGATCAAAATAATTGTGTCACTTTATTAAAAAAAAAATTCAATTAAATATACATATACATACATACATACATACATATATATATATATATATATATACACCTTTCATTTTAAGTAGAATGATAAAATAATTGGCGAACTAATCGTAGATTTATCGTTTTCCGGCCATAAATGAATATATGGACATAACGTCACATCTGACTTTTTCCCCCTTTACTTGTTAGTCTACCTACCTCCTAACAACCATATATTAATTTGTCGTGTATGAGTTATGCTGCTGAAGTCATTATATATATGACAAAAAGAATGGTAGATAAGAGTAAAGACCGGAGGTTTGAGTCACCCATTGGAGCTGATCCTTTACAGTGCTATCAGTAGAGGCAAGATCGATGTTCTATATAATTAAGGAAAATGATTTATATATAATATTTTTTATTACATATTTTATAATACTATGTTAAATGAGAAATAATTTTATAAAATATTTTATAAAAATAATATTATTTTACAAAAATATATTTATCGTATATATATACCACCCTAATAAAAATTTGTACGATATTTTCGTAAAAATGTCGTACAAATTTTTATTAGGGTGGTGTGTATATATATATATATATATATATATATGAGGTCCGAATGCATATATTTTCACGATGGGATTCACTTTTTTAAAGAAAGTCCGTAGCAAACTTGTACGTTGACCATGTATATATAATTTATTCGTTAGCAAATCTAGTTCCGAGTAGTTAGATCAAGCATGAAAGAAATCATGTGTTCTGAATCCGTACCCGGTGCCGGCAAAGAAGGCCAAAGGAATCATTAGCTCCCATCCATTGATCGTCATACTGCAAATAAAATAGAATCCAAACAAGCAGAAAGGACAAGGAGTTGCGAAATTAAATGGTGCTTTACAGGGAAGAAGAATTGTAGATATATATATATATATATATGATAAAAAAAAAAAAGAGATGAAAGAATGGTAAGAGATCAATCTCGTACATACCAGACAGACAAGGCATCCACAGCAAGAGTAGCATTCTGCAAGAATCCAGTCATTAGAATTAGTATTCTGTAGTACCAATTCTCCAAGCTGCAAAATCGAAAAGAAGTACATGAGCTCATATATAAGCAAATTAACTGAGAGGATGTCGAAGGAAGTATGGAAATAAGTTCTAAATTAATAGAGAAAGATACCAAAGCATGACTCCAGAAGCAGCTGAGAGTTTGAGAAACTCCCAAAGTCCAGAAAAAGCTTCCATAGAGAATCCGGACCAAGTCAAAGGACATCCACCACACACAGTATAGCCATACAACCCAAAAACCAAGACCCACCACGAGACATCCAAAGAAACAGCAGCACCCACAAGCCCAAAATCGAATACATAAATTAAGAGCCAACTCATCAACACATTAACAAGTAGACCAGCTAAAGAAACCCACGCAATCACAATGTTCTTGAGCTGTGACTGCAAGAATCTCTGCAATGGGAACTGAAACGCAAAGCTAAAGTGCAAGGGAATTAGCCAACAAGCCACCAACCCTGACGACTCCGCCACGTCGTCGGGCTGTCCTAGGAGTTTCAGAATCGGGGAGGCGAAAATGTATAAAGGTAATAGCAGGAAACAACAGAGGAATAGCACAATCCATGACCGTTGCAGATATATTCCCAGCATCCGGTACCGCTTGGCCCCAAATGCTTGCCCACAAAGCGTTTCTAATGCGCTTGCCATCCCCAACTGATCCCCAAAAACACAAAACCGATGTTAAGAGACATGAAACAGAGAGTCAAGATTCTACAATTGCAAAGGCGAGTTTTATCAATTACCAGAAGGCCAAAATTGAAGCCGACGATAACGGTGTTGGCAATGGAAATGGCAGCGAGTTCAACTTCGCCAAGGTGGCCGGCGAAGGCTTGGGTGATAACGTTCATGCTGTAGGAAACAACGCGGCTGAAGATGGCCGGACCCACGATTTTCCATAGCTTCCTGGTTTCTATCCAGATCCTGGATGCAAGTTGTTTAGACGTTTCTTGATCTTCTTCTTCGGTTGCTGACGCTTTTGATCCAAGGTGTGAGGTTGATTCCGGTACTAGAGGTTGATTAATATCAACGTCATCATCTCTGCGGACGAGACTCCCCATGAGAGAATTGGGAGCGGTTTCTTCCAAATAGCCCCGGAGAACGAGAGACGGGTAGGTTATTTTAGGCGGTGGATTCGAGCGTAAGATATAAAGATTTTCTCGGAAGACTAGAGTACTTTTGCCGACGGGTTATCTATATGTGGTCAAACTAGTGGACATAAATCATGACATGATTAGTAAAGATTTTAATTTTTTTTTTATAAATTAAGTGTCAA
This sequence comes from Juglans regia, assembly GCF_001411555.2. Taxonomy (NCBI): domain Eukaryota; kingdom Viridiplantae; phylum Streptophyta; class Magnoliopsida; order Fagales; family Juglandaceae; genus Juglans; species Juglans regia. The sequence goes on along the minus strand of NC_049906.1, from coordinate 5,922,461 downwards.
TAAAATAAAAAATATATTTTATACCGACTTTAAATAGAATTTTTATTTACAAAAAGTTATTCTTATTTAAAAAATAATAATATTTACAGTCATGTAGTATACAGATATAATATTTTAAAAAAATAATAATAAATATAAAATTTACTTAAAAAAAATTAAATCATATAGCATTATTATATTACTTAAAATATTTATTTTAGTTAATATAAGTATAATAATAAAATTCAAAATCAAGAATAAATTAACAGGAAGATCGTGACTGCATTAAATTATGTACTTTTTTTCAAATTTTTATTTATTTATTTATTTATGGTTTCGGTTGGTATGAAAGCTTGAGGGCGAATCCGCAAATGTATGCCCCTGCTGAAGTTCTAATTTCTCTGATCTTCGGTTTCATGCTCTGGGATCTGCTGCGATCAGTAATAGTCAGAATAAATACAATTTGTTTCTGTATAAATAATATTAATTTTTTGTATATATTTGGAGCGATTCGAACTTCATATCTCTATTTTAAAGATTTGAGGTTATACCACAGGCTTTTGACTATATAAATAATATTAATTAGTGATATGAGAATATTTAAAATGTTCTAAGATTCGTTTTAGAATTTCTAAAATCTTGAAAAAGAAAGAAAGTACTTTAGCATATAGAATTTCGTTCGAAGTCGCTGTACACATAAAAAAAAATATGTTCAGATTGAATTTTTTGGAAGGAAAATTGATTGGATCCATGAAATAAGGCTTGGGTGGGAGGATTTTCGCGGGATTTGTTTTTTCTTTATTTTTACGATATTTATTTAATATTATAGTTTTTTAAAGAGAAATACTGTAATCACAAATAATTTTTATAAAATTAAATTTATAATAAAATAATTTTATAATTTCACGTGTAAGTCACGTCAACTTGTAAATTTATTTTATAAAATTTTTTTGGCTAAAATAATTTTTTTTTGTTAAATACGATGAAAAATAATTTCGAGATATGAAAAATTGTTTTAATGTGTAAACGATTACGTTTTTAATTCTCTAACAACGCCACATTCCACATTATTAACCTTTGACAGTTTGCAGGAAAAAAGAAAAAGACAAAATGAAAAATGAAACGGTTGTGAATAGTAATGAGATTTGTGAGTTAAAGTTGTTGAATAGTAATAAATAATAATGAGATGGATTGAAATAAATTATTATAAATTATGAATAGTAATGAGATGAGTTGTAAATAATAGTGAGATTTATGAGTTAAAGTTGTTAAATAATAATAAATAATAATAATAAGATAAGTTAAGATTAATTGAGATGAGTTAAAATATCTGCGAATCCAAACGTCTCCTTATTGATTTGAAGAGTCTTGCGGGGTTTTGTCAGTAGACGCGCACGCCGTCCATACTTCAAATCAATGAACGCAAGAATTTGGGTGGGATGATTAATGCGAGTTATAGTTATGGGTTATATAAATATTACGTATTTTTTATTATTAAAAATTTATTATTTTTTTATATAAATTCTATACTAATTAATATTTTTTAAAAATTTACGATCTTGATAATCTATCAATTATACTAGATGATAAGATAAGTAATCTTGAGAGAGAGAGAGGTAGCTTGGTTACTTTAAGAGGCATGTTGAGAAGGAGAGGCCTGATGAGCTGGTGATAATACGAATTACTGTAGTGGAGATAATCTGACTTGGTGTTGTGCTTCTTCTTCATCGTCACTGTCTGATACTTGTGACATTACTTCAGTTAATTTTTTCAAATCTTTCTTGTTGGTAATGGATGTTAATTGTACTTGAAATCTGCTTCTTTAGACTAAAACTTTTAAAATTTTGATAACTTTTAAAAACATTTTTAATATATGATCAATTATTATAAATATCATTTTTTGAAAATACAACTTTCTTTTAAGAGAAATGATATTTAATTGTAAATATCATATAGCCATTTTTAAAAAAATGAATAAATATAAAATTTATATAAAAATAAATTAATTTTTTAATAATAAATCTTATTTCTTTTAAAATAATTATATAATATTTATATATTTCACGATTATATATAATATTACTCTATTATTTTTTTTACGTTGCACATGACGTAAGTGCCTTTGGACTTGGCAGTGACTTGATAAAAGAATGTTAGCTACACGGGTTCGCCCGCAATAGAGGATAATAATGTATATTCCTTTTATCAATACAAGTATCTTAACGTCTACCTAACTTTTTAGTTCCATGTGAATGAGTAATAAACCTTCGTTGTCACAATTGGAATTAATGGCTTGCACAATCCCCAAAGTCCCATTGGGATGATTACAAATAATAATATTTAATTTTTTTATAGTTATAATCATAAATACATAAATGATGTGTAATTATTTTAAAAATAAATAAATAATTACAAACTCATATGAAAAAATAATAAATTTTTAATAATGAATTATAATATTTTTTAAAATAATTATACAACGATTACGTATTTTACGACTGTATGTAGTATTACTCTTTTTCTCATCATCCCATAAAGTTTCAATTATCTAATTTTACATTATAAGATGTGAAGAATATGATAAAAATTGAGATGATAAATAATATTACTATTTATTACTCGTAATATCCATAACTTTTTTCATTTGGAAATTGCTAATTGATTTCTAAGATAATTACTTGTAATATATTTCTTGTGAAAATTAATATTTGTCCATTGGAAAATGAAGGACAGCCAACACATTATAAACGACAAGAAAAAGCTTGATGTTTTACGCCTTGACTAGATGCTCGATCTGAATGTTAGTTGGGATGTTTCGACGTTTTGATATGGCCTGGAGTCCCATCCTCTCTTCAAACAAGCACATGTCTTTTTGTATAGATTTAGCTTCGTAGGCAAAGCATCAATACAAGCATGCCACGTATCCAGTATCTGGATTTTTTTTTTTTTAATTTGAATGCTTTATTTTTTTATTATTATTATTAATATTATAATTATGAGATTTGACTGAATATTTAATTCCAGTTAAGTATGTTGTTGTCCTTTGTGAGTAAAAGAGAGTTTGCTGAAGAGTTGATAGCTTACACTGACACCTTCAACAAGACAGTGTTTATACTTTATACATATTCAAAGGAGATGAAGTAAAAGAAGCTGGTAAGCTTTAGAACTTATTGTCCTTATTGGAATAATTTCGTGTAGAAGACGGATTGACTTTGAACTCGCATCAGGTCCAGCTTTTGATCCCCTGGAAAATAATCTTATACAGAATTAAATATTCTGCCAAACCTACCTCATAATTATAATATTAATAATAATAAAAAAACCAAAACATTAAAACGAAAAAAATAAAAAAAAAATAAATAAAGAAAATCTGAATTTCAGATTTACAAACCAGAAGTATCCAATTTTTACAACTCGAATTTCGGTCCGAATTTATTTCGGACCAAAACCCGAAATTGAAATCTAATTTCTCGAATTTCGAATGAACAGTCGTACTTACAGAAGCTTTATAAGAGCTTGGTCTTGGCAGCTATTTATCCTTCCAGATATGAATTTATTTGTCATCACCAACCCACCTCGATCCGTATAAGTCCTTCATTAAGTACGTAGTTGAATTGCATGCCAGATACTTCTTGAAATAAATGAAAGCTTAAATCCCAAAACAACCGAGGTAACAGTAGAGTTACATGGAGATATTGGTTTAATTAATAATTTCCATTTTTCCTTATTGCTAGATTGTTTAACTTGAGGAAAAGTGAAAAATGACTTTATGGACATTAAACAAAAATTCATGTACAAAAATAATTTCCTATTCGCCCCTTTATTTTTCTTAATAAGCAAGTACTAGACATGTAACATAATATTCATGAGTATTAATGACTGAAAAATAGGAAAAATGAAAGAAAAAATATGAAGTTATTCATGAGTAATGTTAGATACAAGTTCTAAATAGACAAGTTTTATACAAGTCTTTTATAAAAAAATGTGTCTCACTAATAAAGAGTAATTTTTTTACATTTTTTTAAAGTGGGGTCTACTTTTTTACAAAGACTTGTATGAGGCTTGTCTATTTAGAACTTGTACAAATCATTTCTCTTTATCAAATTATACAAAAATTACATTCTATCAAGTTTCGTACTATTATATTCTTATTAATGAAACTAATAAATAATTTCATATTTTAATCTATTCAATACATAATTTTATATGTTTTTTATATTTTAATAATAACACTATAATACATGATTCAAACTTATTATCAGTGTTGTCACAGCAAATTATATTTTCTTATTCAATGTATTGGTCATTTATTAATGAGGCCGAACAGAATAAAAATTTATTATTATTTTCTTATTAATTAACCTAGTTACAAGAAAATGAAGACGATTAGAAAAACAGTCCATGAGTGGAATTGTTCATGATGGGCTTCTAATTTCAACTATGCATGATCAAACTAGCAAATAAAAGAAATTGGGCAAGTAATCGGGTGCTAGCTCCTAGCTGGTTCCCTCTTGATTGGAGCGGAGGATGCATTAGGTTTGTTCAATGAGTAGTTGCATTCGATCGGTAGTCATCACCAATATCATGATAAGTACTCCTTAATTCCTTTATTACTAGTATTGAACTTTGTCCTTTAAAGGTTTACTTTATAAAAAAGAGTTAACTACTACTTTTATCCAAAAGTTCCTAAATAATAATTCATAGGAAAAGCTCTTGAACCTAACATACTATCTCTTACACCTAACATTCTCACTTTTTTCTATTAGAACCCTACAAAAAATCCATACAAGAGACACATGCAAACAGAAGATATATAAATATCAGGTATTGTTCAATATAGTATGAACAATATATATATATATATATATGTATATATTCTTGATATATAGCATACAATTTCTCCATTAATAGCTAGTTCAAGAAAACTGCTTATTTGCGATCAGTTAATTCCAGCGAAATGATTATTTATAACTAAAATTAGTTGCGAATATTCTTTTGATTACAATAAATTTATCACAAAAATTCATTTTTCTTGTAGCGTTCATCCAAAAAGAATATCTTGTTTGAATTTATTTATGTAGATTCCTATATCGTCAGGATACAGTTAGCTGGGTTTCCATGTTAATGACTCCTTTTTAGGACTGAGTTTAGCATTCCTTGTAAGCTTCGATGGCAACAAATTAGTAAAAGAAGTTTAAGATAATTCACATGCAGTACTCATTTGAAATTCGAAATTAAGTCATGTAATATTTATATGATCATTTTCAAACTATTAAATTCTTGCATGGGTCCCTCCATAGTACTAAACTTCACCATGGCTATTAATTGGCAAGCAGATTAATTAATCCCAAAATAAATAAAGAAATAATTTATCACACACACACACACACATATATATATATATATATATATATATATATAGGGAAATGCTATGCATCAGCCCCACACCAGCACACACTTCACATCACTTTTTTTTTTTTTTAACATTCAATAGGTTGAGTGTGTGCTGGTGTGGGGCTGATGTAAATATTTTTCCATATATATATATCATGCTCTTCTTCTTATAAATTAATTAGATATCTTCAACAGACATAGGTGCTTTCTCTGCAGCTATTATAGTCTCACTGTATTTCTATGGCTAGAGTAATATTAATACAGTCGTGAAGTGCATAAGTGTCGCATAAATATTTTTAAAAAAAATAAGATATATTATTAAAAATTAATTTCTTTTCATGTGAGCTCGTATTTACTCAATTTTTTTAAAAAGAATGTACAACAGTTAAGTACTCCACGATTACAATCATGCAAATATCATTTCTCTTGTTAAAAACGCTTGGGAATGTGAAAACAAAGCACGTGAGTACTGGATCACGAACAATAAATTAAGCAAGATCATGTGTCTTCTTTTTGTATCATATCTCAAAATAAATTGAGGGTTGGAAAATGGTTGTGGAGAATTTCAAGAAGGAAAAGCATACACATGTAACTTTTTGATAAATGATATTCATAGTTTATAATTTCTATGCATTCTTTTTAAAAAATAATAGATAATTTTGGAGTAATACTACATAACTTTCTTAATCTCTACACACTATATTTTTTAAAGTTTTTAAATTTGTTAATATTTTTAAATTTTTTTTAGTTTATTCTTTTTAAACTAATTCAACACTTTTATTCATTATAAATATATTAAATATTTGATAAGAGAAAAAAATAATAAAAATTAAAAATAAATATTCATCTCATCTCGTCATTATAATTTTTTCAAATTCTCACACAAAATATAATAAATAATTCAACTTTTTTAAATTTCAAAACTTCTAGATTCGTACTAATGACTAGAAAGAAAATTACTGTTTATCCTCAATTAAATTATTATTTTTACATTGTTTCTAACGCAATATATAAGTGAAAATTATAATAAATAAATTTAGATAATAAATATTTATTTTTTTAAAAATATGCCTGATGATTTTTATTTACGCTTATATATATTCACGTAAAAAAGGGCATGCACGTACATATTTGTAAGAGCATATGATAAAAATAATTACCAAAATACTTCGATCGTACCTCCTCATAAATTCCTATATTGTTTGCACAAGCACCAGTATTTATTTAGTTACAGACAAATAAAGCGAAAGAAGTACATATGGAAGCCTATTTTCTCCATTATTTGAGTGCTGTCACCGTGTCACGCACTACGAAAGCTGTCACTCGATCACGATTCCAAATGAGAAAGGGTTGCTTGGATCCGACAATGGATCCAATCATCCACTACAAAAGCTGCCAAATAATGCTACTATTATGTTACTATCTACTTACTATTTAAATTATATTTTATATTTTATATTATTTAATAATTAAAGAAATAAATATTAATAAAATTATATATATTTTTAATTTTTTAATAATTAAAGATGATAAAAAAATACTTACAAAAAATAAAAAAATAAAAATATTTAAAATATATTTAAATAATAAGTAAATAGTAAATAAATAGTAACTCTGTCACTACCCAAGAACAACTGTCCCAAAAGCGTGCATGCAGCCAACTCCACGTACCACCGGTATGACGCGGTCAATGCATTTTAAGTACAGTTTGAATGCAAGAATCATTTTATATAATATTATTCTTACAATTTTTTTAAATTTTTATATAAAATATAATAAATAATTTATTTTTTAAAATCTTAAAATATTAAAATATTAAAAAATAATATTTAAATAATATTTTATTTAACTTTCATATCAAATTACTATTCAAATCACACATTAAAATAAAAATACTCTCAACTCATCTCATATGTCTTATCCAAGATCGGCTCAATGATAAGTCTATTTAGGCTATTACCTAAGGCCCTCACTTTATATAAGGATCCAAAAATAAAAATAAGGTGTCTTTTCAAAAATTAAAAATTAAAACCATTTGATTAAATAAAATTTTAAATAATTTTTATAGTTTTTAATATGTGCAAGGTCTCGTAATACTAAATTTAATATAATGAATTTTTTTTATAAGTAATACAATGAATTATTTATATTTTAAATAATTCTTTTAAGATCTTACTAAATTGAGGCACAAAAATGTGCATTGAGTCCTCATTTTAAGTTGTTACTATAAATATAAATTCACAAAATTTATATTTAAAAATTTTAAATAAAATCTCATTTTATTGAAAAGTTTGAAAATATTTCATATAATAATTTATATTTTATTGTATTATAATTACGAATGACTCACTTAAATTTTGCCTTAAACCTCAATTTATATTGAGCTGACCCTGATCTCATCATTACAATTTCTTCAAATTTTTATATAAAATATAAAAAACAATTCAACTTTTTTAAATTTTTTAAATTTTAAAAAAATAATAATATTAAAATCTAATATTCTAACAATATTTTTTTTAATTTATCTAAAATTATCTCATCTCATTTCATGTCACTATATAAACAAGACATTTAGGTTTATATATTTTTTTCATATATTTTTTTTAATCATCATAAATTTCTTCTTTTTTTTTCATATATATTTTTTAATCATCATAAATACTTTTTTAAAAAAAAATTCATAACATTATTAAGAAATATTTTTTAATCATTCTGTAAAAAAAAAAAAAAAATCTCATACGGGACATTTTTTGAGTCTCGAATTATTTCTTTTTCTCCATTATTTGAGTGCTGTCAAGCACTATGATTAGGAAAAAAAAAAAAAATAGTGCTGTCGCTCGATCACGACTCCAAATACTACAAAAGCTGCCCAAAGAACAACTGTCCCAAAAGCGTGCATGCATGCAGCCAACTCCACGTACCACCCCTATGACGCGGTCACTGCACATTTTAACTACAGGAAATGATTTATATAAATTTTAAATAAATAAATCTCATATAATTTTTATAAAAAAATAGATTTTATCTTAATCTATTATTTTACAAAAAATTTATATAAAATTTATTTATTTGAGACTTGTATCTAATATTACTCAATAAATACAGTTTAAATAGAAAGAATCTATTTTTTAAATTTTTATATAAAATATAATAAATAATTTAATTTTTTTAAATTTTTAAATAATAATAATATTTTATTTAACTTTTAACTTTCGTCTTAAATTATTATTCAAACCGTACTTTAAGACCTCGTTTAGATACAAAAATACTCTCAACCCATCTTATCATTATAAATTTTTTAAATTTTTATATAAAATATAATAAACAATTCAACATTTTCAAATCTCAAAATAATAATAATATTTTATTCAACTCATATAAAACCATCTCATCTCATCTACTATACAAACAAGCAAGTTTGGCACTTTTTCGTTTTTCCATAATAACACATAATCTGTACTACATTATTGAATTAGTTGTTTGTACAATAAAATAATAATAATATTTTTTTAAATTTTTTTATCTACTTTTTAATAATGTATTATTTGTTTTTTAAATACTCTTTATTTTTATAATTTCCAATAATCTATATATTAAAATACATAAAAATCTATCTATCAACCTAAATTAACTTCATTTTCAAATACAAAATATTAAACCATATTCACAAAGAAGTGAGAAATAATATAAAATTCATTTGGCTAAGTTACTATAGCTCAACATATTTGTCGAGTTATTGTAGCCCATATCATACGAATACCTAATCCAATGTGAAAGTTTTAAGAGGCATATATATATATATATATATATATATATATATATATATATATAAGATACGCTAATAAATTAAGAAGGTGGTTGGAGAAATTCTCGAGAGTTTTTAGATCAATCTAGGATAGTTGAGTTTCGTTAAATCAAGTATATTGCTTTCAAATTCAATTTGTATGGATTTTAACAAATCAACACTATCGTTTTAAAAGTACTTTAATGCTAAGTACATTATGAGTACTTTAAAAAATAGTGATTAAGATTAAAGCCCATATCGTGAATTAGCCTACTACTTTGACCGACATTATTTTAAATACACAACATTTATAAAAGTCAGAGAAGTGGTCAATATATATAGAAATCTTACGTAAGAAAGTTTATAAACTTACGTGGTCAAATTGTTAGATTATAAATTTTTTTTTATTATAAAATATGTATAATAGACCACATTAAGCTAGTTAATTTGTATACGTCCTTGTATAAGATTTATGTATAAACAAAATCAATACTTCATTGCTCTTGTAAATTATTGTATGTACATAAAGAATTCTTCTACTTTGCAGTCCTACACCACAAATTTGCTGATGTGGAATTTTATTCATTACTTTTTTATTTATTTTTATTAATAAACTGTGTGTGATGTATTGCTGTTGAATAAGATTTTCATATCTAAAACGTTAACCTTAATACTTATGGCATTTTCTAGTATGTATAAGGTAGAAATAGGAACTTCAAACCTATTTTAAGGAGTCCCCTTAGCTTGCTAAGCAATATTGGAATTACCAGTACTCAACCTTCCACGAGGAGGGTCAAGTCAACCTTCTTTTAACTTGAAGCTGGATTCAAATCTTTGACTATGATTATAAGAAAAATAGAATTTTGTGATTAATTTATTGTAATTAAAAGATTATTTATAATTAATTTTAATTATATACAATCATTTCACTTATAGCAAACAAGTAATTTTTTTTATAATAAATTGGACTCCTTAAGCATCCTAGCTAGCTCGAGCTAGCTCATGTTGTCATGATTTTAAGGCCCAATCTTTAAATTGAATGAAACATGATCAGAAAGTCCTATCAAGAAATATCCAACAAGAATAAGAATTTTTATTTATCAATCAAATTATAAGATCAGAAGATGATGATTATTTGTGAAAAAAAAACATTTTTATTTACTATAGAATAATAAGTACTTCTAGGATTTGTTACTGATATTTCGTGTATTAATTACATGATAGTCCGCCGGCCATTGAATGTATAAATTAGGCTATCGACAATAATTATTTTGTGTGCTACTTACGAAAGCTACATATCCATATACATATAAATATATATATATATATATATATATATATATATCAGAGATCTAGGCTAGCTTCCTAATATAGATCAGTCTAATCTTTCTATTATATAATTTTTAAATAATATTATGCATTAGTCACTATTTATTCACACTTTCCACACCTATAACCTTTTTATAAAGTATAAGAGTATTTTTTTAATGAAAGTATTTTTTATAAGGAGTGGAGTGTATGATAGTGAATAGTGACTGATAAAAAGAATTATATATATATATATATATTTTCTTTTATGATTGTCACTATATATATATATATAAATATAATATATGTCGCGCGCGCTTTAGTGCGTTTGGATGTTGAACTGAGTTGAGTTGAGTTGAGTTGAGATGATAAAATGTTATTAGAATATTATTGTTTATTATTATTATTATTTTAAAATTTGAAAAAATTGAATTGTTTATTATATTTTGTATTGAAATTTGAAAAAATTGTAATGATAAGTTGAGATGGGTTGAACTTCCAAACGAAGCTTTAAGAAGCAAAGCCTTTTTGCTAACTTCTCTTTAATTATAGTCTAATCACAAGATCATTCAAATTCATGACCGAACTCGATCGTAAGAACATTGGCAATGGATTAGCCAAATACCTTTTCATCTTTAAATTTAGCAAATATTATCCATATTTACTCCACATTGAATTAGCTAAATTGTTTTCATCTAAACTATAAACTACAGTAAATCCATTCTTCTTTTCAAATATGAAAAGAACTATAGCAAGTCTAAAAGTATTTTTTAAAATTATTATATTATAGATATGAGATTTTTATTCGTATGAGATTTTATCATCTATATATATATGAGATTATTATATTATAGATTGTTAGATTGTGAAAATAAAAATAAATATGATTTGTTGGAAGTTATTAAAGATTATGAAAATAAAATAAAAAATAATAAAAAAATATAAATAATAAAAAATAATAAAATTTTCTTATTATAGAGAGTGTGATGACTAATCCAATGTAGACTTCAAATTTTGAATGATTAATTAAAAGTGAAAAAGTTACATATTAATCAAAATTTGAAGAATATGATAGCCAATCTAATGCTACTGCTCTAACAAGCTAGCGACGACGTGCATCACTTCGCACAAGAAAAACGTACATCATCGGTCATCCTCACTATAGAGATCAGAAATGATATACGCATCAATAATATATTGTATAACAATATTATAAAATAAAGATATTTTTATAAAACGATGTTATTTTTATAAGATATTTTATAAAAATATTTGTATATAAAAATATTCCTATATATAATCTCCATTTTTACAAATTATTACGTAGTAGAAAAAAAACCTTGTACATGCTTCGACCCGTTTGAGTTGTGTGTACATATATAGGAAAATGTTAATGATCCCGCTAGGTGCTCTCGTTCCTTTTTTTTTTATTATTTTAATGATTAAAAAAGTATTATTTAATAATATTGTGAATTTTTTTTTTCTTTAAAAATATTTTAAGTGTTAAAAAAACATGTGAAAAAATTTAAGTTTTTTTTTTTAAAAGAAAAAAACATGCATGTGACCCCATCATTTCTTTTTTCTTTTTGCCTTTTCCTTCATTTAATTTAGTGACACGAGATCCACGCACGTGGGTAGTTTACTTTCTTCAAGTAAAAAAAACAATTAATATAAATACATGTGGGTTTTTCTTTTATTTGATTATTGAGGCCAAGAAGGGATCGAGCAGGGGCCATTAATCCTGCTTAATTAATTCCACCGTCAAGAGCTAACCCACAACAAATTAAATTAAGGTGCGCGCGTATTGGATGCATAAAACATGGTCAAGTCCCAACGTACACTACTCGATCGAGTTAAAACTAACTAGCCAATTGACTTTGACGTTCGTCCTAGCTAGGAAATTAAATGATATCTTAATGCGATCGATAAAAAAAGAAGTATTGATATTTTCTATCATAATTTTAAACATTATTATTTCACCATGATCTCATGTTATAGTATATTATTGGAAAATTATTTATTATATATAATATTTTTTTTAAAATAGAAAAAAATATAATTTATCTATCTTTTTAACATCATCTCTTAATATATGACAACAAATGATTGTGATAAATACAGAAAATGAAAAATATAAATTTCTAATTATTTGATGTTATATAAAAAAGAAATAAGCGGTGTTACTCTGCCGCTCAAAATAGCCTGCTGCAAGTGACCGGGCATTAGTTCAAAATCACATTTTTATTTATTTTTCAAGTTTTTATTCATATTTTTGTATCATTTTTAAAAAAATCAAAAAATATAAAAAAAATCAATATATTAATACTTACTTTCTTAACTATTAAGTAAAAAAAATTAAAATACATGAAGTGTCAAGTTGACATGGCAAATGGAATGAGCAAAATAGTATTTTTGAAAAAAATATATAGTTGAAAAGCACGTGATGATCACATCACTTTGGAAATGGGGTCAATAAATATATATATATATATATATATATATATATCATATTTGCATCTTAGATAAATATTTGCAATTCTCCACGTATTTCTTTTGAGAAAAATATATAAATTTGAGATTTACTTAAACAAATTATATATATATATATTATATTATATATACACTAGTCGTTTCCCTTTGAAAATGAAGAATATTTGGAAATGTCTGTATTGACAGGAGTGGCTGTTGGATCGGGATGGCAAGCAACAGTGGCATATATAAATCTGGGGTGTTGTTACTACATAATTGGGCTCCCACTTGGAATTCTAATGGGACGAGTCTTCAACTTGGGTGTTATGGTATATATGCACAACTTTTTTTAATCCCACTCTTGCCCTTATAAATGTATTACAAATATATATCTATGTGTGCATGCATGTGTGTTTATTAATTATTCTTGTTTTACTTGTTATGCGATGCATGCAGGGTATATGGGGTGGAAGTATCAAACTTCCACATGAAGTGGAGAAGAACTTGCTGACGTGGCCTAGGTTTATTTTCTCTCTGAGTTTTGCAATTTCTCTTTGCGTGGCCTCATCTGCCTCCGCATGGTCTTTCAGGAGGCTCCGCCGAGCTCATTGCCTCCGGCGGGCTCACAGCCATCGGCAAACACCCTTCCTTTGCTGATATCATTGTGGACTCCTCGAAACCTCTCCCTGAGGTATCTATTCTAATGCGACGTCCGGGATTCAAGGATGGCGAAATGTTCTTCCATTTCTCACCAGAGGAACTTGAGCGCTCGGTTTCACCATTCCGTTTTACGGTGGTCTTGAAATTATTGCAGAAACGTCCCTCCCTAGATCGAATTTGAAAGTTCATTAAGATGCGGTGGGGATTGACGATACAACCAGTTGTGGGTGGAATGAGGAAATCGGTTCATGTGATAGTTCGCTTGACAACTGAGGAGGATTTATGAACGGCTATGGCGAGGGAATACTTTGATATTGAAGGTGTGTCCTATCGCATTTTTCATTGGTTTCCTTCTTTTGATGAAAATATTGAACCTGTGTTTGCATCGGTGTGGTTGTTTATGTCAGGCCTTCCCCCAAATTTTTATCATATATCTATGTTGAAGATTCTTACTGGGGGCTATGGACGATTTTTTAGAAGGGATAACGCCACTGTGTGTGTCTCTCGTCCAGAAGGTGCTAGGTGTTGCATTGAAATGGATATATCGCAACCACTGCGAAAGGGTTTCTAGATTGGCTCTCCTGGTGAATCTGGGAGTAGATACCAGGAGGTTGTTTTTGTGACCCTCTATGCGTTCTATCAACATTGTCATGTTCAGGGGCACTCTGATTTAAATTGTATAAAGAAACCTAAGGGTGGTAAGGGGTTTTCTAAACCGAAGCCAACAAGGCTCAAACAAATTTGGTCTCAAGTGGAGAGACAGTCAATGGATGAGCTAGAAAATAGGAAAAAACGTAGAGAAGAAATTTTGCTGAAGAATAAATTGAAGCAGAGTTTTAGTGGGAGCATTGATAAAATTCTTTATGCTTCTAGTGATGGTATCTTGAGGGAGGAAGGGGATTTTCATGAAATGAGTCTTGTGGTGTAGCCTGAACTGTTTGTAGAGAAGTCAGTGATGGAGCCTAAGGGGAATGTAACTCCTCATGCAGCCTATTTGAATTTGCCTGAAAATCTGCATTCTCCACGAAGTTCTTTAAAAATGGTGGATGAAATTTTAGAGTATGAATTGGGACGTGTAGCACAACATGTTTTTGAAGAGATAGAGGGGGACTGTGCTGTGGGAGCTAATATGTTTATGAGACATGTTGGTACTGTTGTTTCTAATCCTGAAGGCATGGTTGAGGCTGAAAACACTAATCGAAAGGATTATGATTCGGATCCGGAGATGGGTGTCACAATACGATAAATTTTGGAGTCTGAAAAAATGAAATGTGGGGTGACTCGCGGAGTCACCACACGCTCCAAAAAACAGCGTTGATTTAAGTTTAACATCCTTACGTGGAATATTAGGGGTATACATTCGTCTTGCAGTCGTTTATCCCGGATCATGAAGTGCTTTCAACCAAGTATTGTTGCTCTTTTGGAACCTTTTTTGGATGTTAAGAATTTACAGATTTGGGCACGACGGTTGAAGCTTTATAATTATACTTCGAATGTGGTAATGGGTGGAACAATTTGGCTTTTTTGGGATGAGGACATTTAGTTCGCTTCAGGTTTGGGTACAAACCAAATTTTATCTGGCTGGTTCTCGTGTGGGGATGATCGTATATTGGCTACTCTTGTGTATGCCAGTTGTTTCAGAAGGGTGAGATTTGATTTGTGGAAGGATATTAATACTTTAGATAGTGCAGGACAACCGTGGTTCTTGGTGGGTGATTTTAATATTATCCGGGAGGATGGTGAAAAGGTGGGAGGTGCATATAGGGCTGCAAGGGCAAAACATGATTTTAATTCCTTTTATTCATGATTGCAGATTATTAAAGGTTCATTTCACAGGCTCTAAATTTTCTTGGTGTAATGGTCAAGCTGGGCGGCGTCGGATTTGGGCTAAGCTGGATCGAATTCTTGTGAATTCAGCATTTTTGTGTAGATTTCAGAATGCTTCAATGAAATATCTTCTTCGTACTTATTCTTATCACAGCCCTATGTGTTTTGAGTTGTCGCAGGAAAGAAATTTCTTGGGCCCTAGTCAATTTCGTTTTCAAAGAATGTGGGTTTCTCATGAAGATTTCCTTCCTCTTGTAAATCGAGTATGAGACTCTAATATGAATTGCAATGCTTTGCATCGGGTGGCTAGAAATTTATTTAAACTCAAATCAGTGCTCAAAATCTGGAATTTGTCAACTTTTGGGTGGGTGGAGAAGGAAATTCAATTGGTTGAAGACCAATTGGTTGGTATGGAGTCTAAAGTGGCTGAAAACTATTATGAGATGGCAGAAAATCAGATGCTGTTATTGAAAGAAAAGCATCAACGTTGGTTGGATAGAGAGGAAATCTTGTGGAAGCAGAAATCGCGTATTAAATGGTTGAAGGAGGGTGATGCTATCACTCGATTCTTCCATGTGAGTGTTATGCAAAAGAAGAAAAGATACTTTCTAAATTCTTCATCTTTGTAGGACGAGTCTTCTTTTCAATCTCCTGGGGAGATTCATGATGGCGCTATTAGTTTCTACCATAAGCTTTTGTCTTCTGAACCAGTAGTTAGTGATGAGACTGTATTTTCTCTCATCCCATCACTAGTTTCGGAGGAGGATAATGTGGCTCTTATTTAGCCCCCTTCTTTGAGGGAAGTTAAAGAGGCACTAGATTCCATTCCGGATGACAGTTGCCCGGGTCCTGATGGTTTTTTGGCTACGTTTTTTAAAGTGGCCTGGAGTATTGTTCAGATGGATGTGTGGAAGACGACCATGAAGTTTTTTAATGGTTTTCCTTTGCCCACTTTTTATGTTGCTACTAATCTTGTTCTTATTCCCAAAGGGGAGAAACCAGATAGTTTCACTAAATTCCGGCCTATTAGTTTGTGTTGTGTGGTTTATAAGATTTTCTCCAAAACTATGGTTAATCGGATGTCTCCTATCTTAAGTAAGTTGATCTCTCCTTCGCAATCAGTTTTCTTAAGTAATCGTAGTATTTTTTAGAACATTTCCATTGCTCAATAATTGGTGACTAGGTTGAATAAAAAAGTTCATGGAGAGAATGGGTGACTAGGTTGAATAAAAAAGTTCATGGAGGGAATGTGATTTGTAAAATTGATATGGAAAAGGCGTATGATCGGGTGAATTGGTGGTTCCTCTTCCGTGTGTTGAAGGGGTTCGGTTTTTCCCCAAGATGGTGTGACCTCATCCTCCAGTGTATTTCTTCTCCTTCCTTTTCAATTATGTTGAATAGAATTTCTAAGGGTTTCTTCAAGGCTTCATGTGGTATTAGACAAGGAGATCCACTTTCTCCTTATCTTTTTATTTTATCAGAAGATATTCTCTCTAGACTTTTGGAGTCACAGTTTGGTTTAGGTAATATTAAACCTTATCACTTGTCGGCCTCTTGTTTGACGATTTCATATCTCTTTTATGTTGATGATTTGTTGCTTTTCTTGAGAGGGGACACTCGTTCCATGCGGGGATTATTGAAAACTTTAAAATTATATAAAGCTGTGTCGGGTCAAAAGATAAATGGAGAAAAATCAAGTTTGTTTTGTTCTACCAAAATAAACTATACGAGGAAGCACAAGCTGTTACAGATTTCTGGTTTTACTGAAGGTAAGTTTCCTTGTACTTATCTTGGAGTTCCTTTGCATACTGGTAGATTCACTATATCTATGTTGAAACTGATTGTTGAGAAAATTCAGAAGAAAGTTGGAGGTTGGAAAAGAAATATTCTCTCTTCTGGTGGTAGATTAGTTTTACTGAAGCATGTCCTTAATAGTGTACCGATTCATGTACTATCGGTGCTGAAAATCCCATAGATGGTGTCCGATATTCAAAGGATCATGTCAGAATTTCTTTGGGGGTCTAAGGATGGGAGGAAAAAACATGCTTGGGTCTCTTGGAGGAAATTTTGTAGGCCGATTCTTGAAGGTGGGCTGGGGGTGATGTATCTTAAAGAAGTGCAAGACTCGCTCTTATTAAAGTTTGCTTGGAAGTTGGTTGGAAATTATTCTTTTTGGGCAAATTTTTTTAAAAGACGTTATTTGATGAGTATGTTGACTTGGGACGCTTCTCAGTATTCTCGTGGCTCTTCTTTTTGGAGGGGTGTTATGGATAGAGTGTCGTTGCTTTTTAAACATGGTTTATGGAAAATAAGGGAGGGTAAAGTAAATTTCTGGTTTGAACCTTGGCTCCCATCTGGTGTGCTTGCTGATAGAACCCAAGTAAGTGAGTCTCCTTTGCTTCAGATTTGTGATTTGCTTTCTCCTGTTGGTTGGAATATTCCTCACCTATCAGCATTGGTTGGGGAAGAGTTATGTAATGAAATTATTCAAGCAAATGTGCGGCTAAAACAGGGTCCAGACATTTTCATTTTGGCTCCTTCGTCTGATGGTCAGTTTACGACGAAGGGGGCATGGAATATTTTATGTTTTATTTCGACACCGCCTCATTGGGCAAAGTGGACCTGGTTTAAAGATCTTCCTTGCAAAGTTTCTTATATTGTCTAGAAATTTTAGAATCATGTGCTGCCTGTTGATAGAAATATTAGTAGACTTGGTATTTCCCTAGCATCTCGTTGTTATTGTTGTGTGAGGTGCTATTAAAACAGATGAGAATTTATTTGGATCTGGTATTATGGCGGAAAAACTTTGGGAATTATTCTCTAAAAGGTTAAAGGTTAGATATAGAAGTGGGCAAAGTATTTTTGATCGTGCTTGTCAATGGTGGTCGAAAGCCAACAGTTCAACTCAGATGGGGTTAGTGCGTGGCATTATTCCGTGCC
Organism: Juglans regia; assembly: GCF_001411555.2. NCBI lineage: Eukaryota > Viridiplantae > Streptophyta > Magnoliopsida > Fagales > Juglandaceae > Juglans > Juglans regia. Next base: position 5,904,100 of record NC_049906.1, on the reverse strand, counting down.
TGATTATTTGGGGTTTGTGGGTGTTTCGTTGTAAGATCTCTATGGAAAATCGAAAAGTCTCTTGGGAGACTATTGTGTCGGCTATTTTAATTCAAATTTAGAATTTCTTCTTGGTGCCGATGAAGATTAGGGCTGGTTCTTCAAGAGCCCATGACATGCTGCGGAGTATTAAATATCCTATTATTTTGCCGAGGTATAGTAAAGCTAGAGCTTTTGCTTGGCAACGTCCACCTCATGGGTATTGGAAGCTGAATATAGATGGTTGTTCATTGGGAAATCCTGGTTTGTCTGGTGGGGGTGGTGTGATTTGTGATCATCGAGGTGATTTATATGCAGGTTTTTCAAATCACTATCAGCATCAGACTAATATTGTTGCTAAGTTTTGGGCTTTAAGGGATGGTCTCAGACTTTGTAAGGAAATGGGGTTGTCAGGAATTCTTGTTGAGACAGACTCTTTGATGATAGCTTCATGGGTTCAATGTGGGAAATGTATTCATTGGTATTTATGGGACTTTTGGGAAGATGTTTTTTTATCTTCTTCAAAGTGTTAATGCTTGTATTTGTCATGTTTTTAGATAATGTAATATGGTGGCTGATTATTTTGCCAAAGGTGGTGTTCATAATCTGTGCATGGATCTGAGGGCTCAGAGCATTCTTCCTCATCGACTTAAAGGTCTGTTGTGCCTTGATAAAGGTTCTTGTCCTTATGTGCATCTAAGGTAAGGGTTGTAGTTTTGACTTCATGTGTTGTAGTGATTCGGAACTATGTATGGGTCCTTTGAGTGGTATTTTCTGGTATTTTCCTAGTATGTGCGTCTAAGTTCAGGCTTTAGTGGTATTTTTCTGGTTCTGTATTGAATTCATTCTTTGAAAATAAGGCTATTCTTTGCTGGTCTTTATTGGATTTAACCACGGTATTCCTCCGTCATAAGTGAGGGCTTCTTAATAAATGTGGAAGGGGGTCACTCTTGGACATGTGATCATGTCTCTCTTCTTTAAAAAAAATATATATGGGGTGGAATGATTTTTGGTGGGACGGAAAACGTTGATTTTGGCTGTCATAACAATACGATGCGATTGAGAAAAACAGGTATAATAGTTTTTATACCATTTATAAACATGAATTGCATGCATGCATATATAATAGAAACTAACATGATGAGCTACTCATTTGGGATGGATATCGATACGTGGATGGATTTGCAAGCTGAGAAAGCCAAGCAGCGTGTGAACAAATGGTCAAGCCGCCCTAACCAATTACAAGATGATGATTCGGAGGTCAAACACTAACTTTAATTTGGTTTCAATGAATTTTGGCACTTTTTTTTTTTAAAGGAGGAATATCCTCCAGTCGTATTAGAAAAACCCTCACTTTTAATGTGGGAATACCTTATACATAACCCATGCCCATTACAAACTTATTCAAAAAAATAAATAAATAAATAAATAAAAACCAAAATAAACAAAACAAGACCAAGGCTTAGCTATGTAATAAATAGCAGGAAACCAAAGCAAGTACCAACACTTAGACAATTCTCAAATACGGCAATCCACTATGATCAGTGCGCAATATGCCCCTAAGCGGATCAGGAATATTTCATTGTGAAAACTCCTTGTTGCAGTCCCTACTTCCTAATCTCGCAAGCCAATCTGCTACAAAATTTCCCTCCCTAAAAACATGTTGATACTGAACATTCAACACCAAGATAAGGCTTCTTATTTCCTCTCAAAAGTCCTCCAAGTACCAAACATTACATATGCCTTCCTTCAGCCAATTAATGATCAAAAGCGAGTCTAGTTCTAGAATAACATTATTGAATCCAAAATTCTTGCAACGGTGCAAACCAAGTAGAAGAGCCATTAGCTCTGCCCGATTATTAGAACCGAAACCAGTAAAAGCTGCAATCGCAAATTGCAGACTTCCATCATGATTTCTTAACACTCCTCCGGCACCCGATTCCCCTGGATTATTTAGACTGCTTCCATCCACATTTAACTTAAACCATCCTAAACTTGGCTTATGCCAAGAGATTGCATAAACCTATTTTGAACGAGTACGAGCAATCGACAACATCAACTCTTGAAGAATTGTAATGTCCCTTTGATTCAATCGATCTGCAACACACAACCTACTACCTACCTAGCCGATCTAATATCTAACGAACCTCCATAAGGAACCAAAGAACTCCATTCGACCTTCCATTCGAGCATAGCAATGCCAAGACCACAAACTCCAAGTCAAAATAATCGGAATCAAACCAACCAGATTCCCTACCTATGAAGCCTTCTTTGTTTTTCTAAACCATGCTTTTACCGACTCAAACCAAGATTAGTTTACCACATAAAGAATACCCAATAGATTAGAGCAAGTCTTCCATAATTCAGAAAAAATTCTACCCCCATACAAAACATGGTTTAAGTCTTTAGATGCTCCATCTTCACAACATTCACACTTGGACACCATAGGTATATCTATGCGCCTTATACATTCATCCACACTCAAACTTTGTGAAAAAGCTTTCCACATGGCAACCGAAAATTTCCTTGGCAAAGCAGTATGCCATATCCATTCCGACCACTACAGTTTTGGGGCAACTACACGAACCAAGTCCCATGCATTTGAAGAGGTAAACTTGCCATCCGAATTTCCCAACCAAATCAAAATATCTGAACCATTTTTTGTGCCCCCCTATATTAGACAAAATCTTGTCCTATAATTCCCGACTTACAAGTTGCACTAAGAGGTTCACATCCCAACTATTCTCCACCATACATTGCTTAATTTTCAACTTCGGGAAATCAACAATTCTGAGCTCTTCACATATAGGTCCCGACTCCAACCACTTACCTCTCCAAAAGAAAATTTCCTTCCTTTACATGCCATTTCGAATGATTAAGCACAAACGAAATTGAATCCAAAACCATCTTCCAAAATCAGGACCTCTTTAAAGGATTAACTAACGAAATATGTTGATCCTTCACATATGTGGCCTTAAAAAAATTTGGCCACAAAGAATTTCCAGTCAGCAATTTCCAAGCAAATTTAAAATGCTAGGACTTTTGAATGTCAATCAGATTTCTCAAACCAACTCCTCTCTCATCAGCTGGTTTACACATCAAGTCCCATTTAACCCTTTTTTTTTTTTTGGCTTCCCTCAATCAAACCCCAAAAGAAAGTGCTAAACAACCTATTAATTGCCGTGAAAACCCACTTCGGAGCTTATAAAATAGCCAACAAATGAACCGGCAAGCTTGATAATACATGCTTTAAAAGAATTAATTGTGCCCCTGATGATAGAAATCTCATCTTCCATCCTTCTATTTTCTTACGAATTTTCAGCAACAAATCCTCCAAATACATAGCCTTCATCCAACCATAAATGATAGGGACACCAAGGTACTTGGCAGGAAAACTCCCTGCTGTAAAACCTGTTAAGCTCAATATTTCATGGCTTCTATTAGAAGAAATTCTAGATGAGAAAAAAAAAATAGAAGACTTAGCTTCATTGACTACCTGGCCCTACCAACTAGCATACAGATTGAGAGTTTCTTTTATCATCTTAACGGATCTTTTAACACCATTAGCAAAAATCATCATATCATCCGCATAAAGTAAATGTGAAATTAATGGACTATTTCACGGTTGAGAAAATAAACCAATCTGACCAACTTGGAATTTGCTACTCAAAAGACGAGTGAAGACCTCCTCCACAATAATAAATAAATAAGGCGATATAAGATCCCCTTGACAAAGACCCCATCCATCCTTAAAAAAACCTTTAGCCGTACCATTCATAACAACTAAATACCAAGGAGTAGTGACACATTGTTTAACAAGATTGCAAACTTCAACCGAAAAACCAAATGGACTCAAGACTTGGAAAAGAAAGTCTCAATCAACAGTTTCATATGCCTTGGTCATGTCTATCTTCATCATAATATTTTCACCTCTAATCGACTTGTTAATATCATTCACCAACTCTTGAGTAATGCTTATGTTTTCAAAAATACTTCTTCCAAGCAAGAACACACCTTGCTCCATAGAAATAAATCTACTCAAAACTGATGTCAATCTTCCAACCAGTAGCTCAGAACAAATCTTATAAACCACTAAGCATAGGTTTATTGGTCTAATTTTTTCAAAGAAATAAGGGTTCAGAACCTTAGGAATTAACACAATAAATGAAGATGTATAATACCTGGGAAGGGTAAAACCCAAGAAAAATTCACGCACACCCTCCAACAAATCATTCATCACCAAGTTCCAGCAATGACGAAAAAAATTGGATCCAAAACCATCTGGACCTGGGCTACTATCCATTGGGATTGAAAACAAGGCATCCTTAATTTACTGCTCGGATGGACACCAGCAAATATTCTGGTTATCCTCATCCGAAACCTCAACTTGAATTGAAGTCGAAATATTAGGAACTTGGCCTCTTGGACGAGCTCGAAGAAAGGCCTCAAAATAGTTCATTATTGCGTCGTGAATAGCTTCGGGAGACGATAATACATGACCATCACTAAGATGCATATCAAGAAATGCAGTATGCTTCCTAGCCTTTAACGCCGCAAAAAAAGACGAGTTTATCTCACCATGATCAATCCACATTTTCTTTATTTTTTGGGCAATACGAATTTCCTCTTTTTTGCCACTTTTTGTTATATGAACCTACGTACTATACCGTCTATCCTCTCATCTCTTTTTGCTCTTGATTATTATTAATTTTGAGATGTTTATTAATTTCAGAAAACAGTGTTACATTCGTAGATAATATTAAAACCTAATACATCATTATAATATATGATGTATTTTAAATTAATTTCTTTTCATGTATATTTATTTATTTTTTTTAAAACAATTGTACGACGCTTGTACATTCACGACTGTAAGTATTATTTCTCATATATATATATATAACACTAAGTACTGATGTAATTGAAAAAATATATATAGGGGATGAAAAACAATATTTTTCTTTTTAAAAACTTGTAAGCACTGAATTATATACACCGGTTATATGATGTATTTTAAACAATAAAGAAATTATTGTTTGCTTAATATTTAACAAAGCCACAAAATTCATCGTCCAATCTAAGTGACATTTCTCATCTTGGATTTAGATTCTTTGAAGTTCTTGCCCAGAGTGAGAGAGAGAGATGCGCACCAAATAGGTCTCACGGACCACAACATTTATGGCTAAGCAAATGAATTTCTCGGATGCGATTAAATACTCAGTGTGACTCACTTTATGTCTCTCTCCTACTTTTAGACTTGGAGTCCAAAAAAGAATTCTAGATAATCTAAAAATCAATCACTTCTCATTCAGTGCATTAATAATGAGAGAGTTTTAGAGGAGCCCAAACCAACAGCCTTAATAGATAGATATAGGACTGCAAAAGAACAGATCAGCTCGTGAATAGTTTGAGTTGAGCTCGTGTATAACAAATGAAATGTTCGTAAACATTAATAGAAGTTCAAATATTAAATGAGCGAAAATCGTATAAATTTGGTTTGATTTTATTTAGACTCGTGAATAAAATTCGTATAAATTTGACTTGACTCGCTCATTTAAACTCGTAATATGATTTATATATGTATATATTATATTTATTACACGTTAGTTATATTTTATATACTTAATTATATATTATTAATTTATTTATAATTTCCATATTTAAATAGTAATTATATATATATATTATGTTTCCAAAGTGTCTATAGGATAATTTGTATGATAACGAGAACTTTTGATTTATTATATTATCTATAGGTATTAAATAGTTTAGTTTATTATATTTATCTTATGTATCATTTTTTTAATTTATAACTATAAGTTATTTTATAAAAAAATTTATACCATAATAATCTTTTAATCATAACTATTTGGTTGAATAATTAAATGGTTAGAGTTTCTTGTAAAATTTAAAACTTTTTTACTAATCAAAAGATAAGATTCGGAAATTTAAAAATACAAATCGAGTTCGAGTAGTTGAGTTCGAGTCGTTTGTTTATTTTTTGTCAAGCTCGATCCAAATTCAAACAACATTAATAGTTAATGAGCTGTGTTCGAACAAAGATATTTGAGTTTTACTCGAGTTAGAGCCGAGCTCAAACACTTAAACATGTTAATAGAGCTCGAGTACCATTATCCAAATTCGACCCGACTTGGTTTGTTTGCAGCTCTAGATAGATAGGATGAATGGCACTTTTCTACACAAGTGAGAAATTGCAACCTCAGGAGAAATCTAATCGTTGAAGGTTCCACATCATCCCATGCTTAGAATGGGTCGAGGTGAATTGCTCAAAAACAATTAGCCAACATCATATAATTAGTTGGTTACTCTATTTTTCTAACAATTCATGGATGCATGTAACTCAAATTTGTAACATGTCATAGACATACATGTGCACATATATAACATTTTGTGAGATGTTCATCGACTGATCGATGCATATAAGTTCTAACTCTACATCAATAGATTATGTACCAAAATGTAAAAAATTGATTTTTTTTGGATAAGCAAATAATTGTATTAATTAAAAATATGGTTAGAAAAATACCACAAAGCGTAACACAAGTAAAATTTCTTCAATCCAAGAGCTCAAATCTTACAACAGGGCTAAAAAAACACAAAACCAAAGATGAACACCAACTTAACCACAAAAGCACAACTCCACAACACAATGCTAACTCAAACAACAGTACTAATCATGCCCAAAACAATGCCATCTCAAGTAAGGCATGGTACAATATCTCCTCCACACGCTCAATACCAGCAAGTAAAGTTGAGAAGCAAAGATAACCTTGGACACCAGAATGGCATTGATGAGAAGGGGATGATATGCATTCATCACTGACAGATCCATCCACAGCCCGCCATCGCTGGGGATCCTTCAACATGATGCCTATGGGTAGCTCTTGGAGCCCATGAAACGGCTGGAGCCATCAGCCACACTCAAGGCTGTCCACGATGCCCTGCAACTACCTTTATCCGCCACTTGTCCCTTAAGCACTCTGTTTTCTTACTTCATCTCTCATGGCTTCTCTCAAGCGATGCTTTATGCTAGATTCAATGTTATTGGGTGAGATTGAGCCATGTTCTATGCAACATGTTCTATTTTTTAATACCAGATCTCATAGTGTATATCTTGACAAGTGTTATATAGATGAACAGACTGCTCCCATTTTAAATAGAAGGACATCTCAGGCTTCATAAGTTACGCACCCGTTGAGTTGAGGTTAGTTGTTAGAAGCTGCCTCGTTTGTTATATGAATCTGTGCCTTTTGTGCCTGTGAGTGATGATTTTACAACAGAGAAAATTAGTTAGATTTTTTAGAAAATACAAAATAAAATACTTTTGGAGTATCCCTATGTCAATTCTTACCTCTTTTTCCCATTCAAATCTCAGCGTGATGACAGTTAGTATCAATGTCTGAACCACAGTTCCACAAATCATTCCAGCCCAGATACTCTGCACATTCAATTATGTGCATGTAAAATACAGAAATAATATTTGAAGAATTGATCATTTGATAAAGCAGTGATGAATAGGCTGTCAACATCACTTTGCAGTTTTAACTCTTTTTATTTGTGGCGACGACAACATTAGGCTTCTACATAGAAGATTCAAGAACTAATAGTGTGGTTTGTTTATGATAGTAGAATACATGTCTCCTAACATGTTAATTGTGTTGGTGAAATGTAACCCATACCGTAATCCCAGAAGGTAGCAACCAGCCCAGGAAAACCGCAAGAGGGACCCCAACTAAGTAGTAGCTACCTATGTTTATGAAAGCCACTACAGCTTGCCAACCAGCTCCAACAGCTACCCCTGAAAAGGAACACGACACTAAATCATAACACAAGACTTTGAATCCGCAGCTACCAGAACTTCGTACTTGTTCAGTATCTTACCTGAAAGAACTGGTTGAATGCAATTTACAAGTATTGTGAATGCCAATAGGACTGCTAATTCATTGACCATTGCAAGAACGGAAGGGCTGGAGGTAAATATCATCGCAAGCTTCTTATGGAAGCCCATGATTATTGACCAAAACAGAAGTCCAATAACTAAGGAGGTCAACACTGAGACTGTGGTTGCAAATTTTGCACCTTTTGCATTGCCTGCACCAAGCTCATTTGCTACACGGACACTGATTTAAAGAAAACATAACATTGTCAGAAAACAAAAAATATTGAAAGATGACTTTTTTTCCCTCCCCCTTTGGTGTCACTAAAAGGCAATCGTGTGAAAGATAGGACTGTTTTCTACCTCAACCATCATGTATCCCCACAAATAGTTGGTGAAACAGGATATAAAGAGGCAGTAGTATTATTCGAGAATTTGTCGTTTACTGTTTCATGCCAGACATATTTAGAAACTCTAAATATGGATTTAAGCTAGGCAAAGGATGTAACTGCATGTGTGTGTGTGTGTATATATATATATATATATATAGACAGTAAAAGGCTCTCATTTTTTAAAAAAAACAAGGTGTACCAAACATTGAGCCAAAATTTCTAAATTATATCTGGACTCTGAAACATCAAGAGCAATAGACCAGATACATGCCAGAGGAGTTCGAAATATGGGAAGTCATACAGATAAATGCTTTCACTTAAAATGTGTTATATTTGAGATGGGCCAAAGTGAAAAGCATCTCAACTTATTGGGACACGGAGTATCATTGTAGTGACCTAAATTTTCAGATGCTCCTACTGGAATGATATATTATTTGAACACATTTGAGATGGGCCAAAGAGAAAAGCATCTCAACTTATTGGGACAGAGGGAGTATCATTGTAGTGACCTAAATTTTCAGATGCTCCTACTAGAATGATATATGATCTTCAAATATGATGGTAAAATATACATATCCCCCCCCTAAAATGGAACACAAACCCAAACTCGGATGATTTCCTCAACTTACTATTACGTCTTGTTACAAAAAATACTATTTAACCTACTTGTCCAAATAGGGTTGTATTAGACACAAAACTATTAAATTTGACCAAAAAAACCTTCCCTTTTTTGGTAAAAATGTATCATCTGCAAAATCCTACTATTTTAGTAGAGGAAGAACTAGGAATTGAAGCTATGACATTAAGTATTTGAAAATTTTCATCAACCTATGGCCATTTGATTATAAGGCAGCCGTTTTTATTCTTCCATAAGGACGCCCATAAGGAAAAAAAAAGAAGCAACAACTAGGAATTCAGTTAAGCTAAATTGTATTTCTAGTCCCAAATCTCGTTCTAGTTTTTTTTTAAAGAGTCCCAACTCTTATAAGTGTCCATTTGAAAACATGCCTAAAGTGGACATATAAAATAAAAAATGAAGAGAGAATAACAACCTTTAACTGTGGCCATATAATTGGTGTCCTTACCTGGGAAGAGAGGCCTTAACATTGAAGGTGATAGGAACTATATTTTAGTGGGAAAAGGAATGGTAATGGGCGAGTAAAATGATGACGACACTAGCATCTATGGCACTTTAATCAATATTTCTCGAATCTCAAATGATGCCTCTCATATCTCATGACTCATCACCTTTGTACAATTCCAGTTGAATTCATATTTCTGTTTTACATACTTCGTATTTTTTACAATTAGACAGTGGGGACGAGATACTTACAGCTAGTAACTTACCCAGTTGCAGCCAGAAATCCAAGAGGAATCATAGATTCCCAGGCAAAGATAGTTATGCTGCCAAATAGAGATAAACAGTTAAAAACTAAGAAATTGAAATAAGCAAATGAAATAGAAAGGAAAGCGAAGCTAAAGACAGGATGTCTCTCGGAATTCTAACCAGATGGAAAGTGCATCAACTGCAACCTCAGTTTTGTGAAAATACGCCGACACTATAATCAATATTCTGTAATAGAAATTCTCCAACCTGTTCACACACACACGAACACATTTAAAATGCAATCAATGCTATGAGAGGGAGACACAGTAAGCAAGAGAGTGGAAACACATACGCGAGCATAACCCCAGAAGCCACAGAGAGCTTAAAAAATTCCCAGAGCCCACTCAAAGCTTGAGCTGAAAAACCAGTCCAAGAATGAGGACATCCTCCACATACAGCGTAACCAAAAAGCCCCAAAGCAGACAGCCACCACGAGAAATCAAGAGTAAGAGCAGTCCCAACAATCCCCACGCTCAGCTTATATACAAAAAGCCAACTCACAAACACGTGGACTGCAAGAGCCCCCCCTGAGATCCAAGCAATAACCCCCGTCTTTAGCTGGCACTGCAAGAACCTCTGCAATGTGAACTGAAATGGGAAGCTCAGGTGCATCGGAATAAGCCACATTGCCACCACCCCCGACTCCTCCGCCACCGCATCGGACTGCCCGAGAAGCTTTAGTATGGGCGTAGCAAACACGAACATGGGCAGTAGCAGAAGCGAAAATAGAAACAGAACAATCCAAGAACGCTGAAGGTAGATACCCAACATGTGGTACCGTCTGGCTCCGTAAGCTTGGCCACAGAGCGTCTCGAGCGCGCTAGCCATGCCCAGCTACATCACCCATCTCACAAGTTTTCATTCTCTTATCAATCTTGCAGGAAAAAAAGATACAGAATACAAATCGAAAAGGGAAAATAAGGGAAATGATCACCAACCAAGAAGCCGAAAGTGAAAGCTATGATGACGGTGGAGGCTATGGAGATTGCGGCGAGGTCAAGGTCACTAAGGTGGCCGGCGAATGACTGTGTTATGACGGTCATGGAGAACATTGCCAGCCTGCTAAACATAGAGGGCCCAGCAATCGCCCACATCTTCTTCGACTCCAACCATGTTTGTCTGACCAGATCCCCTGCATTTCCTTCTCTACGTCGCTCTTGCTCTTCTTCTTCTTGTTCATTTTGTTGTGGGTCTGACACTAACAGAGGTTCTTCGTCTTCTTTTCTCACTCCCATAAGTTGCCTTTGCGCGTGCTTTAGCTGAGGAAGTCAACGGGAAACTGAACTGAACAAGAAGTGAAACGGTCGCCAATAACCTAGTTCAGCTTGCTTACGGTGTCTTCTGCAAAGAGCCACATTTCTCAACAAGGATCATTCATTAAAGCAAGATCAAGCTACAAGAGTCATTAGAGTGTTTAAAGAGTTATATATTAACTGGAGGGTCTTTACTACTGTAGAAATCTTGTAACGCCCCAAACCCGGGTGGCTTGGAGAATTACTACTTGTTATTCATAATTATATCTCCCAACACATTCGAAGAATAATCTCCAAAAACTTCATAAATGAAATCAATCTCAAATCTTCTCAATAATCTCATTACAAACTCCACACAATCTTTAATGCAATAATAATAAAGCAAAGGGGTCCATAACCTCCCGGTAGTCATAACAACCCAACCAATAATTTCATAAATCTCACTGAAACCCAAGATATTACTAAAACTCAAAGAGATTAAAACTAAGAACATCAGAAGTCCTTCTTCTACCAACATCTCCTCAGCTTAAACACAAACAACAATCTAATCCAGGTCCTCATTTGGACTCTCCACATCATCTGAAAAATATTATAATGATAGGGGGTGAGTTATCAACAACTCAGTAAGCAGAAATCATATGCTAGCGTGCAAACATGAGCATTTACAAAGTAGAACATGCCGAACAAAATATTTTCCAGAGTTAACATGCAGAACAGAACCTATTTTCAAAAGTAACAGAGCGATGATTTTAAGACAAGTAAAACCCTTAGTGCTTTGGCATAACATAAACTGAGTATCATCATCAGATCAAAACAGAGCATCAAACAGAGCAGAGACCATGTTTCACCCCCGTGGTAGGGTTGTGCTAACCCCGGTGGCCAAACCAGGCAGAGACAGAGGTGAAATCTTTCCTTTATTCTTCTCGGAGCCCCGAGTGTGCACACAGGAAAGACCACAATAAAACCACTTTGTTTCCAAAGTGGGTGCACTCAGAGACAGAGAAGTTGGTACCCAACAGAGCCAAACAGAGCAGAGCAAAGCAGAGACAGAGTCAGATACGAAAACCAGTACACCATGCCAAAGGTTTTCAGATGTTATATCAAAATAATACAGAGTATCAAAACAGAATCAGACAGTTTACACACACTGAACACAAAAGCCAAAATATCTTTTCGAATAAATGCACAACTTTTCATATTCTCAATATCGCTCATTTTTCAGATTTCAGAAATCACATGACAGAATTTAGCTCATGTCTACACAATGCATGTCAGAACATATTTTTCTTTTTTTTCACATAGATTTCATGAATAATGCAGAATAGTGACCGAGGTTGATCTTTGTTTTCACAAGTTCCCAACACAACACAAATTATGCAAGTTTTCATAAAATCAACCTCAGTCTTATTAACTTGTATAAAACCCAGCATAGGAACCCCGCTTACCTGACTCCTGCAACGTATTATCTAAGCCTTGAAAATGATCTCTATCAATCTCGTCACCTATTCATAAAAATAATATAGATACGCTGAGTATTAAATGATAATTGATATAACGTCCATCTAATAATTAACACTCAAAAACTCAACCCATAGTATAGCAAAAACAACTCACTAATACTACTAATAGTAATTTGGACAGCCCGCATTTCAACCCGAAAATACCATATTCTAATTTTTAACAATTACCAAAACACCCACCAAAATCCACGTCAAACACAAATAACCAAAATATCAACCCCACCTCAAAGGCCCCTAACTCCAAGCAATCATCACAACTCAACCACAATGCAGCTCCAACTATTAATCTACACTCCCAACGGTCAAATAGAAACCCATATAGCACAAAAACAGCCCCCAAACAAACCCAAGCATTACTCGATTTACTGCTCGACCAACCCAAAACAATTCACAATTCCAAGCCAATTCCAACACAAAGTGTTTGTTAATTCACAAAAAGTGTCCGAGAACTCACAATACACCTCCAAATATTTCATTGAAGTGAAATAAACTGACTTGAGGTGAAGTGTGTGTGCGTGCGCGTAAGACCGAGACCGAGCATGGCTTACCAGTGAAAGAAAAGAATAGATTCTCCGGAATTAGCTTCACTGATTACACGAGAAACTGAAAGTCCAATAACTAGGAATCACAAGTCACGGAAACTCAAGAACCGACGAAAATACAACTCAAACTCACGGCAACCAAAAACTGCAGAAATGAGGATAAAATCAAAATAAATTTGAAGAAGAACTGCATGAGTATGATACGGCATTGAGAAAAACCAGCAAAGGTTTCAATGCTTACCCGAAACTCACCAACCCGAAATACTCCCACGCACAGCAACCAGAAAACTCACAAAATGCTACTCAAAACTCACGGCCAAAACAGAAACTGCAGAAACAGAGGATAAAACAAACCAAATACTAAGGATCAGAATCTGCACAATTTCAGTATATGAAACCGAAACCTAAAGGGATGAGAAGGAAACACTTACCAGTCGAAAAAAATGGAGGAAAGAGAGGTACTGCTCGCTGACTTGTAGAGGAAGAACAGAAACGTGAAAATGGAGAGAAAACAGAGTGTAGCAGACGGCAACTCACTGGAATAATAAGCAGTGCAAGAGAGAAACCGCAATAATGAGGAAACTAGGGCAGAGAATCGGAACCCACAGACTAACGCAGCAACAAGAAATAAGAAGAAACCGAAAGAAAAGAAGGAGACGTGCGCGAGAGACGTGCGGAAGAAACCGAAACTGCGGAAGAGAAGGGAGAAAGAAACGGAAAACAGAGGAGATAAACATACCTCCCAAAACGACGCCGCTCGGTGGTCTCACTAGACAATAAAATGGCTGGGCCATTTACACGCACTGATCCGGGCCACTGATGAAGAAACTGGGCCTTACATCCTCCTCCCCTTACAAGAATTCCGTCCTCGGAATTCGCTACAAGCTATAAGAATTCTCTTCGAACAAGTGAGGATACTTAACTCGCATCTCTTCCTCGAATTCCCAAGATGCTTCATTGATAGCATGATTATTCCACAATACTTTAACCAAAGAAATAGTTCGATTCCGCAACACTTGCTCTTTCCTGTCCAGAATCCGCAATGGTTCCTCGGTGTAGGTCAGGTCCTCTTGAATCTGCAAGGGTTCATGATCTATGATGTGAGTGGGGTCATGTATATACTTCCTCAACATGGACACATGGAACACATTATGCACTCCCGAGAACGCCGGTGGTAGAGCCACCCTGTACGCCACCGGTCCAATCCGATCAAGAATCTCAAACGGTCCAATGTATCTAGGACTCAACTTACCTTTCTTTCCGAATCTCATAACTCCTTTCATTGGTGAAATTCTCAAGAATACCTTATCTCCCATCGCAAACTCTAACTGACGGCGGCGTTTATCTGCATAGCTCTTCTGTCGGCTTTGAGCTGCTTTCATTCTAGCCCGAATGATATCTATCTTTTCTGTGGTCTGCTGAATAATCTCTGGCCCTAGAAGTTTTCTTTCGCCTACTTCATCCCAATACAAAGGAGACCTACATCTCCTGCCATACAAAACCTCATAAGGTGCCATCCCAATGCTAGCCTGGAAGCTATTGTTATATGCAAACTCAACCAATGGTAAATGTTGCATCCAAGATCCCTTGAAGTCCATCAAGCATGCCCTCAACATGTCTTCTAAAATCTGAATAGTTCTTTCTGATTGTCCATCTGTCTGAGGGTGAAAAGCAGTACTGAAACTTAACTGAGTACCCATTGCCTCTTGTAAGCTTCGCCAGAACTTAGAGGTAAAACGAGGATCTCTATCCGACACAATGGATACCGGCACTCCATGCAACTTCACTATCTCCCGCACATACAGTTCAACTAGCTTCTCTAGTTTATAAGAAACTTTAATGGGCACAAAATGGGCGGTCTTCGTTAAGCGATCCACGATCACCCATATAGCATCTTGCCCGCTTACGGTCCTTGGTAGACCTGTCACGAAATCCATGGAGATATGTTCCCATTTCCACTCTGGAATCTGAAGTGGCTGTAATAATCCTGCAGGTCTCTGGTGTTCCGCCTTCACTTGTTGGTAAGTCAGGCATTGTTCTACAAATTTAGCAATTTCTCTTTTCATGCCATTCCACCAAAAGGACTCTCTCAAATCCCGATACATCTTGGTACTCCCTGGGTGAACAGTGTACAAAGAACGGTGTGCCTCTTCAAGAATTAACCTTTTTAGTTCATCATCAGCAGGTATGCATACTCTACCCCTAAACCTCAAAACTCCATCCTTGGAAATACAAAGATCAGTTTTGTCCCCGTTTCCGATCCCTTCTATTAACTTCACCAACCCTGAGTCCACTTTCTGAGCAGCTTTAATTCTATCTATCAAATCAGGTTGAACCACTAAACTGGCCATGAAAGCATTTGTATCACTAGCAATGACTTCGATACCGGCTCTTTCTAAATCCATTAGCAACCTATGCTGAGTGGTAATAGCTGCAACTGTCGATCCCACTGACTTCCTACTTAGAGCGTCGGCTACAACATTAGCTTTGCCTGGGTGATAATTAATGGTGCAATCATAATCCTTGATCAACTCAAGCCACCTCCTTTGCCTCATGTTTAATTCTTTTTGGGTAAAGAAATACTTCAAACTCTTGTGATCCGTATAAATTTCGCACTTTTCCCCATACAAGTAATGTCTCCAAAGCTTAAGTGCAAAAATAACTGCCGCGAGTTCTAGATCATGAGTGGGATAATTCTGTTCATACACTTTCAATTGGCGTGAAGCATAAGCTATAACCTTCCCATGTTGCATCAGTACACACCCCAAACCAAGCCTAGAAGCATCGCTATAAACAACAAATCCGCCTCTAGCTGTGGGAACTGTTAACACTGGAGCTGTCACTAATCTCTGTTTCAACTCTTGGAAGCTTTCTTCACACTTTGCTGTCCATTCAAACTTATTATTTTTCCTGGTGAGTGCAGTGAGAGGAACTGCTATCTTGGAAAACCCATCAATGAATCGACGGTAATACCCCGCCAATCCCAAGAAGCTTCTAACCTCATGAACATTCTTCGGTGCCGACCAATTAACCACTGCTTCCACTTTTCCTGGGTCTACTGAAATACCATCCTTCGAAACTACATGCCCCAGAAACGTGATTGAATCAAGCCAAAATTCACACTTCTTCAACTTAGCAAACAGCTGCTTGTCTCTGAGTGTCCCAAGTACCAACTTCAAATGTTCTTCATGCTCGATCTCGCTTTTGGAGTAAATCAGTATATCATCAATAAAGACAACCACAAACTTATCCAAAAACTCATGGAACACCCTATTCATCAAGTCCATAAATACTGCTGGGGCGTTAGTCAAGCCAAAAGGCATGACCAAAAACTCATAATGGCCATAACGGGTCCTGAACGCCGTCTTAGCCACGTCTTCAGCTCTGATCTTCAACTGGTGGTAACCCGATCGAAGATCAATCTTCGAAAATACTTGAGCACCCTGAAGCTGATCAAACAAATCTTCTATACGGGGTAGCGGGTACTTATTCTTTATGGTCACCCGATTAAGTTCCCTATAATCGATACACATTCTCATCGATCCATCATTCTTCTTCACAAAAAGAACTGGAGCTCCCCAAGGTGAAACACTGGGCCTGATGAAACCCTTGTCTAACAAATCTTGCAACTGCTCTTTGAGTTCCGCTAATTCAGACGGTGCCATGCGATAAGGTGCTTTCGAAAGAGGTGCCGTGCCTGGAATTAACTCAATAGCAAACTCTACCTCCCGCTCGGGTGGAAGTCCCGATAAGTCTTCAGGGAAGACCTCTGGATAATCTCTCACAATAGGTATCTGTTCCAACTTCAACTCTTCCTTTGGTGCTTCAACCACACAGGCTAAGAATCCCTGACAACCATCACGCAACAGTTTTCCTACCTGAATGGCAGAAATGATGGGTGGAGCCAACCTCACTTTCGACCCTGTGAACCGAAATTCACCTTCATTAGGGGGCCTGAACACCACTTCCTTTTTAGCACAATCAATACTGGCGTGGTAGGAAGCCAGCCAATCCATACCCAAAATCACATCAAACCCAACCATGTGGAAAACTATTAAATCTGCTGGCATCAGTCTTCCCTCTATAGAAAGAGGGCATCCAGGTAACATCTCACTACAGACTACAGAATTCCCTGTTGGGGTCGCAACTACTAACTTGTTCCTCAACCTTTCAGCATCTAAAGTGCAAAATTTAGAGTACACCGTGGAAACAAAAGAATGTGTCGCTCCCGAGTCAAATAACACAATAGCATTATTAGAAAACAAAGAAAGAGTACCTGTGATCACATGCAAACTCATCCATGAACCAAGAATATTCAAGGTCTTAACCAGAACCAATCAAAGAAAAGAAAATCATAAACATTATAAATCCTTAAAGCAAAACAAAAGAGTCGTACCAGTGATCACGTCATTCCTACCCTCAACCTCTCCAGGTGTCAGTGCAAAGACTCGAGCAGGCGCAGTAGGACGTTGATTGTTGCCCCGGGCTGATACTTCATTCCTCTGAGATGGCGGTATGAACGTCTGGTTGCTCCTATTTTGCATTGGGCAATCCCTGATGTAATGTCCTGATTTGCCACAACGAAAACACGATCCCGCCCCTTTTCTGCACTCTCCGGAGTGCACTTGGTTGCATGTCCTACACTGGTAGGGCTGCTAATTACTCGGAACCGGCCTTTTTCCTGAACTGCTACCTTCACTCCTCCTTTTCCATGGTCCCTGTTCCATGCCAGACTGGTACCCAGTAGGAGTAGTCCTCTTCCTCTGCTCATGCAACGCAACACTTCTTTGAAGGGTTCTTTCAAAAATTGTTGCTTTGTTCACCAACTCTGAGAAGTTCCGAATCTGGAAACCCACCACACGCACATACAGTTTCTCATTCAGTCCTTGCTCAAATTTGCGTGCCTTCTTTTCCTCATCGGGAATCAAATAAGTAGCAAAACGGGATAACTCAGTAAACCTAGCAGCATACTGATGTACCGTCATAGTTCCCTGAACCAAGGTGGCAAATTCCATAGCCTTGTCCTCACGGAAAGAGCTAGGGAAGAAGCGCTCTAGAAAGATCTGCTTGAAGTGCAGCCAACTGATTATCTCTGTCCCCTCTGCTTCTCTGATGGTCCTTTCAGAGATCCACCACCTCTTCGCTTCCCCAGTAAGCTTGAATGTGGCGTATGCCACCTTTTGCTCCTCAGTACAGGTTAGGACTCGCAAAATCTCCTCAATGTCCTGAATCCAATCCTCCGCCAAAGTTGGATCGCCTCTCCCATCAAATAAAGGAGGGTGCATTCGATTGAATTGCTCAACAGTACAACCCCCTTCATTGAAATTACGCTGGCGACCCGTGGGATTCTGCACAAGGTCATCAATTAATTGATGTGCAGCTACTCGTAATACGTCGGAAGCACTCGGGTTTGCTTCCCTTTCGTTCTCGTTCGCATTCAGATCCGACATGCTTCGTTCTCTACGACGAGGTGGCATCCTGACAAAATAACTTGAATTTTTAATCAACGCTTCAAAATAGAGTTTATAAGAACATAGAAAATTTAGTGGTATTTGTAAAAACAAAACGTATATATTATAACTCAAAACTATAAGAATACTCATAACGGAGAATAGAAAAGTACATATAACCGTAGTAATAGTAAATTTCCAAAAACTAATACTAAAACCCATTTAACTACTTCAGAAGGCTCCGTTATTAAGCTAAACCTTAATCAACATGAACTTAGTTCATAGACCTCTGAAATACCACACCTCATGGCTATTCCTAAAGCCTACGAATTCTAAGACTTTCCACATCAACAATATTCAATCCTATAGTTCGCTTTACTATCATAATAAATCTAAAAATGACTTCTTAATCACTATCTATACTCTAAAATCTTTACCTCCTATGAACCCACAAAAATCTAAACTTCCAAGGTTTATAGTATGCAGAATTCAAACCTGTCTCTGATACCAAATGTAACGCCCCAAACCCGGGTGGCTTGGAGAATTACTACTTGTTACTCATAATTATGTCTCCCAACACATTCGAAGAATAATCTCCAAAAACTTTATAAATGAAATCAATCTCAAATCTTCTCAATAATCTCATTACAAACTCCACACAATCTTTAATGCAATAATAATAAATCAAAGGGGTCCATAACCTCCCGGTAGTCATAACAACCCAACCAATAATTTCATAAATCTCACTGAAACCCAAGATATTACTAAAACTCAAAGAGATTAAAACTAAGAACATCAGAAGTCCTTCTTCTACCAACATCTCCTCAGCTTAAACACAAACAACAATCTAATCCAGGTCCTCATTTGGACTCTCCACATCATCTGAAAAATATTATAATGATAGGGGGTGAGTTATCAACAACTCAGTAAGCAGAAATCATATGCTAGCGTGCAAACATGAGCATTTACAAAGTAGAACATGCCGAACAAAATATTTTCCAGAGTTAACATGCAGAACAGAACCTATTTTCAAAAGTAACAGAGCGATGGTTTTAAGACAAGTAAAACCCTTAGTGCTTTGGCATAACATAAACTGAGTATCATCATCAGATCAAAACAGAGCATCAAACAGAGCAGAGACCATGTTTCACCCCCGTGGTAGGGTTGTGCTAACCCCGGTGGCCAAACCAGGCAGAGACAGAGGTGAAATCTTTCCTTTATTCTTCTCGGAGCCCCGAGTGTGCACACAGGAAAGACCACAATAAAACCACTTTGTTTCCAAAGTGGGTGCACTCAGAGACAGAGAAGTTGGTACCAACCCAAACAGAGCAGAGCATAACAGAGCAAAGCAGAGACAGAGTCAGATACGAAAACCAGTACACCATGCCAAAGGTTTTCAGACGTTATATCAAGATAATACAGAGTATCAAAACAGAATCAGACATTTTACACACACTGAACACAAAAGCCAAAATATCTTTTCGAATAAATGCACAACTTTTCATATTCTCAATATCGCTCATTTTTCAGATTTCAGAAATCACATGACAGAATTTAGCTCATGTCTATACAATGCATGTCAGAACATATTTTTCTCTTTTTCACACAGATTTCATGAATAATGCAGAATAGTGACCGAGGTTGATCTTTGTTTTCACAAGTTCCCAACACAACACAAATTATGCAAGTTTTCATAAAATCAACCTCAGTCTTATTAACTTGTATAAAACCCAGCATAGGAACCCCGCTTACCTGACTCCTGCAACGTATTATCTAAGCCTTGAAAATGATCTCTATCAATCTCGTCACCTATTCATAAAAATAATATAGATACGCTGAGTATTAAATGATAATTGATATAACGTCCATCTAATAATTAACACTCAAAAACTCAACCCATAGTATAGCAAAAACAACTCACTAATACTACTAATAGTAATTTGGACAGCCCGCATTTCAACCCGAAAATACCATATTCTAATTTTTAACAATTACCAAAACACCCACCAAAATCCACGTCAAATACAAATAACCAAAATATCAACCCCACCTCAAAGGCCCCTAACTCCAAGCAATCATCACAACTCAACCACAATGCAGCTCCAACTATTAATCTACACTCCCAACGGTCAAATAGAAACCCATATAGCACAAAAACAGCCCCCAAACAAACCCAAGCATTACTCGATTTACTGCTCGACCAACCCAAAACAATTCACAATTCCAAGCCAATTCCAACACAAAGTGTTTGTTAATTCACAAAAAGTGTCCGAGAACTCACAATACACCTCCAAATATTTCATTGAAGTGAAATAAACTGACTTGAGGTGAAGTGTGTGTGCGTGCGCGTAAGACCGAGACCGAGCATGGCTTACCAGTGAAAGAAAAGAATAGATTCTCCGGAATTAGCTTCACTGATTACACGAGAAACTGAAAGTCCAATAACTAGGAATCACAAGTCACGGAAACTCAAGAACCGACGAAAATACAACTCAAACTCACGGCAACCAAAAACTGCAGAAATGAGGATAAAATCAAAATAAATTTGAAGAAGAACTGCATGAGTATGATACGGCATTGAGAAAAACCAGCAAAGGTTTCAATGCTTACCCGAAACTCACCAACCCGAAATACTCCCACGCACAGCAACCAGAAAACTCACAAAATGCTACTCAAAACTCACGGCCAAAACAGAAACTGCAGAAACAGAGGATAAAACAAACCAAATACTAAGGATCAGAATCTGCACAATTTCAGTATATGAAACCGAAACCTAAAGGGATGAGAAGGAAACACTTACCAGTCGAAAAAAATGGAGGAAAGAGAGGTACTGCTCGCTGACTTGTAGAGGAAGAACAGAAACGTGAAAATGGAGAGAAAACAGAGTGTAGCAGACGGCAACTCACTGGAATAATAAGCAGTGCAAGAGAGAAACCGCAATAATGAGGAAACTAGGGCAGAGAATCGGAACCCACAGACTAACGCAGCAACAAGAAATAAGAAGAAACCGAAAGAAAAGGAGACGTGCGCGAGAGACGTGCGGAAGAAACCGAAACTGCGGAAGAGAAGGGAGAAAGAAACAGAAAACAGAGGAGATAAACATACCTCCCAAAACGACGCCGCTCGGTGGTCTCACTAGGCAATAAAATGGCTGGGCCATTTACACGCACTGATCCGGGCCACTGATGAAGAAACTGGGCCTTACAAATCTAACGGATAAGACGGAATTGAGATGAGAGGAAAGCTTCTATAGATATTCATGCAAGCTGCCTATTGCACAAAAAAGTCTCGATGTATTTTCCTAATATGTCATCTTTCAAAAAATTGCAGCGCGCTTTTGATGTCATTGATTAGAGGTTGAATAGTCCAATTAGAATTTTTATCAGGATAATTCACAGCTTGCAATACAACTAGGGAGTCTCTTGCAATAATAAGTTTCTTGATTTGCTTCACCTTTGCTTATGTGATTCCTATGTTCATTGCAATGGCTTCACCATAATTTGGATTCCGACTTTGGATGAATTTTGTTATGACAAGAATTAGGGAGCCATCCTCTTATCTGCATATTGTTGCTGTTGTGCTACTTGTTTTTCTTACAGCTACATTAAATGATAGAATGTAATGATCTCTAGGTGTAGCTCTCCAATTATGACTTTCATTTAGTTATTTATTGCCTCATACATTAACAGTGTTCTTTATAAATCTTTAAAGTACCAGAAACAAAACTTTTAATATTTGGGATAAAAGACTCGTGAACAATCTTGTTCCTTAAGAATCAAGTGTTGTCCATAGCATTAATGACAAAGATTTGGAAATGATGTTTTTTATTACTTGTGATGTTGAGTCTCTTTGAAGGGAAAATAATGCATTCTATCCAATGGCTAATTTCATTGTTTGCAAAAGAAGAAATATTCAAAGGCCAAGGGGGGTGTCTCCAAAGAATTCTCGTTGGAGAATTCTCGTGAAAAGTACATGACAAAAATAAGTGAATTTGTGTTTCTACTTCATTGTCGCTAATAGGACAGTAATATTCCTCATCATTCAGAGGGAGAAATCTTTTCAACAAGGATTTTGTGGGTATAATGTTGCTCAGAATTTTCCAGCAGAGAAGTTTAAGTTTATCCTATATCTTGATTTTCCAAAGTTTTTTTCCAAGTATTGGATTGCTTATGAAGAATGTTGGGATTCATAGTAATAGCTGCATATGCAAATTTTACTGAGAATCTCCCTAAAGAATGATGCATCCATATGAGTTTATCATCCAAACTATGGAAATCAGTTTGAGCTAAAGGGATTTTTATAATCTCAATCACAGAATCTTGATGGAACAATGCTTGCAACAAAATAGTGTTCCATGTTCTAGGCTATTCCATAGTAAGTTCAGAGACTGTTAGAGACAAATCCCTTTCAATAGAAGTAGACTTTGGAATGGGTTGGAATGTGGGCTGAGTGGGTATCCAAGGGTCAAACCAAACTCTCATACTTATGCCATTATTAATATGGAAGCACACACTATTTTTTCAGAAAATCCCTGTACTTTAGGATGCCTTTCCAAATCCATGAGTCAGAGGTCTTTGGATGTGTTGCAAAAAAATGGGAGGTTTTCAAGTATTTATCAGAAAGAGCAGTTTTCCAAATGGCATTAGTACCATTTATCATTTGCCAACCTAATTTGCACACGAGAGCTTTGTTGAAGTCAGATGTCAATATTAGACCAAGGCCCCCCATAGATTTAGGCTTGCATATTGACTTCCATGATTTAGGAGTGAAATTATGAGATTTTTTAGGGGGAAATCCCCACCAAAATCTCAAGAAGGCTTTATCAATATTCTTGGTGATTGATCTTGGAATCAAGAGGATAGATATTACATAAGAGGGAATGAAACTGGCTACTGATCGAATTAAGGTAGTTCTACCAGCATGAGATAATAACTTAGCTTTCCAACCTACTAATTTTTTAAAGATGTTTTCTTGGACCTCTTCAAAATGAATTTTTTTTAGAGGCTTTGGAAGAAAGGGAAAGGTCCAGATATTTTATTTTGGATGATGCTATTTTGAAATTAAAAAAATCTTTCACCTCTCTCATTTTGGGCATTTTGATTATATGTTTTCCTAAAGAGTATGAGATCATCTGCAAACAGAAGATGAGAGAGAGAAGGGTCATTCCTACTAATCTTAATACCTTTGAGATGACCTAGATTTTCCTCTCTAGAGATGAGTCTAGTGAGAACTTCAATTCCAAAAATGAAAAGGAAAGAGGATAAAGGATCCCATTGTCTAAGTCCTCTAGAAGGATGGAAAAAGTCACATGGATTCTCATTTATGATCACTGAGTAGGAAATAGTGGTGATGAATTCCTTGATCCAATTAATCCAATTTCTGTGAAACCCCAGGGTCGACATTATATTGATAATAAAACTTCATTCCATAAAATCAAAAGCTTTCTCCATGTCTATTTTGACAGCCATGAGCCCCATATTCCCTCTTTTCTTCTTGAGGCAATGAAAGACCTCTTGAGCAAGAATGGTGTTTTCCTGAATTACTCTACCAAGAATAAAAGTTGTTTAGTGGGGTGAAATGATCCTAGAGAGAATTTTTCTAGTCTGTTTGCAAGGATCTTTGTAATGACTTTGCAGCAAACATTTGAGAGACTAATGGGCTTATATTGATGCATAGAATTGGGGTTACTGGTTTTTGGGATCAGATCTATATGAGTATAGTTCAATTCCTTTAGAAGTTTCCCATTGATGAAAAAGTTTTTTATGGTAGCATTGAAGTCATTTTTTATGATATCGCAATATTGTTTATAAAACAGGCATGTGAACCCATAAGGACCAAGAGCTTTTGTTGAGGGAGTTTGCTTTAAAGTAGTTAAAATTTCCTAATCAAATAGTATCTCACAGATAAAATTATTATCCAAATCAGAAACTTTGTCAGGAAACAAATCTTCCAATTCAGATTGAAAGATGGGGTTGCATGTCTAATATATTTCTTTGAGGTGTCCAAAAAATTATTCTGGATGACAATTTGGTCAGTTGTCCAATGGTTAGAAGTGATTTTCAAGCTCTCAATAGAATTTGATCGCCTTCTAATGGTGGTTGACATGTGAAAGAATTTAGTGTTGAGGTCATTAGCAGTCAACCACTGCAATCTAGAATTCTGCCTCCATAGAACTTCTTCTCTCCTTAGCTGCTCATTGAGTTGTTCTTTGAGGTCAGCTTCAATGTTCATGTCTTGATTGGTGGGGTCATTGGATTGGATTTGAGAAAGTGCTTGAGTCAAATTTTTTTTATGGAAGATTGGATATTGCCAAAGTAGTTCTTGTTCCAAGATTTTAAAGCTTTCTTGACCTCTTTTAATTTCTTTGAGAGAATGAAACCAGGGGTCCCTACAATGAAGGTATTCCGTGCTTTTTGAACAACAAGGGTTTCTTTATTCTCCTATTGAGTACATCGCACCTTTTTGCCTTTGCCATCTGGAGGTACTTTACAATCGGAATATCTTCTTCTACTTTTGTCTGTGCTTTGCTTCCCTCCTCTGTTGTAATCCAATTTATTTTTGAAATGTAAAACTCTTTCTCCTTGAGAAGCCGACTCCCCTTGTCCCTTGTGAGTATACCTCTTCTTAGTTCCATGCTCAAGGTGATCAACGATGGGTGGGGTTGAAAAAGAAGTCTGCAGTTTTTTTGATATGTCTCAGGGAGGAGAAAGGTGTTTAAAGGCTGACTGGGCTAGGTTAGGATGGACTGGAATGTTGGGTTTAGATGTATTAGGCCTAATTGCAAAGCATGACCTTCCCGATGGACTAACCAAGAGTAAGATGGAATGGTTTTCTGTGATGATTTCAGTTGTGCTTTGGAGTTGCTCCAATTGGGCTATTATTTATTTAAAAATATTGGTTTCTAAAGCCTTGGCCTGATCAAACTGGGGCATATGATTTCCAATGATATGTGATGAATTGATGGGTGTTAAAAAAGGTGGGTTGTGTTTAAATGAAGGGGGCACAATGCTAACCGTTTGATCTCCAATGTTGTGTTGAATGGGTTGGATGTTCTTGGTCAGAGTGATGGGGAGACTAGCTTGAGCATTTTGGTAATGCAGTGGGATTTTCCAAGATGTCAAACTGAGATGACTTTCTCTGCTCTCAATTAATGTATCCTTCTCATTTGTCTACTAAGCTAGAAGGCTGCCATGTATCCTACTCAACATCCTAATTCTTCCCATGTTCATGCTATAATGGTTTCCATGGAGAAATTGCACATTTGCATTAAGCCGGTTGCAGTAATCAGGAATAGTTTTAGAGTTTTCTTGTTCCTGATACACTTTACTTTTCCCTTTACTTGAATTTGGTTGAAAAACTTGCCTGGTCTCAGGCGTTGCTTGCCTGGTCTCAGGCATTGCTTGCCTGGTTTCAAATGCCACCATCTCTGAGTGTTGATTACCAACTGTTGGTTGATGATTTTTTACTTGATCCAGTCTTTGTGCTATAGAATTTTCTGCTCTCATCCATGGACCGAGATTTGTGACTTCAGATTGAGTTTGGAAAAATGGGCAGACTTGCTGGATATGACCTATACAACCACAACAATAACAGAAATTTGATAATCTTTCATATTTAAAACTTATCCATGTTGTTGGTCATCTTGGTCGTGTGATAGGAAAGCCATCAGGGAGTGGATTGTCAACATTGATTTCCACTTGAATTCGCATATATCTTCTAAGAACTATTCTCATATTGGTCGCTCGTTCTACCTGAATGAAGTTGCCCAGCTTCTTTGCAATTCTTTCCAAATTTGAAGTTGTCACAAATTCTAGCGGAAGTCCATGTATTTGAACCCAGAAAATAGACATTTTTAAATTATTTTCTTGTAGGCTCAAGCCAAGAGGCCACTCACGTACCAGCATGTGGAAGCCCTTCATATTCCAAGGGCGCTGCTCCATCATTCTGTTTTTTTTCATTTTTGGGAAAGTGAAGAGGGAGGTATTTACATTCAGATCTTCTATAGTGAGCCTTAAGACGAAGCTCCAAGCGGCCTTAATTGTTGCATGCAATGCATGCTTGTTGAGGTTTGGATGAAATGATCTAGCCAATGAGAGCATGATCTGAGAGATATGCATCAGCCTCTCTATTTGTGGTTACAGGTTTAGGTTATTCCAGTTTAAAGCATTTGGTGTTTTTATGGGGTTTTCCATTCCTGAAAGAGAGTTCATTGTAGTTGTTTTGGAGAAAATAGATGAAAGACGTAGGTGTTGAAATGGGTAGTTGTTTCATATGAGGTTAAGGTATTTTGTTTCAGAAGAGGGACGAAGGGTTCAACGTATGTTACGAGGATATTGTGATGGTTTGGTGTAAATGTAGGTGGTATTTGTTTAGAGTAAGATGAAACAAAACTGGTTCTGGTTTGGCTCTTTTATTTTCGGAGATGAGATGAGATGAAATGAGATGAGATTAAAGTTAAAAAGTTGAATAAAATATTGTTAGAATATATTTTTTAATATTATTTTTATTTTGAGATTTGAAAAAGTTGAATTGTTTATTTTATTTTATATTGGAAGTTGAGAAAGTTGTAATAATTAGATTAAATAAGATGAGATGTTTTCTCAAAACAAACTAGTCCTAAATTAAGAGAGGTTTAACTCACTAGGGAGAGGGGGAGAACTCATCCTGGAGAGAGAGTTGGTCACTTTGGATTTAATCCGGAACTTCAATGGGATCAAAATATATTTACTTAATAACTTTTTTAAACTACTTTATAATTCTATTTCAAATTAGGTAATTATAAAAAAAAATTATAATTATTTTAAATGAGTTTCTAAAATTACACTAGTTGATTATAAAATATTATAAAATAGTTACGAAAAAATTATAAATGTATCATTACACTTTTAAAATTTGTTAAAACAGCTCACTTTTTTTGGCCTCCTCTTAAGCAAACCCTCTTATCAGTATAAATGATTTTTTCCTCAGGTTCAGTTATAACGAGAGACCCTAAGGGTAGGTTTGGGGCACAAGACCAAATACAAAATTCTCATCTCATCTTATCTAATCATTATATCTTTTTCAAATCTCCATATAAAATATAATAAACAATTAACTTTTTCAAATCTCAATACACATTTTTCAAATTCCAAAACAATAATAATATTAAAACATAATATTTTAAACTTAAAACAAAACACAAAATTCTCATCCCACCCCCCAAACCTGCCCTAAATCTACAACCGCATGGCATTCAAATCCAATTTCTCTCTAGCTATGATTCTATTTCTTTTATTGAAAAAATACTCGTATATAACAGAGAAAAAATATATATTTCTATCATCTAAATATAGGAAAAGTAATGCTAGACACAGTTATGGGATCTACTATTAAAAAATTATTATTATTATTATTTTTTTATGTAAGTTCTGTACTTACTCACTTTTTTCAAATAAATTGTCTTGCACTTACGCATTCCAGAACTGCAAATATCATTTCTCATATGAAAAATTATTAATTCCACAATACAGATAGATAGAGTTGGTGTAATTTTGAAGGATATCTCTCAATCTTACTTTGGAATGAAAGTTTTCTTTCTCGTAGCATACTTTTAAGGTTATCTTTCGATTTTCTATCATTTTTCATAATATGTTATAAATAGAGTTTAGAAATTCATAATTTTATGATAAGGACCACGTATAACATAACATATATTTTGGCCTAGAAGAGATGAAAGTATCATTTTCCTGTGTGGGGGACCAAGAAAAATCAAGTTGGCATCATGTTGTTGCTTTTTGTAGGGCACCATTGGCTTGTGGCTGCTATCTTCACACGACTCCATCTCTTGTTAGAAAGCGAAATTCTTATGCATTATTAAGTTTAAAAAAAATACTTTAAATATTTTTAAAATTTACAAATTGACTTGATTTAAACTGATATATAAAATTGTAAAATTATTTTTATTATAAAATAAATATAACATATCATATAAAACCATATTAATTTGTGAAAAAAATAATGAAAGATCTTGATCTGCAGACCACAACATATACGATAATATGCATTTATCCTTTTTTGGAGGAGATATAATTTCATTTTTGGATGCTTAGATTTGTGAATTTGTCACTAAAATTATCATATTATGTTCAGGAGAACAACACTCTTTTACACATATTTTGGTATGAGAAATGATAGTTGCAGTCATAAGTGTGCAAGCGCCACACAATCATTTTGAAAAAAGTGAATAAATATGAGAACTACTTGAAAAAAATTAATTTTTTAATAGTGGATCTTACTCTTTTTCAAAACAACTGTACGATACTTGAGCACTCCACAACTGTATGTAATATTACTCTTTTGGTATTTGGTCCATGAGGTGGTGGGTAAAGAGCTTTTTTAATCTAATCTATCTCTACTATCCAGCCTTTGTTATCTTTAATCAGCCCCCTTTTTATCCCTTCAAGGGTTGTGTACAGTTCCTGTGACACAGTGTGAGGGCCTGTTTTAAACTCAATCCTGCGTATAAAGAGGTTGAATGAGTTAGAAATTTGCAGTATTTCATGGATTCTGCAACAATAGTGATGATGAGGTCAGAGAGGTCTACATTGAGCAAATCATTGGTTAGTGTTACCTTTGACCCTTGTATGTAACGCTCCCTACAGGAGCAACGCCAACAGCAGTTCCAGTGCAGAAAACTTCATCAGCATCAATCAGTTCATCAATGGTAATAACACGCTCCTCAACCTGACCCAGATTACGCACAAACGTTAGAATTTTCACTGATGCTTTGTATTTTGCCTCGGGCAACATTTAATGTTGTTGAGTCTACTGACTGACTGTGTCTATATATCTTTATCATAATATTAGATCAAAAAATTATTGAGGATCTCAATCATTCTTGCCACTTCAAAATTTTGAAACAAAGTAGAAGTTCTATAACCTTTCTCCCTAAAACTTTATAGGTTTTTTTTTTTTTTTTTCTTTCTGTTGGGCTTTTTGTGTGGAGCCTAATTTTGTTTTGTGACGGTCCGATTTGACGATCCGACCCCATAAGAATTCAGGGTGTGTGTGTGTGTTTTTTTAATGGATTTTCAATAGCACTTTCGGACCTGATTTTGGCTCTTAATCTGACCCGATCCGCCAATTAGGGTTTGCCACATATATATTTACCATTCATGTACTGCCGCACTCTGTATTCTACTATCATTCTAAAGAAAATCATTTAAACTCTGTAAATAAGTACATTGCCGAACTACATAAATCTTGTGTATATGTGTTATTGATTTCATTTTTTACTTTACTTAATTCTCTTGTCATTACTAACATTTTCATCATTTTATTGAAAGTGGCTCCCAAAAAGGTCCCAGCCCGGCCATGCCAGTCCCACCTTCACACCCTTGTTAAGAGTAATAAGTTGATGACAGCAAATACTAAGTGGGGATCTCATACTCAAGCATGAGCATTAGATCTACACTAGGGGGAGTGGCCTTTCAACTTTTTAATTGGAAGCCCTTCTAAGATAGAAGCATTTTTTCAAAGCTTAGTTAAAAATTAGGTTCAAGCTGTGTTTCAGTGGTACAAGAAAAGCACCTGATAACCATTCTCACGGGCAATGTCAATGATGCTTTTACGGGTAACTCCTTCAAGAATGGTCCCATTTGCTGCAGGACTAGCAATAACATTGCCCTGAATACAGAAGAAAAGTAACATCAATCAGAAGATGACAAACCCATCACAATGCATTCATCTCAATTTACTGATCATGAGTTTCAGCAATTGATACTGCTGTCTTTCTTTACAATTTACTGTGAAATAAAATTCATTTTAAGAGATATACCTTTAGAATGAAAATGTTACAAGATGACACCTCCTCAATGAACTTCTTATTCACAGAGTCCAGGTATAGGACATCAGAAAATCCTCTACTTTTCGCTCTGGTCAAAGGTTTCAGACCCTACAATTTCAAACAAAATGATGTTTTACACTTCAAAGTAGTTCAACCCTAATTCACAAAAGGTTTCATGACAGCACAAATCCCCCTTACTGGGGCATAGTTGGTGACCGATTTGACCCCTCCAGTTCCGCCACGAGAGGCACGATCAAACTCTTCCTCAACATACAAGTTCAAGGGTGCAAAACCCTCCTGTTTATAAACCAAGAGCATATAAAAACTTCTATCATTAATAGGAGCTAAATTAAGCATCAATTTATTCCAAAACAAAAAAAGCAAGATATGTGTATATATCACCCACCTTGAAATAGTTTCCAACGGGGGAAACATAGATGAGGAATATGTATTCAGGTGCTGCACCCAAACCCAATATTTGACCACTTCCCATGAGCAGAGGCCTCAAATATAGAGACCCTTTACCCGCAGGAGGAATCTGTGTTCATATTCAATGCCACAAATTCATATATTTAAAAAGATTTTTAAACTTCCACCGACAGAACTTACTCAGAAAACAATACAAGTGTCAATGCAGCTTTAAATCCTGGGCATTTTCTTCAAGACAAAGTGAGATTACCCAACGCTTGTTGGCTATGGCAGTTTGCTTCACAGCATCTACAAATTGATCAATGGAGGGTGATGGCATGCACATTCTTTCAGCCCCCATTTTCATGCGGATTGCATTCTGTTCTGGACGGAAGAGAAGAAGGCGTCCATCTTCACTCCTATATGCTTTTGTGCCTTCAAACAGTCCCTGTTCAGTTTTTCACTTGATTATAAGTTTCATTTAGGCTACACAAGTGAAGGGTAAAACAAAG
This sequence comes from Juglans regia, assembly GCF_001411555.2. NCBI lineage: Eukaryota > Viridiplantae > Streptophyta > Magnoliopsida > Fagales > Juglandaceae > Juglans > Juglans regia. Next base: position 5,872,897 of record NC_049906.1, on the reverse strand, counting down.
CTGCCCTAAAAGTTCCTGAATTCAATGAAATAAAACCCTTTTTCTGAAAAAAAAAAAAAATACAATCAAACAAGACATCCTTTGTTTCCATACAGTTCGGTTCTGAAGAAAACATCAACTGCAGCATACCTGGCCATAATTTAGAACTCCAGCAGCAGGGCTCAGCTCAATGTTTCCATATCGACTAAGCTGTCCTTGTTCAAAACACTCTCCTTTAGTGCATTTCGTCATGTACATGTAATCAGTACGCATCATGTAAAAGCCAAGATTATCCCAGTCGACACCTGGGTTTTCGTCATCGCTGGAATTGCAGGGGCACAATAAGACAAGCCGAGAGCAGAAGCAGGAAAAATAAAAGGAGGCAAAAACAACAACATTCCAAAAAGCCAACGAAACAAAATAAGGAGAAAACATTAAAAACATCCTGAAAAAAGGTTTAAACTTTCATTACTGATTTGGTATAAAGCAGTTACCTGTAAGTAGATGGTTCGAATACTTGTTGCAGGAAAGAGGAAGCCCGAGATGCAAATCTATGGTAATCTCCTATCTGCAAAATGTTCAAATATATTATTAATTCCTCCTAATTTCATAGCAATCTTTGTTATCCAACCGATATCGATAAGCAATATATGATGAAGAGAAAGCAAGTAATAACACTAAGATAATTGCTTCTCCACAAACACTAAAGAACTATTGAAGAACAGCCTTGAATTATAGATGGAAGCATGAATTACTTCTTATTGATCTAATTAATTAATTATCATTAAAGTGATATGTAGAAGAAAATTACAAATGACAGTTTAACTAACTTTCCGGGTTCATGCACCAATTCCTTCACTTGTTTACCGTTAGTATTTAATTTTTATAGAATTTAGCTGTGTCTGTCTCTTTAAATTGTAGAAAATATTTAAATTAAAAAATTATAAGAGATCTGGATGCCTAGCCAGAAGGTATTATATGGGCCATAATTCATCTCAGGATTATATAGGACAAGACCAACACGCCGGCGCCACATGATCCGAGGTAGATGATGCCACAAATGGCCTGTAGTATAAATATACCTAGGATGTCCAAATTGTCCAGCCCAAACTTGCTACATATTGGCCCATAACCACCTGTCTGGATAATCATCCTTCGATTCCTCCAAGAACAGGGATGAAAAGAAGGAGATTCATAAGAAAGAAAGAAAGAAAAAAGGAGCTAAAAGAAAATGAGGAAGACGCCAAAGCACCAAAACGATCGAAGAATCAAGAAAAGAATGAAAAAAGAAAACAGAAGAAAATAACTTCACAAATCAAACATGTTCACCCAGAAAAAAAAAAACACGACAATGAAGAACAAGTAAAAAAAACAAAACAAAACCCAAAACAATCTTGTAAACATGTCTAGGAGATCAGAACCATAAGAACAGCATCTTTTAAACCATAACATGATGTCAAGAGGTAATAAACAAAAACCTTGGACGAAGAATAACTGGTACGAAGAGATTGAAGCAAATTGCGAAAGCATGCACGCCTTGAAATCATGGCAACCAGATTCAATTAAAACGGATGGATTTGAGGAGCAAAAAGATCACGGAAGTAGTGTTGTAATAAGGAAGTTGATGCTATCACCGAATGTGCAAAAGACAAGGCCACGTGATTCATGCAATAGACCATTATAGGATTGTAGTCTTTCCATGTATAGCCTAGTTTCCTAAAGGTGTAAATTCCATTACCATACACGTGTAATTTTATACTAGTAAAGGGCAAACCCCTGCATTGCACGTGTGCCGATTGCATAAATATAAAAAATATTTTTAAAAATAAGAATTTTCTGTAAAAATATATAATAATAAAAAATAGATTAATATATATAATTATGAAATGTAATAGTTTTATTGAAATAGTTTGTGTATATATGTGTAATATGTGTATATATGTAATAGTTTTCAATTGCCCAATTGAAATGTATTTTCTATTGCCCTGAAAATTTGAATTAATAATTAAAGCAAAACATTGAAAGAAGAAGAAATACATGTTAGATATATTTAGTAATACATCGAGAGATTTTAAAATTATTTGTAATAAGATGTAATGTTCAATTTTATTATTTTTAATCTTTAAACTGCTTTTTCTTTTCTTACATGCAAACATACAAAGCACATAAACAAGATTCTAAAAAATAAACAATAGTACAATTACCTATATTTAAAGCATAAATAAATATCATCCAATCAATAAAATATGCTTAATATTAAAACCAAAGCAATTAATATAATATTGAACTATTTACAATTAAAAATCTTAATACAAATAAAACAAATATTGAGCAATTCTAATTAACAATCACAATTCCATATATTTGCAAGATGCCTCATAGAAATAAATGAATTAAATATTATAAAATATAAATAACAACATCTATTTGTATAAACAATAATAAAACGTACCTGGAGATAAGTGCAAATAAAAGATTAGTGGAGATAGAGCCTAACAACAAATAGGAAGATAAACCTTAGTCTTTCATTCTTTCACTATTTTTCTCCTGTGCACCGCACACCGTGTTTCTTCCCCTCCACACCTACTCTCTCTCTCTCAACACTCTATATTTTTCGCCGATTCTCTCTAACATCTAACCTCCAACCTTCATATGCTTCTCTAACCCTCACATAGTCACTCGCACTAGAGCATTCACATTGAATTTTCTATAAAATTCTTTATAATTTAGTTAAAAAGTATATTCTTTAAAATTTTCCTCTAAATTTTACTCATATTTCAAAAATCTTCTAATCTCATTCCCTATCCATTCTCTATTCTATTAAAATAATATTTATTTATTCTTTCTTTATTATTTTTTTTCTCTCATTTTCATTTACAAATTTAACTACTCAATATTTTTTCTTATATTTTGAACTATTACTCTAGTGAATATTTTAAATAAAAATTTAAATTATTTTTAATATTTTTAAAATTATAATTTTTTTATATGTTCGTAGTTATTTAAATTATTTTTAAAACTATTATTTAAAACTACAACAAATATGAGTATAAGAGAAAGTATAGATGATTGAAAGAAAAATTAAATTTAATTGAAATGAATAAAATATTAATAACAGTGATTTAGAGAATTAAATATTCATTCCTAAATCTTTTCCCTAAAATAGGGATCCGGATGGAGGGAGGTTTTGAAAGTATTTCCTAAATTTTTTCTCAAATTATAGAAAAAATGTGGTTTTGGAGAACCCAATAGAGATGCTCTCACATATAACATTTTCCATCCCTCTCTCTTTAGCTCTCTCACACACTGCACTTCTCACCCTCATATTTGTGTTTTTATTTATTTATTTATTTGTACAACTTTATTCTTTTTAAATCTTACAAGTTTGAGGTTTCATATTTCAGATCTGTTTTTTTTTTTTTTTTTTTCGGTTGCTGTTTGTTGGTTTTATCTTCATGCTCTGTTTTTTTTTCTTTTTTTTTTTTAATTATCTGTAAAAATCAACATCTATGTTTATTCTTGTTTTCTGACTTTTTAGAAATAAAACTTTAAGGGCCCGTTTGTTTTCAGAGATGAGATGAGATGAGTTGAGATTAAAGTTAAAAAGTTGAATAAAATATTGTTAAAATATATTTTTTAATATTATTGTTATTTTGGGATTTGAAAAAGTTGAATTGTTTATTTTATTTTGTGTGGGGATTTGAGAAAGTTGTAATGATGAGATGAAATGTTTTTGGAAAACAAACAAGGCCTTTTTTTTTCATCTAATGCGTGTTTATTTTCTCTCTATGCTTGTTTCTAATTTTTTTTTTTTTTTTTTGTTAATACATACAAATCTCAGATTATATTTCTCAGAAATCGCCATCTGTGTTTTTTTCCTTTTTTTTTAGGACTTCATTTTTTCAAAATGTTACGAATTTGAAGCCTCCTCTTTCAAATCTGAGTTTTTTTTGTTTTTTTCTTATCTATAAAAGTCAACACCTCTATTTATATATATATTTTTTATTTTTTAGAAAGGAATTTTTAAATCTAACGAATATGAAATCTTATCTTTCATATATGGGTTTTTTTTTTTTTTTCACCTAATGCGTATTGATTATCTATGTGTGCTCGTTTCTAAATATTTTTTGACAATACACGAATATGAGATTTATTGTTGATTCATACAGGTCTGAGAATGTATTTCTCAGATCTTGATTTATTATTTCTTTTTTCCTTCTATTTTTGTGCATTGAGTTGTTGTGATTATTTTTTTGGTTGATTTTTTTTTTCAAGTGGCTACAGATCTTGAGTTTAACAAATCTCTGTAGATGTACACATGTATTAGATCTTTTGATTTTTTTTCAATTTCATTTCTTTCTCGCCTGTCACTGCAATATTGTTTCATATCTGACCGTCTTAGTTGTATTTTTTTTTTTTTTAGATACTCTATCACTAACAGTTACCATCTTCTGAGGTTTGTTCTTCCTGATATGTTTCCTCCTTATGTCTGTGCTCATATCTAAATTATTTTAGGCAACAAATACAGATCTAAGATTATATTAATGAGATTATGATTTATTTCTTTTTTTTTTTATCTTTTATTTTAACAGTTACCATCTTCTGAGGTTTACTCTTCCTGATCTGTTTCCTCTTTATGTTTGTGCTGGTATCTAAATTATTCTTGCCAATACATACAAATCTGACGTTATATTTATGAGATTTTGGTTTCTTTCTTATTCTTTTCATTTTATTTTATGCGTTGGGCTGTTGTGATGATTATTTGGTTGCAGGTTTTTATTTTTTGGATGCTTATAAATCTTTATCTCTGTGTTTCTTATCTTCCGATTTAGTTTTTATATATGCTTTTATGTTTTTTTAGCATACTTTACTATATTTTATATTTGTTTAGATGTGACTTGAACATGTGTAATTTGTGGGTTTTTGAGATTTTTTTTTTTTTTTTTGCCTATATTGATAGTTGTTTTTTCTGAGTGTCAATTTCCTTTTGAGTTTAATCAATATCTGTAAATGTAAACATGTACTACATGTTTTGAAGTTTTGAATTCTCATCTTCTGATTTATTTTTTATATATGCTTTTGTGTTGGTTTAACATACTTTAATATGTTTGATATCTGTTTAGACGTGATCTGAACATGTGTAGTTCGTGGGTTGTTGAGTTTTATTTTTTCTTTTCTTTTTTCCGACCTATATCGATAGTTTTTTTTTTAAGTATCAGTTTTCTTTTAAGTTTAATGAATATCTGTAGATGTACAGATGTAGTACATGTTGTGAAGTTTTTAATTTTATTTATTTCTCGCATTTTATTGCTTGCTTGTATTTTTTCCCAGATGCTATATATGTTAACAACATAGAATGGAAGGTAAAGGAGTCAAACAACAACACAATAAGAAATGGAGATTCAATCCTCTTTCTCAAGTCTCAACTAAATTTAGTTTTCTAAATCCAAAGAGTCATGTAACTTTTTTATTTCTTAACTATTGCATATATGTAAATAAATGAAGAAAAAAGTACGGAAATGAACATATAAAAACTGACCTGTGAAACTGGAGAGGTGGGAGGCAAATTTAGAACCCAAAGTCAAAAGAAACAGATTTGGAAAAGTTAAAACGAGAGATAGGAAACAATAGAAAATAAAGAAGATGAAAACTACTCTTATACGAAGTGGTTAGCGGTTTAAACGGTAGAAAAGACAAAAAATAAAATCAGATTCTAATAATTGTAAAAATGAAGATAATTCTTATACAAAGAAGCAGGCGGTGGAAGCGGTGCAGAAATGAAAAAAAACTTGAGAATGTGATAAGAGAAAAACGATGGAGGCGGTGGGAAATGGAGAAAAAGAAATCTAGAATCTGATAAGATGAAAAAAAAAATGAAACCTAGAAGGCTGTGGAAATCGGGAGAAGAAAAATGTAAAATCTGATAAAATGAAAACGCAGGAATTTGAGAAGAACAAAAAAAAGGATAAAATCATAAATTGACTAAGAGTGGCAAGAGGGACAGAAATGACAAACCAATACCAATTCAAGGACAGAAATGGAAAAACAATATGAACAAAAATCGTCCAGAAAACACAAGAATTCAACACTACCAAAAGCAAGGACAAAAGTGTAAATAGACCAAGAATGGCAATACGGGCATAGTGGGAAAAGAAATATAAAGCAGGGACAAAAATGAAAAAAAAAAGATGGACGACAGCTACCTGCTTATTAGCACTTATTATATATAAGATATTGGAATAGATGACACAAGTCTAAGTTTGTGTGAGATTACAAAATTCCCTACTCTATCAATATTTGTTTTTGGTATCAAGAGCCAACTAAAAGACAAACGTCTAAAGATTTTTTTTTCCCCTTCCAATGGCCTCCTTTCACTCTGTCGGTTCTTCTTCAACCTCACCGTCCTCCATTGCTTCCAAGACAGCATCCGTCTCCATCTTGAACCTACAAAATCTTGTCACTATAAAACTGACAAAGGATAATTACCTCATTTGGCGAGCCAAAATCCTACCATACCTTAGAGGCCAACAATTGATCGGATATGTGGATGGTACAATCTCATGTCCACCTCCAATTCTTCATATCACATCCAAAGACGATGGAAAAAATTAAATTGCTCCAAATCCTTAGTACTCTCACTGGTACAATCAGGATCAAGTCATACTCGGTGCTCTAATGTCCTCTCTCTCTGAATCAGTTATTATCCATATGGTGGGACTTGAAACTTTCAAGGATGTGTGGAATGCTCTTGAGCGAATGTTTTCTAACCATGCCCGAGCACGCGTGGTAGGAATTTTTAATTCCACAATATAGATAGAGTTGGTGTAAATTTTAAGGATATCTCTCAATCTTACTTTGAAATGAAGGTTTTCTTTCTCCTAGCATACTTTTAAGGTTATCTTTCGATTTTCTATCATTTTTCATAATATGTTATAAATAGATTTTAGAAATTCATAAACTTATGATACGGACCACGTATAACATAACTGATATTTTGGCCTAGAAGAGATGGAAGTATCATTTTCCGGTCTAGGACCAAGAAAAATAAAGTTGGCATCATGTTGTTGCTTTTTATAGGGACCATTGGCTTGTGGCTGCTATCTTCACACGACTACATCCCTTGTCCCTTGTTAGAAAGCGAAATTCTTATGTATTATTGAGTTTAAAAAAAATACTTTAAACATTTATAAAATCTATAAACTGACTTGATTTAAAATGGCATATAAAATTATTTTTATTATATAGTATATCTAATGTATCATATGAACTCATATCAATTTGTAAAAAAAATAGTAAAAGATCTTGATCCGCTAACCACAACATATACGATAATATGTATTTATCCTTTTTTGGAGGAGATATAATTTCATTTTTGGATGCTTAGATTTGTGAATTTGTCACTAAAATGATCATATTATGTTCAGGAGAACAACACTCTTTTACACATATTTTGGTAAGAGAAATGATAGTTACAGTTGTGAGTGTGCAAGCGCCGCACAATCACTTTGAAAAAGTAAATAAATATGAGAACCACTTGAAAAAAATTAATTTTATAATAGTGAACCCCACTATTTTTCAAAGCGACTGCATGACGCTTGCGCACTCAACGACTGTAAGTAGCATTACACGGTTGGTATTTGGTCCATGAGGTGGTGGGTAAAGAGCTTTTTTAATCTATTCTATCTCTACTATCCAGCCTTTGTTATCTTTAATCAAACCCCTTTTTATCCCTTCAAGGGTTGTGTACAATTTCTGTGACACAGCGTGAGGGCCTGTTTTAAACTCAATCCTGCGTATAAAGAGGTTGAATGAGTTAGAACTTTGCAATATTTCATGGATTCTGAAACAATAGTGATGATGAGGTCAGAGAGGTCTACATTGAGCAAATTATTGGTTAGTGTTACCTTTGACCCTTGTATGTAACGCTCCCTACAGGAGCAACACCAACAGCAGTTCCAGTGCAGAAAACTTCATCAGCATCAATCAGTTCATCAATGGTAATAACACGCTCCTCAACCTAAACCAGATTACGCACAAATGTAAGAATTTTCACTGATACTCTGTATTTTGCCTCTGACATCATTTAATGTTGTTGAGTCTACTGACTAACTGTGTCTATATATCTTTATCATAATGTTGGATCAAAAAATTATTGAGGATCTCAATCATTCTTGCCACGTCAAAATTTTGAAACAAAGTAGAAGTTCTATAACCTTTCTCCCTAAAACTTTATAGTTAGTTTTTTTTTTATTATTATTATTATTATTCTTTATGTTGGGCTTTTTGTGTGGAGCCTAGTTTTGTTTTGTGGCGGTCCAATTTGACGATCCGACCCTATAAGAATTCAGGGTGTGTGTAGGTGTTTTTTATGGATTTTCAATAGCACTTTCGGACCCGATTTTGGCTCTTAATCTGACCTGATCCGCCAATTAGGATTTACTAGATATTGTATTAAACAACCTTCTATAGCCGCCAATTAGTATTTGCCACATATACATTCACTATTCATGTACTGCCTCAATCTGTATTCTACAATTTCTACTATCATTCTAAAGAAAATCATTTGCAACACTGTAAAGTAAGTACATTGCCTAACTACATAAATCTTGTGTATATATGTGATTGATTTCATTTTTTACTTTACTTAATTCTCTTGTCATTACTAACATTTTCATCACTTTATTGAAGATGGCTCCCAAAAAGGTCCCAGCCCGGCCATGCCAGTCCCACCTTCACACCCTGTTAAGAGTAAGTTGATGACAGCAAATACAAAGTGGGGATCCCATACTCAAGCATGATGAGCATTACATCTACACTGGGGTAGTGGCCTTTAAACTTTTTAATTGGAAGCCCTTCTAAGATAGAAGCATTTTTTCAAAGCTTAGTTAAAAATTAGGTTCAAGCTGTGATTCAGTGGTACAAGAAAAGCACCTGGTAACCATGCTCACGGGCAATGTCAATGATGCTTTTACGGGTAACTCCTTCAAGAATGGTCCCATTTGCTGCAGGACTCGAAATAACATTGCCCTGAATATAGAAGAAAAGTAACATCAATCAGAAGATGACAAACCCATCAGAGTGCATAAACTTTCTGGGAAATTGACTCTACTGTTCATTCATCTCAATTTACTGATTATGAGTTTCAGCAGCAATCGATGCTGCCGTCTTTCTTTACAATTTACAGTGAAATAAAATTCATTTAAGAGATATACCTTGAGAATGAAAATGTTACAAGATGACACCTCCTCAATGAACTTCTTATTCACAGAGTCCAGGTATAGGACATCAGAAAATCCTCTGCTTTTTGCTCTAGTCAATGCTTTCAGACCCTAAAATTTCAAACAAAATGATGTTTTACACTCAAATGCAGTTCAACCCTAACTCACACAAGGTTTCATGACAGCACAAATCCCCCTTACTGGGGCATAGTTGGTGACCGATTTGACCCCTCCGGTTCCGCCACGAGAGGCCCGATCAAACTCTTCCTCAACATACAAGTTCAAGGGTGCAAAACCCTCCTGTTTATAAACCAAGAGCATATAAAAACTTCTATCATTAATAGGAGCTAAATTAAGCATCAATTTATTCCAAAACAAAAAAAGCAAGATATGTGTATATATCACCCACCTTGAAATAGTTTCCAACGGGGGAAACATAGATGAGGAATATGTATTCAGGTGCTGCACCCAAACCCAATATTTGACCACTTCCCATGAGCAGAGGCCTCAAATATAGAGACCCTTTCCCCGTAGGAGGAATCTGTGTTCATATTCAATGCCACAAATTCATATATTTAAAAAGATGTTTAAACTTCCACTGACAGAAGTAACTCAGAAAACAATAGAAGTGTCAATGCAGCTTTAAATCTTGGGCATTTTCTTCAAGACAGAGAGAGATTACCCAACGCTTGTTGGCTATGGCAGTTTGCTTCACAGCATCTACAAATTGATCGATGGAGGGTGATGGCATGCACATTCTTTCAGCCCCCATTTTCATGCGGATTGCATTCTGTTCTGGACGGAAGAGAAGAAGGCGTCCATCTTCACTCCTATATGCTTTTGTGCCTTCAAACAGTCCCTGTTCAGTTTTTCACTTGATTATAAGTTTCATTTAGGCTACACAAGTGAAGGGTAAAACAAAGCTGCCCTAAAAGTTCCTGAATTCAATGAAATAAAACCCTTTTTCTGAAAAAAAAAATACAATCAAACAAGACATCCTTTGTTCCATACAGCTCGGTTCTGAAGAAAACATCAACTGCAGCATACCTGGCCATAATTTAGAACTCCAGCAGCAGGGCTCAGCTCAATGTTTCCATATCGACTAAGCTGTCCTTGTTCAAAACACTCTCCTTTAGTGCATTTCGTCATGTACATGTAATCAGTACGCATCATGCAAAAGCCAAGATTATCCCAGTCGACATCTGGGTTTTCGTCGTCGCTGAAATTGCAGGGGCACAATAAGACAAGCCGAGAGCAGAAGCAGGAAAAATAAAAGGAGGCAAAAACAACAACATTCCAAAAAGCCAACGAAACAAAATAAGGAGAAAACATTAAAAACATCCTGAAAAAAGGTTTAAACTTTCATTACTGATTTTATATAAAGCAGTTACCTGTAAGTAGATGGTTCGAGTACTTGTTGCAGAGAAGAGGAAGCCTGAGATGCAAATCTATGGTAATCTCCTATCTGCAAAATGTTCAAATATATCATTAATTCCTCCTAATTTCATAGCAGTCTTTGTTATCCAACCGATATCGATAAGCAATATATGATGAAGAGAAAGCAAGTAATAACACTAAGATAATTGCTTGTTCACAAACACTAAAGAACTACTGAAGAACAGCCTTGAATTATAGATGGAAGCATGAATTACTTCTTATTGATCTAATTAATTATCATTAAAGTGATATGTAGAAGAAAATTACAAATGACAGTTTAACTAACTTCCGGGTTCATGCACCAATTTCTTCACTTGTTTTCCGTTAGTATTTAATTTTTATACAATTTTACTGTGTCTATCTCTTTAAATTGTAGAAAATATTTAAATTAAAAAATTATAAGAGATCTGGATGCCTAGCCAGATGGTATTTATTATATGGACCATAATTCATCTCAGGATTATATAGGACAAGACCAACACGCCGGCGCCACATGATCCGAGGTAGATAATGCCACAAATGGCCTGTAGTATAAATATACCTAGGATGTCCAAATTGTCCAGCCCATACTTGCTACATTTTGGCCCATAACCACCTGTCTGGATAATCATCCTTCGATTCCTCGAAGAACAGGGATGAAAAGAAGGAGATTCATAAGAAAGAAAGAAAGAAAGAAAAAATGAGCAAGACGCCAAAGCACCAACACGATCGAAGAATCAAGAAAAGAATGAAAAAAGAAAACAGAAGAAAATAACTTCAAAAATCAAACATGTTCACCCAGAAAACAAAACACGACAATGAAGAACAAGTAAAAAAAAAAACAAACAAAACCCAAAACAATCTTGTAAACAAGTCAAGGAGATCAGAGCCATAAGAACAGCATCTTTTAAACCATTACATGATGTCAAGTGGTAATAAACAAAAACCTTGGACGAAGAATAACTGGTTCGAAGAGATTGAAGCAAATTGCGAAAGCATGCACGCCTTGAAATCATGGCAACCAGATTCAAATAAAAGGGATGGATTTGAGGAGCAAAAAGATCACAGAAGTAGTGTTGGATAAAGAATGGGTGAGAGTTTGCAAGAAAGATATAATACAGAGGATCTAAGAACAGAGCCAATAGAATTCTGCGAAAGAGGAGGTAGAAAGGGCCAAAATATATACAGAGGCCGTGTCAAGCAGGAACACCGTTGTAGTCTTTTCCTATCCAAAACGGAAGGAGGGAAAGCATGCCGAGATAGGCTTGAATTAACATTATTGTTGTTACAATAAATGTTTAGGCATGAATATAGGATAGGTTTGGAGATAGTGATGAAATAAGATGGTTTTAAATGAAAGAAGAAAATTAAAAAAATATATATTATTTTTTAATATTATTATTTTTTAAAATTTTAAAAAAATTAAATTGTTTATTATATTTTGTGTAAAAATTTAAAAAAATTGTATTGATAAGATGAGATGAAATACTTTCTGAATTCAAACGGGATCTTAATAACTATTAGATAACATAATATTTTAAGATATTCTCAAACTATTTTATTATTATTCACAAATATTCTTAATATCTAACCGAGTCTTTAATCTTCCAATAAATAAAAAATATATATATATATAATTTTAAAAATTAAACCAATAGAAAGAGATTAATTTAATAATTTAAATTAAAAGTGCGGATTCATATTCTATGAATTATTTCTCTTAGAGCATTAGCATTGGACTCATCAAATGAGTCCAATCTTCAAAATTTGATGATTTTAGTTTTAAAATCTTGGTATTGGATTCACCATATGCTCAAATGTCAAGCTTTTAGCTACAGTACATTCATCTTCATCTTCAAATTTGAAGACTCACTATTCACACTCTATAATCATTATTTTATTTATTTAAATTATTGTTTCTCAATTTTGAGCCACAGTATATTTAAGTTAGGAAATAATAATTTAAATATTAAATTAAATTATTAATTAACATATAGTTAGTGTAATTGTCAAATATGAAAAAAATAAATTAAAAATATTATTATTAACGAAATAATATTATATTATTATTTTGATGAATCTAATGGTTAATCCAATGTGGGGATATGGATAGAGAAGTTTTAGATTTATGAAAAATATGTACTTTTCATCAAATTTTAAAGATAAAAATAATGAATCCAATGCTAATGCTCTTAGTATGTTAGTATCGATATAAACGAGATAATTAATTTATCCAAATATTATAATATTAACTCCTTTCAATTTAGAAATAGGCAACCTGTACCGGTAAGTTATGTGTGATAGCTCGGGTTGGTCGAGAATAGTAAATATATCTAATAAATACACCTACTAACTATTTAATTGGACGTATCTTATATCCGGCAAAGTCGGATCAGATCTATTAAATTATTAATAGTTAATTAAGAAATGGATTCTAGAAACTGAAAAACAAACATGGAAAAAATTTGTATAATTTCATTTCGTGTTTCAAAAAAATATAGGTTTTTATTAATTAGAGCATTTAAAACGCATTAGATATGATAACATGAAGAAGCAAGACTTTTGGTACTAATGCGTTTTATTAGATATAAGAAAATAGCAATACTACATATAGTTTTTATTTTAATGACTGTAATACAAGATTAAGTAATTTTCTTTTTAAAATTATAAAAATATTTCTCTTAAAATGATATTTTTTCTCATTTAATAAAGAGTTTGTACATATAATCTCTAAATAGGGACTGTAAATAAATTTTTTCCTAATAAAATACTAATGCTTTTTAGTATTGACAGGATCCACAAAATCAGCATATATTATAAAAAACCAGCAAAGCATAATTTTAGGATTTAGAAATATCAGTAGTTACCATTCATAGCATAGTCAGTATATATATTTAATTGTAATCTTTCTCAATATAAAAATATACAGTAGTAATGAATTTTAATATATAGTTTTAAAGTATACAAATTTTGTATATTTTCTTTTTAAAGAAAAAATAGATTTTAATAAAAAATTTATACATATTAATAAAAAATAATGTACAGAACTGACATATTCTGCAAATAATATTTCTTTCTTAAAAAAAATCCAACTCTGTCCTTTGTAGTCCTGTCTGTTTCTTAATAAAATGTTTTTTTTTTTTTAAAAACAATATTATCCTCGAAAGTATTAGTAAAATCGTAAATACATCGATCTTTTTAAAAGTTAAAAAGTAGATCAGACGTCACAACCAAATTGGATAACATGAGTACTTTCCTTGAAAAAAACATCGCATTCCCCGTCGATAGGATCACATACGTACGAACATGGAATATCCATAATCTGTCAATGCTTTACAGCAAAAAGAAAATAAAAAATAAGGTCCGGAGATAGGAAACGGACGGTGATCTTATAGAGATCGGATACTGATTTTTTTAAACTCGAGCACTTTACCCCATACTGTTACGTACCCGGTTTAGTACATATTCAGATTATCCATGCATGATCTTGAGTTCAACATTAATCCATATATATATATATATATATATTATTCAGCTTTTAGAGGAAGGCGAAGGAGGAGATCATCATGTTTGAAGTGAAGAAGATCGCACTACAGCTTACAGATTAAAGATTACTTACCCAGAATAAATAATTGACAGAAAAGTTGCAGACAAAAGTAGTAACAGGATGTAATAAGAGATTGGTACGTAAAAAAGTAACCTTAGATGAAGAAGAAGGTGAAGAAGAAGAACCGGCTCGAAAGGATTGAACCAGCTTGCAGTTGCCAAAGCGTGTGCATCTTTGGATCATTTTTGCTCTTGAAAAACAGCAGTACCAAAATTCAGAGCTCGAGGTCTCAGATCAGGAAATGGTATGCAAAAACTAAAAGATCAAAATGATGGCCGATATAAACGAAAGAGAGATCAGATGAGGAGCAGACGAGAAAACCAAGCAGTTAGCTAGAGAAAGAAATTATGGTAGAATGCATTCAGAATGGGTGGGATAAAGGGACAAGAACAGATAAGAGGATTGGATTTTTCATTATTTTATTAATTTATTTTACGAAAATCATGATTAACTTGAATACAATTTTCTGGACATGATAATCTTAAAAAAAAAAGACCGATTAATGCTAAATATATATAATTATAAGTTGTATATTAGTCGCGAATTCTTTTAAAAATCAATGAAATTTATTATTAAGAAATTAATTTTTTATATAAATTTTATATTTACTTAATTTTTTTTAAATAAATACACAGCTCTTACATACAGACTCTATGACAAAAAATATTTATCATGTCTATCGGGAACTTTTTGGAGAGAGAGATTGGGAAGTAGCTGGAACAGATAGGGATCGAGGAAGCAAGCCAATCCAAGAAAGGAACGGATGGGAAGAAAGTAGCTGGCAGTGCAAATCCAAGAGCTAGCCCATTTTGGCAGTGTGTTTCCACGTCAGAAATAAGAACCATTAGTATTAATTGTGAAAGAGTTGAAGAGAGATCTCAGACACGTTTTAATTCCAGAGTAATGCTAAGGACAAAATTAGGTCCGAATCATCTTGAGATGGCTGACAAAAGGGTTGCGTACGCAGACGTAGCTTGCTGCTTTCAAATAATTATGATCCATGATGGGGATCTTTGGTCAAGTGGCTCCAATAATAGCAAAAAAAAAAAAAAAAACAATAGTCTCTCTAGAAATGCAAGCTGATAAAAATTATATGCACTAATTTGATAATATTTTATTATATATTAGTTATTATTTATTTCATATTTTTATTTTTTTAATTAAAAAAAATGGAGGCGACCAACGTAACTATTCTCTTTAGACGTGATTATAGGAGCCACTTCTCACTGTGAAATGTCTGGTTTGAGCCATAACTATTGCCTAATGGGCGAGCCCATCACCACAACACCACCAAGCTGTCAACCAGTCCAAAACCCATTCTATAGACTCTTAGTTTGGCATTACTCCACACCTCACACTTGAAATAGCCTTTCCTTTTCTTTTTTTTTTTTTTTTATGTCAAACTCATCTTCCATCACTCTAATTTCAATCTCTCATCAAACTCTTTCACTCTCCTCGACCTCTCTCTTATCAATCTCTTTCTCTCTTGCCTCTCTCTCATCAAGCTCTCTATCTTCAACCTTTATTTCTCATCAAGCTCTCTCTCTCTCTCTCATCGTGCTGCATTTGGGTGAGACTGA